>NC_052159.1:151420775-151748900 GCF_902713615.1 Scyliorhinus canicula
TAACCTCACATTTGTCAACATTATATTCCATCTGCCAGACCCGAGCCCATTCACTTAACCTATCCAAATCCCTCTGCAGACTTCCAGTATCCTCTGCACTTTTCGCTTTACCACTCATCTTAGTGTCATCTGCAAACTTGGACACATTGCCCTTGGTCCCCAACTCCAAATCATCTATGTAAATTGTAAACAATTGTGGGCCCAACACGGATCCCTGAGGGACACCACTAGCTACTGATTGCCAACCAGAGAAACACCCATTTATCCCAACTCTTTGCTTTCTATTAATTAACCAATCCTTTATCCATGCTACTACTTTACCCTTAATGCCATGCATCTTTATCTTATGCAGTAACCTTTTGTGTGGCACCTTGTCAAAGGCTTTCTGGAAATCCAGATATACCACATCCATCGGCTCCCCATTATCTACTGCACTGGTAATGTCCTCAAAAAATTCCACTAAATTAGTTAGGCATGACCTGCCTTTTACGAACCCATGCTGCGTCTGCCCAATGGGACAATTTCTATCCAGATGCCTCACTATTTCTTCCTTGATGATAGATTCCAGCATCTTCCCTATTACCGAAGTTAAGCTCACTGGCCTATAATTTCCTGCTTTCTGCCTACCTCCTTTTTTAAACAGTGGCGTCACGTTTGCTAATTTCCAATCCACCGGGACCACCCCAGAGTCTCGTGAATTTTGGTAAATTATCACTAGTGCATCTGCAATTTCCCTAGCCATCTCTTTTAGCACTCTGGGATGCATTCCATCAGGGCCAGGAGACTTGTCTACCTTTAGCCCCATTAGCTTGCCCATCACTCCCTCCTTAGTGATAACAATCCTCTCAAGGTCCTCACCTGTCATAGCCTCATTTCTTGATCTTCTTTTGTTTAAAATTCCCTTTGTCCCTATTCTTATACTGTAGAACTAAACTTTAGTTCTATCTCCAAATGTTTGTGATGCTCGAACACAGTTCTTTCAGGATAGTTGGATGACAGAGAAGTAAATGAATAAAATAAACTCCAAGGTGGCAAAATCTGGCAGGTGAGCAACCTTCTTTCCACTTCACCTGTGGGAACACAGAGCTGTTGTTACTGCTGAGAGTGTAACCTCACTCAGGTGGTGAACTTAATTATGTGGGGTGAACTGAATCTCACGTCACTCGTTCTGACATTCTAATGATGGAGTTACGGGCAGCTCCAGATGATTGTGAATGTGTCAACCTTCACAGGGATATGTGTCTGAGGTGTAGCGATCTGGTTAGGCAGATCTGACATTTAAAGAGAAACCCAAACTCGCAATTATTTAATTCACAGAACTACGCCACAAGAATTCACGTTCTAAACAAAATCACAAACTTTATTTCATCTACAACAAATTAAACAAAGCAGCTCAAGGTAATACAACCGGGTCCAAACATCCGGGCTCCAGGGTATCGTATTGGGGTACACCACAAAGATAGCATGCAGACCCTTCTCCTCTCCCCTCCCCCCACCCCAAAACTGCCCCGACTGCCCCCTGGGCACCCGGAAGTACACAGGTAAAGTTTGCTCAGCAGTTAACAAGATTGTGAAAACTTCCCCTGGCAAAACTTCACCGGGGCAGTACGGTGGCGCAGTGGTTAGCACTGCTGCCTCACAGCTCCGGGCCCCGGGTTCAATTCCGGCCTTGGATCACTGCCTGTGTGGAGTTTGCACTTTCTCCCCGTGTCTGCGTGGGTTTCATCCGGATGCTCCGGTTTCCTCCCGCCGTCCAATGATGTGCAATTTGTGTTTCGGGGGGTGGGGGCAGCACGGTGGCACAGTGGTTAGCATTGCTGCCTACGGCGCTGAGGACCCGGGTTCGAATCTCGGCCCTGGGTCACTGTCTGTGTGGAGTTTGCACGTTCTCCCCGTGTCTGCGTGGGTTTCACCCCCACAACCCAAAAGATGTGCAGGTTAGGTGGATTGGCCACGCTAAATTGCCCCTTAATTGGAAAAAATAATTGGGTACTCTAAATTTAAAAAAAAAAAATTAAAAATAAATAAATTTGTGTTTCGGTGATAGTGTGGAGGAGTGGACCGAGGGTGGATTCTCTTTCAGAGGTAGGTGAAGAGTTGATAGGCTGAAGGGCCTCATTCTGCACTCTATGGATTCTATGAATCTACCATATTACCCATTTTGTTTCAAGGCGAGTTTCAATTCACTCCATTTTTTTACCTTCAGAAACCTTCATTGATTACATTGTGCCCATCAACGTGAAAGTAGCTGAAACTCGGGAGTGGAATTCTTTACTTGTTTTGTTTTGCTTTTAGTGCCAATCTCGAGCAGTCACAATGATAACACAGGCTCGACGTAGAATGAGGGAGATTTCTCTGCACTGGATCCATATGGAATGATCAGCAGTTGTCAAAATAAAGAAAACACCTCTTCATCTAATGCCCTCTGGCAGAGGATATCTGTCATCCTCACCAGGTCTGGCCTACCTGTGACTCCAGACACATAGTCATGTGCTTGTCTCTCACCTGCCCTCTGCAGTGGCCTAGAAGGCTAAGCCATTCAAAGGCAATTTGTGATGGGCACCAAATGTCAGGCTAAACCACATTCTATCAATGAATAAGGATATTAAGAAAAAAACATCTACCATGTCAAGATCTTTACAAATTGCACACGTTTCAATGAGATCACCTCTTATTCTTCTAAACACAGACAGTATAGCCTCATTTTTCTAAATCTTTCTTTATTGCTAGGCTTGCTTTTCAATAACCAACTGGTGAACCTTAATTGTACCCCCATTTTAGACAGCAATAGTCTTCCTTAAGTTAGGAAACTAAAACAGCATATAGTGCCCCAGTTATGGTATCAACAAAGCACCATTCAGCTTTCTAAAGTCCTGTTTAAATTGCACATTGAGCAGAGTGAATAGTCGAAAATTAATCTAAAAATTAGAGCCAATTTTTCTGTCTTGAAATGAGGAAAGATTTCATCACGCAAAGTCTGGTAGAAGCTTAGAACTCTTGCAATTTGTGCTAGATCTATTACTAATTTTAAACCTGATGTTAGTAGATATTAGTCAACTAAAGATATTGAAAGGATCGGGCAAAGCAGAGTACAGAGATTGAGGTTTTGGATCAGTCATGATCTCACTGAATGGATCATGCTGTTAAAACGATATACTCCTGTTCCTTGTCTAATCGCAGGAAACTTTTTCTACTTTTATATTAGATTCCCTTGCAATAAGTCAATCACTGGATGGCTGGTCCATTCCTTGGAACATTTCGTAGAATCATAAACTCATAGAATTTACAGTGCAGAAGGAGGCCATTTGGCCCATCGGGTCTGCACCGGCCCTCGGAAAGAGCACCCCACTTAAGCCCACGCCTCCACCCACACAAGTTGTGGCCAAGTGATGTGATGTGATGTGCTAACCACTGTGCTAGCTACCGTGCTGCCTATTTCATTTGATGTGTCAGTGTAGTTAGTGAGGACTGAAACGGAGCCTAACTTGGGAAAGAGTGGAACAATCATGTATTTTGCATCACACACCGGATATAGATAAGCAACACAAGCTGCTGCACACACAAGAGCATGGTGAAGATATGTTTCTGCTGTTGCCTCTTTTTATTCATGATAAGATGTCTCACCGTGTCTCTAAATAAAGTACATGAATCAGCCCATTGCTTCCAGGTGCTCTGGCCGGTGTGCTTGATTATCCACACACTGCCTAAATCTGTTGCTTTCAGGAAGGTTTCAGCCACTATACTCATTGCTAACATTGAACATCCAGCTTGCTTGAGGACAAATATAGAATGTCTGAATCAAAACCTTTGGTTATGAGAAATTTGAGGTTCGTTGAAGAAACACTTCAGGGAAAACTTGGAAATATGTATTTTAAACTTACCTTCCGGGAGCAGAGAGGAGCGGAGCTGCGTGGGACACTGCTGCGGGGGAGAGGATAAAGGTAGCGCCAGGCTCGGGGCTGAGTAGAGAGGAGTGGACCTGCGCAAGGCACTGTGTGGGCCACTGCGCTGCACGAAGGACAGCTGCTTGTCCGTTTGTTTATTTCAAAATTGAAAAATAAAACCGGTAAAGTGAAGTCACAGGAGACTGTGACCTGATTGGCTGACTGGGCTAAATTTGAATATTTGTGGAGTTACTAATTTTAATTTGACTTAAATTACTATTTTTAAGTTGATTTGAATTACTATTTTTTTATTTTCAGATCTCATTTAAATAACTATTTTGGATTGATTTAAATTACTATTTTTAAATTGATTTAAATAACTTTTTAAATATCAATTAAATAGCTATCTAATTTGTTGTCAGATCAAGCAAGATAAATACTCAAGAATAAAGCTAAATAAATGGTATACAGGAGATCGGATATAATCCGACACAAAAACATCTTTCTAAAGTTTAATTTCAAAAGTTTTATGGAAAGGAATAAATCATGGCAGGACAGCTCCAAGGCGTGGTCTGCTCCTCTTGCTCCATGTGGCAGGCTGGGGACAGTTCCAGTCCCCAGGGTCAGCATGTGTGCAGGAAGTGTCTCCAGTTGCAGCTTCTAGAAGCTCGAGTTTCAGAGCTGGAGCGGCAGCTGGAGACACTGTGGAGCATCCGCGCGTCGGAGAGCATCGTGGATAGCACGTATAGAGAGGTGGTCACACCGCAGGCTCAGTCTCCGCAGACAGGAAGGTAATGGGTGACCACCAGACAGAGCAAGAGAGCGAGGCAGGTAGTGCAGGAATCTCCTATGGACATTCCCCTGCAGAACAGATATACCACTTTGGATACTGTTGAGGGGAATGGCCTCTCAGGGGAAAACAGAAACAGCCAAACATGTGGCACCATGGTTGGTTCTCCTGCAGAGGGGAGGGGTGATAAGTGTGACAGTGCAATAGTTATAGGGGATTCAATTGTAAGGGGAATAGACAGGCATTTCTGTGGCCGCAAACGAGACTCCAGGATGGTATGTTGCCTCCCTGGTGCTCGGGTCAAGGATGTCTCGGAGCGGGTACAGGACATTCTGGAGGGGGAGGGTGAACAGCCAGTGGTCGTGATACACATCAATGCAAACGACATAGGTAAAAAAAGGGAAGAAGTCCGAAAAGCAGAATACAGGGAGCTAGGAAGGAAGTTAAGAAATCGGACCTCGAAGGTAGTGATCTCAGGATTACTACAGGTGCCACCTGCTAGTCAGAGTAGAAATGACAGGATATATAGGATGAATACGTGGCTGAAGGGATGGTGTCAGGAGGAGGGTTTCAAATTCCTGGGGCATTGGGACGGTTCTGGGGAGGTGGGACCTGTACAAACTGGACGGGTTACACCTGTGCAGGACTGGAACTGATGTCCTCGGGGGGCTATTTGCTAGATCGGTTGGGGAGTGTTTAAACTAATGTGGCAGGGGGATGGGAACCATTGCAGGAAGTCAGAAGGTAGTAAAGCAGGGACAGAAACAAAATGCAGTAAGGGGGAAACTGTAAGGCAGAGAAGCCATCGTCAAAAATCAAAAAGGGTGACTGCACAAGGTAGCAAATAAATTTTTTGGGGATTGTTTGGTCCTAGGCAGCATGGATTAGACGTTGGCTAAGAGATAGGAAACAGAGGGTAGGTATAAATGGGCATTTCTCAGACTGGAGACAAGTTGAAAGTGATGTTCCCCAGTGCTCAGTGTTGGGACCCTTGCTTTTCTGATTTGTATAAATTCTTATTTATATAAGTGGTGGGTGTTGAGGGAAAATTCTCTCAATTTGCAGATGATACTAAGCTGGGGAAAATAGTGAATTGTGAGGATGATGCTGACCGACTGCAGAGGGACATTGACAAGTTGGACAAACAGCTGGGAGATGAATTTCAACACGGTGAAATGTGATGTAATGCATTTTGGGAGGAGAAATATGGTGAGACAATACAGGCTCAATGGTACAACTTTGAGGGAAGTACAGGAGCAGAGGGACCTCGGGGTTAAAGTGTATAATTCTCGAAAGGAGGCCGGGCAAGTTGAAACAGTTGTTCAGAAGGCTTATAGCATCCTTGGGTTTATAAATAAAGGCAGAGAGTATAAAAGCAAGGAAGTGATGCAACACCTCTACAAATCATGGGTCAGACCACATTTGGAGTATTGTGTTCAATTCTGGGCACCTTATTTAAGGAAGGATGTTAAAGCCCTGGAGAGAGTGCAGAGGGGATTTACTAGAATGATACCAGGAATTAGGAATTTTAGGTACAAATTAGGTACAAATTAGAAAAATTGGGCTTGTTCTCCTTGGAGCAGAGAAGATTAAGTCTGCATCAGCGGTGCCAAGGTGGAGATGAAATGAAATGAAATGAAAATCGCTTATTGTCACAAGTAGGCTTCAAATGAAGTTACTGTGAAAAGCCCCTAGTCGCCACACTTCGGCGCCTGTTCGGGGAGGTTGATACGGGAATTGAACCGTGCTGCTGGCCTGCCTTGGTCTGCTTTAAAAGCCAGCAATTTAGCCCTGTGTGCTAAATTCCTAGGGGTGCACATCACCAAAAACCTGTCCTGGTCCACCCATGTCGACGCTACCACCAAGAAAGCACAACACCGCCTACACTTCCTCAGGAAAATAAGGAATTTCGGCATGTCCACACGGACTCTTACCAACTTTGACAGATACACCATAGAAAGCATCCTATCTGGTCTGGCTGAATCACAGCCTGGTATGGCAACTGCTTGGCCCAAGACCGCAAGAAACTTCAGAGAGTCGTGAGCACAGCCCAGTCCATCACACAAACCTACCTCCCATCCATTGACTCTATCTGCACCTCCTGCTGCCTGGGGAAAGCGGGCAGCATAATCAAAGACCCCTCCCACCCGGCTTACTCACTCTTCCAACTTCTTCCATTGGGCAGGAGATACAAAAGTCTGAGAACACGCACAAACAGATTCAAAAACAGCTTCTTCCCCGCTGTTACTAGACTTCTAAATGACCCTCTTATGGAGTGACTTGATTAATACTTACACTCCTGTATGCTTCACCCGATGCCGGTGTCTATGTATTTACATTGTGTACCTTATGTTGCCGTATTGTGTATTTTCTTTTTCTTTTCTTTTCATGTACTAAATTATCTCTTTGAGCTGCACGCAGAAAAATATTTTTCACTGTGCCTCGGTACACGCGACAATAAACAAATCCAATCCAATTCAAGAGGCCACCTTATTGAGGTGTAAAGAAGGATATTCTATTTCCACTGGTTGATAAGTAAGTGACTAGGCGTCACTATTTTAAGATGGTCAGCAAGACATCTAGGAGTTAGATGACAAGAAACCTATTTACTCAGAAAGTTGTTGGGGTTTGGAATGCACTGCCTGGGAGAGTGGTGGAGGCTTATTCCATAGCAGGTTTCAAAAGAGAGCTGGATTTATATTTGGAAGTGATTAATTGAGAGGGCTACGGAATTAGGTCTGGGGAACGGGACTAGCTAGGTAGTCATCCCCTCACCTCCAGTACTTGGCTTCAAACAACCGCCTAACCTCAAACAGACCATTGTTCACAGCAAACTATCTAGCCTTCAGAAGAACAGCAACCACAACACCACACAACCCACCTCATGGCACCACTGCAAGACATGCTGGATCATTGACATGAATACTACCATCCCACGTGAGAACACCACCCTCAAGGGACATGGTACATATTCATGCTACTCGGCCAATGTTGTCTACCTTATACGCTGCAGGAAAGTATGTCCCAAGGCGTGGTACATTAGCGAGACCATGCAAACGGTAGCATTGTGGATAGCACAATCGCTTCACAGCACCAGGGTCCCAGGTTCGGATCCGGCTTGGGTCACTGTCTGTGCGGAGTCTGCACATCCTCCCCGTGTGTGCGTGGGTTTCCTCCGGGTGCTCCGGTTTCCTCCCACAGTCCAAAGATGTGCAGGTTAGGTGGATTGGCCATGATAAATTGCCCTTAGTGTCCAAAATTGCCCTTAGTGTTGGGTGGGGTTACTGGGTTATGGGGATAGGGTGGAGGTGTTAACCTTGGGTAGGGTGCTCTTTCCAGGAGCCGGTGCAGACGCGATGGGCCGAATGGCCTCCTTCTGCACTGTAAATTATATTAAATGCTTGGACAATGGATGAATGGATACCATGCAACAATGGCCAGGCAGGACTGTTCCCTTCTATTCATGGAAAACATCAGTAGTCAAGGAGATTCAGCCTCCAATCTTCGGGTAAACATTCTACAAGGCAGCTTTCAAGACACACGACAATGCAGAATCGCCAACCAGAAACTGGTAGCCAAGTTCCGCACGCATGAGCACGGCCTCAACCAGGACCTCGGGTTCATGTCACATTACAAGTAACCCCCACCATAAAGCCAAGGTTTGCAGAATCCTACTAACTGTCCTGGCTCGAGGCAATTCACACCTTGATTACTGTGATTATCACTCACTCCACTCACACTGTCTGTTCCTGTAAAGATGTGTTCACCTGTAAAGACTCTTATTCCAACCATTCTTCACATTCCAATCTGTAATTATCTTGCAATTGTGTCTCTATTATCTATGCTGCGATTGTGAACCTGCCTCCACTTCACCCGATGAAGGAGCAGTGCTCCAAAATTTTTTGCTTTCAAATCAACCTGTTGGGCTTTAACCTGGTTTTGAGACTTCTTAATGTGCCCACCCCAGTCCAGCACTGGCATCTCCACATCATAGCTTCCAGGAGGGTAGCAACTCGCTAATTCTGTTGCTTGTGGAAAGGTTGTCTATTTTCATGTGCGTGTCCCTTTAAGAAAGGTTTTGTTTGTTGCACGGCTTCAGTGATGTCATTTGTGGGTGGAGCTGGGCTGTGGCTGTCAAATGAGAGGGAGTTCAGTTTTTTGTTTCATGTTTAGTTTGTTGGTTTGCACTGCAGGAAGTTTTCCTGTTTTCTCTGTTTTTATTTTAAAGCTGTGAACTGAAAGCACATTAGGTGTGGCAAACTGCCTTGGTATCTTTAAAGATAGAGTTGCTTTCCGGAAGGAGTTTTGAATCTGCTGGTTGGAAACTGGATCAGAATCTCAGGGAAAAGACCAGTCCCATTCAAGTGAGATTACAGTGTGCTGGGACACACCCTTGAAAGGGGTTTTGGTTTTATTGGATTTTGTATTGAATTGGAACAGTTACTGAGGGGGGTTCATCAAGAGTTATATACTGTAGAAGTCAGGTATTTTAAATACACTTAATATAGGTAAGAAGACTGTTTAAGACAGAAATATCAATTCCCAGTTTTAAAATGAAAGAACCATACAATTTCCAAACTCAGTCATGAGTTTGCAAAACACAGACGTTTGATAAAAACATCACATTTTCCAAGGGCAAGGGCGGAATCCATAGCAACAAGGGATAAGGATGAAGCATTGTTCGGTTCTCACGCCGCTCGAGATTAGGTTGAATCATATCCCATAAATTATACAAGCTAAAAAAATATCTTGAACTATATTGCCTTGTTTTTAATAAATGGACAGTTAAAACATCGACTCAAATATAATATATATATGTATATATTTGATTCCAACATTCTCAGTGAAACAATCTTATAAAAGACAGTTTGAGTTGTATGTTCTGAATTATGAGATAACATGAGGTCTCCATGGTGGCAATAGGTAGGTCAGCATTAGACCAGTTTTTGCTGGTTTTGATAAAGCACAATATCCCATGAGAAACATACCAATAAGCAACAATTAGAAGTGGCGTTACATTGTCATGATGGACGGCTTTTTATCAAATCAAATGTGTTTTGAATATAGCTTAAACCAATTAGGATTATATTGGGGTGTGATCGGATCGCTTAATACAGATATCAAAGAGTATATCCATGGATGATTTGACCACCATTTTTAGTGAAGTGAAGTGAAGTGAGGTGAAGTGAAGTGAAGTGAAGTGTAGTGAAGTGAAGAGACGAGAGACAAGAGACAGAAGACTAGAGACAGACAAGTCAGAAAGGCAAGAAGACAGACAAGTCAGAAAGACAAAGAGAACAAGACAGAAAGAGAGAGAGAGAGAGAGTAAAGGAAGAGAATTAGAAAAGAGTTCTGTATTCCTATTTCATTTTCATACTTTAACTTCAGCCTTTGACTTTTAAAGTTGTGTTCAGGCTATTGTCTCAGAAGATAATTCCTGTGAATTTTTGAAGAAAATCAAATTGTCTACAAACTACCTTTTAAATCATTTCCAAGTTGTAACCAATGAACTTTGAATAAAACAATTCTTATTTGCACCTGACAAGTTTTAAACTTGCTTTTCTACTGAGTTTCAGCAATGTCTCACCAACAACCGGCAACCGTAATTTAAACAAAACTGGATTCAGAAATCTTAAGATGAGAAACTTCTCATATACATAGATTACTGGAGCTGTTGTGTGTTTTTCCATGTTTGTAATTGATAACAAACTCTTGATAAGCGTTTTCTATATGTTTTAAAAAAAATTTAGAGCACTCAATTATTTTTTTCCAATTAAGGGGCAATTTAGCGTCGCCAATCCTCCTATCCTGCACATATTTTGGACAGTGGGGGTCAAACCCATGCAAACACGGGCAAAATGAGCAAACTCCGCATGGACAGTGACCCAGAGCCGGGTTTGAACCTGTGACCTCGGTGCCGTGAGGCAACAGTGCTAACAACTGCAACACCGTGCTGCCCTGCGTTTTATATATGTTAACTACATTCTTATAATAAACTTTGTTTTGATGAAAGCACCTAGGAAGTCTGATGAGTCACACCTGAAGTGAAGGCTCGTGTGCTCATCTTCGCCAAATTAAACATAAAGCTGCATAATACACTTTGGAGTTTCTAAGCACTGGCCCATAACACTATTCCTTAATTTTGTACAGACATATTTATGAAATCATTTCTTAACTCGAACATTATAGACAAAGGTAGTGACTATTTCCATTGGTCATTTATGTTACCAGCTTTATTTTCAGTTTAATCAGATAATTATTTTCTAATGCCACATTCGTCCAAGTTTCAATTTGTAATCTTCTCTTAGGCCTTGCCAGATGGCTATTTCTGATGTTGTTTCTCCTGCCCTGTGCCTCAAGCTCTTGCACTTGCTCAGTTTTATCATCTTTAATTACATAAAGTGTACAATAGGGAAACGGGCCATTCGGCCCACCTATTCCAGCTGCTGTTTGAGCTCCACATGAGTCTCTATCTACTCCTTTTCATCTCACCCTATCAACATGTCCCTCCATTCCTATATCTCTTGTGTTTATCAATCCTGCCCATACATACTTCTAATCATCTCAACCACTCTTATGTTGGAGCGTCGGCCACAATCTTACCACATTGTGTGCAAGGAAGCCCCTCTTGTTGAGTTTATTGGTAAGTATCTTAGGGGCAGGGTTGTGAATTATATGAGAGGCCGGATTCCCCTGCCTCCTTCTTACCCCTGCTAGAAATGTTTCAGACGCTGGCCTTGGTTGCGATAGGATTCAAGTACAGGAGCATGGATGCCTTGCTGCAATTATTCAGAGCCTTGGCAAGGCCACACCTGGAACATTGAGTGGAGTTTTTGCCTGCTTCTTTGAGGAAGAATCATCTTGCTAAAGAAGGGAGTGCAGCAAAGGTTTACCAGACTGATTCCTGGGATGGCAGAACGGAAGTATGAGGAGAGATTGTGTCGGTTCGGAGTGTATTCGCTAGAGGTCAGAAGAATGAGGGGGGGATCTCATCGAAACCTATAAAATTCTAACAGGACTAGACAGGGTAGATGCAGGAAGGATGTTCCCAATGGGATGGGTGCCCAGAGCCAGGAATCACAGTCCGAGGGTACGGGGTGGACCATTTTAAGACAAAGGTGAGGAGGCATTTCTTCACCAAGAGACTGGTGAGCCTGTGGATTACTTACCGCAGGAAATAGTTGAGCCCAAAACGTTGTAGCTTTTCAAGAAGCAGTTAGATATAGCACTTGGGGTGAAGGGGATCAAATTATATGAGGGGAAGGCCGGATTGGGCTCTTGAGTTGGCTGATCAGCCATGATCATAAGGAATGATGTAGCAGGCTCGATGGGTCGAATGGCCTCTTGCTCCTAATTCTATGTTTCTATGAGTCCCCCGAGAGGAATAGCGTCTGCCGCAAAGCCAATGACTCAAAAGTCAGTTTCCCAATCATAGACTTGAAGCAGGAATTCCATGGATCTGAATGAGGAAGTCCTGCCTCACAGAACTCCCCATCAATCAGAGGCTGACAGATTTCTTGCGCTTGATGATAGGCGTATGTCTTTGGATTATGTTATAACCCACACGGGTCCTCCAGGGTAGGGATGATTAACTACCCTGTGGACCTTGCAAAATACAAGCTCCCCCCATGAAGGGGGCTGGGGACCTTTAACAATACTGGGCTTTGTATAAATAGAGTTGGCCAGTGAGGCACCGACTCGTGAAGACCCAGTCGGTAACAACCGGAGCTGTATATAATAGTTATTGTAAAATAAAGTGAGTTTTATTTCATCAATTTGGTGTGGACTCTTCTTTGCCCTTGCAAAAGATTAGTATTTGGGGATTTTTTGTGGGTGTAAAAGGATGCAAATCTAGCAGGCCCCAGTGAGGGTGACGAAGGGAGAGAGGGGGAGCTGGATATTGAGAGGCCATGGAGGGAGGGCAACCTGGGGAGTGCTGGCACATGGGCCGGATTCATTCATTGTCCAATTAAGTGTTTCAGCTAGTCTACTAGTGGGCAGGCTGCATGATGTCATTTGCTCTTCCTCTGCTCTAACTTCAGTGGGGCAGGGATGGGTGGTCAGGTGACACGTAGACATCCCGCTGGTATTAACCAGGCACCTCTCTCATTCAAACCCACTGAGGAGTGTAAAATCCAGTTCATGATCGCTAGCTCTGGTCACCTCCATAATTTGATCGCCACATCTACCCTGTTGCATACCTTTCTGCCTTTTTAATCCTAGAGATAAAAGTCATAGCTCTTTCCAGTTAGCTCTTCTACGTCCTTGTGGTATATTTCCTTGATGTTCTGGCTATCCAATTGTGTAACTGTGAACTAACAGGGCAAGAAGCCGTTGAAGGTGACAGCGAGTGTTTTAAACAAGTAAAGATATCGACAAGAAGAAAACCTGGAACAGGTGGACCCTAACCCATCGGGTGAGGAACCCACGGGATCAGGTGGGACACAGAATTGACATCCTGCCCAACAGGAACAAATCTATCCCATCCCCATCAGTCAGAGGATTGATTTTATCGGGTGCACAGTTGACTTTAAAATGTCCTACTTCCGTGTCCCATCTCCCTGTCCTCCATCCTTCCTGCCAAAGCTTTGCTCGCTATGTCGAAGAGTCTTGTTGGATGGTTATTGTTGGATTCAGCAATTATAGTGGGGGGGTTCTTTAAAATATTAGCTGAAAAGAATGCCTGAAAATGGACTGAATTTGTAGAAATTATATGAGTAAGTTATAATTATGATTATAATTGTAAACACCATCCATGGCTGTATCAAATGTTACAAATAATGAAATGTAAGTTCAAACATTATCTGACATTATCTGATATGAAGGTACATTCAACAAGATTGAAATTGTATCCGAGCTGAGACCAGACATGACATAGGGAGTTTGAACGTGGCGCGGAAATCACTTCGAGAGACACGGAGAAAGCATTTTCCAGTTAATTTTGTATGAATGTATTAAAATGTGTTTTTAAGAAATAAAGGCCGGGATTCTCCGCTTTCCGGCGGGCGGGCCGTAGCGGTGCCAAGGAGTGGCGTGAACCACTTCAGCGTAGGGCAGGCTGGAAGGTGCGGAATCCTCCGCACCCTGGGGGCTAGGCCGACACCGGCAGGGTTGGCGGCCAACCGGCGCCGAAGAGTTGGCACATGCGCGGGAGCGCCAGGAGGATCCAGCATGATCCCAGTGCATGCGCAGGGGGGTTTTCTCCGCGCCGGCCATGGCGGAGCTTTATAGCGGCAGGGGTGGAGGGAAAGAGTGCCCCCACGGCACAGGCTCACCCGCGGATTGGTGGGCCCCGATCGTAGGCCAGGCCACTGTGGGCCCCTCCCCCTCCACCTCCCCAGGGCCATATCCCCCTGTGCTCCCCCCCCCCACCCCCCCCCCCCCACCCCCCCCAGGACTCTGTAGGCCGCCGCAGAGCCAGTCCCGCCGGTAAGAACCGTGTGTAATTTACGCCGGCGGGACTGGCCAAAAACGGGCGGCTGCTCGGTCCATCGCGGAGTGGCGAATCGCTGGGGGGGGGGGGCGCTGCCAACGGCCCCCTACCAGCGTAGCACGATTACCGCCCCCGCCAAAACACTGGCGCCAGAGAATTCGGCAGCCGACGTCGGGACGGCGAGGCAGGATTCACGCCGCCCGCCGGCGATTCTCCGACCCGACGGGGGGGGGGTTGGAGAATCCTGCCCAAAACCTTTGCTTCTATTCATCCAACCGGACTGACTTATCTATGAACGAGCGATAAAAGGAATCTTACTGTTATAAAATGATCCCGTGGGTTTCTCACCTGTACATCTGAACTAAATTTAGTCCCATTACATCAATAAGCAGATGGTTAATCTATGGAAGATGATGCATCTGCTATTCAGATGTCGTAAAACTGCGATTTAGCTCCAGATATTTCTGCAAAGGGTCCTAATGCTCAAACACAGTCCTTTCAAGATGAGTCCAGGAGAGAATTGATAAATGAATAAAGCCAGTGTCATGTACAAAAATTAGGCAGGGAGTCAATGCTCCTTCTAATTTATATGTGAGAAGCCACAGCTTTGTTGACACTGAGAGTGTAACCCCACTCAGTTGGTAAAATGTATTATGTGGGGTGAGCTGAATCTCACATCATAGGTTCTGACATTCTAAAGGTGGAGTCACGAGAAGCTACAGATAATTGTGAATGTGTAAAACTTCACAGGAATTTGTGTCTAAGGTGTCATGATCTGATTAGCGACCATTAACATTTAAAGAGAAATTCAAACATGTGATAATTTAATTCACAGAACTGCGCCATGAGAGTTCAACTTTCAAACAAAATCACAAACTTTATTGTATGTCTGGCAAATTAAACAAGTCAGATTAAGTTCAGACGAATGGGCAGTAATTTCTGATCTCAGGGTTTTGCATTTGTATGTACCTCAAATATGTCCTGCAGAATCTTCCCCCCCAAACCACATCCACCCTCCCCCCAGACCCCCTGCCTGCAGAGGTTCACATGCAAGGTTTGCAAAGCAATTGCCCAGAGTGCACATGTCCCCGAGCAATTGTCCTGTACTGGGAGCCATTGAAAAATTGTGATTCAAAATGCAAACTTCAGATTGTTCTGACAGGGTTACCTCAATAATTACCCAGAAAAGATAGAAGAATTAAAACTTGATCTAAAGATTCAAAAGATGAATTTGTGTGACTTGTGCTGAAGAGCCACAAGGAGTGGGAGGTCTACAGAGTCAGTGGCTGGGATTCTCCATCCCAGAGATTAAGTGTCCCACCGGCGGAGAATCAGGACTGTGTCTTGTTGGCGCTCGGAGCGTCGCTGAGGTGGAGTTCGAGGACCTTTGCTGTGCAATATAATGCACAGCGGTGAACACGCCATTTTCTCAGTCCTTTCTGGTGTCAGGCTACCATTTTGAATGAGCATCCCAATCCCTCAGTCCAGAGAAAGCCCCCCTCCCATAACGTAAATGTTCGCCCCCCCCCCCTGCTAACAAGGGGAGACCTCTCATCAAAGGGGGACATCCTTTCCCTGACCATGGGAGTAATGGATCACCCCCCCCCCAAAGCATGCATGAGGGTGGCCTGACGCCAACCCAAAGTCCCCAGGAGCCCCCCAGCCTCCAGCTCCCAGGGCCCCCTCAAATGAAATGAATGAAAATGAAAATCGCTTATTGTCACGAGTAAGCTTCAATGAAGTTACTGTGAAAAGCCCCTAGTCGCCACATTCCGGCGCCTGTCCGGGGAGGCTGGTACGGGAATCGAACCGTGCTGCTGGCCTGCTTGGTCTGCTTTAAAAGCCAGCGATTTAGCCTTGTGAGCTAAACGGCCCAATGTTAAGTGCTTTCTTGAAAAGAGATTAGAAACGCAGAAGTGAAGCCCTGCAATGATTTGATTTGGCCAGCATCTGTCAACCAGAACAAGAATGTTTATAGACTTTGGTTAGGATCAATGGAGGGCAACTCAGATGCATTCAAGCGTGAATGGAAAGAGAAATAAACAAACCACCTGACACCTGTGCTTCAAACGTAAGCTGTAAATCAAAGGAAAGTTGAAGGTACTGCACTGTCAAATTGAATGACTGCTCAGCAGTTCAAAGGATCTTAGGGGATTTCAAGGTTCTGACACTTCCAAAAGCAGTAGTTTTAAAAGCATCGGGAGCAGATGTGAGGCAAGGGAATGACTTTCAGGCTGGAATGTTCACTGAACTGTCTGATCTGCTCATCAGGCAGAGTAGTTCAGTCTCAGAAGGCCACTTCAGAGTTAAAACAGATCAGGCCAGGAGGAAGATCTTGAACCGAGGGCTGCCTGAGCTCACCATGTCAAGAGTGATCCTCAGGTTGCCCAGGGCTGAAAGAGGTATTCCAGATATGTGACCCCCATCCCACGGTAGGGTCCCCAAGTCAACCCCTTGCCCACAGCCAGAGCCCACCCAACCCCAGGACTCTTAGCGAACCTTCCCTCTGCAGCCTGGTAGCAGCAGAGGGACACCTGAGTCATGGGCTAACATCCCTTGACTAAGGGTCATATACCTGTATCAAATCACGAAGCAATAGTAAATACTCACAACTATACCAGTTGCTTAGTTCCCCTGTGTCCGAGGTCTGGCTCAGTGGTCAATCCGATGACAGATTGTGTGCATATCCTCTGAGCAAATTGAAAATTGTTCCAATCATTGTCGCCATGATGGTTCTGTGGGATCTTACTTTAACCCTTTTTGGCTAAAGTTAAAGTCTGTTTTTTACTCCATTTAATGGGTATTCAATTAAATCAGTGCTCACTTCAATACCTTTGAGGTGTCCCCAGTAAGCTTCATTCATAGGTCACATTTGAAGTCAACTGAACTCTGCTTCATTATCTCCAACACTGTTATCAGTCTCAAAGCTGGGAGAAAGCAGCATAATTACTACCCATAATGAGGATTTGTCAGCTTATTTTCCCTGGTACGAGTACTTCTATATTCTAAGGCATTTTGCAGAGCTTTCCCGAATCTAGCAAAGCTTGGACTTGACTAAATTGACCATCATGCTTTGTGTTTTGAACCCACAAAGCAATTCTGTACAGTTCTTTCCACATCTTTAGCCTTCGTGCATTTTATCTCGATGTTCCGTGTTACCACCATCAGGCAGACTCCACACACACAGGATTAACACCACAACCAGTTTACCTTGATGGAAATGATTATTTGCTTAAAAGATGATTCCGCGTTAACCGTGTAAATAATACGTTGGCTTACAATTGGCTAAGAGATTTCCTGAATCCATATAATTACTTCCAAAAAACCAGTTTCTAATGAAAGGAATGATAACATTATAGGCATCAGTTGGCTTAAGCAGCAGTTTTTTTAATCATCTTTCATCTTCGCGGACTAAGGGAGAATTGAGATTTTTACTTCAAATATTGATGTTTATTTTCTAAATTTCATACCACCGCTTTTCATTGGTGGGCTAAAACGTACCGTCAACAAGCCTGCTGACAGTGGATCGCCCCGCTTTCAACTCCCATTGACACAATCTGCCATGTTCCCCATTTTGTTTCAAGTCAATTGCCAATTCACAGCATTCTATCCTCTGGCAACCTTCACTTATGATACTCTGCCCATCAATATAAAGCAGCTGATATGGAACTCGGCCCATCGGGGGCAGAGCATCGTGGGTGGGCCCACTAATGGGATGCAAACGCAGTTGCAATTACACGCGGCGTCCGCCGCAATGATACCATTTCCGAGGGGGACAGAGCATCGCGATTCTATAACAAACTGCCGACTGCTGCGATTTCGGCGTCTGCTAACGGTGAATCCTGCCCCATATGTTTTGCAGCGGCCAATGGTTAACCCCATTGACAACAACAGGACCAGTCGACCCACCGTCCACCACTGGTGAGTTGCCTCCTGCCGCTGCAAAACACACCACGGAGTGGAAAAAAAATCCCACCCAAGAAATATGGGGCATATTCTGAAAATTAGAGCCAAATATTTCAGGCTTCTAATGAGGAAACACTTCAGCACTCAAATAGTTGTAGAAACTTGGAACTTTTTGACAAATAGAAATTCGTGCTAGATCGCTGATTAATATTAAACCTGATATTTGTGGCTCTTAATCAAACAAGCATATTGAGGAAATTGGAATAAAGCAGATTATGTAGAATGAAGTTCTAGATCACTCATGATCTCACTGACTTGTGAGGTCGTCTCATGGTTTTAAAAGAGTTATTGTTGTTCCCTGTGTAATTGTGGGAAACTTTCTTTACGTTTATATTACATTCCCTTGCAATAAATCTAGCACTGCCTGGCTTTCCCATTCCTTGGAAAATTTCACTTGATGTCTTTGTGCAGTTAGCGAGGATTAAAATTGAGCTTAACTCGGAAAAGGGGAACAGTAAAGTCAGGTGAAGATGAGTAACAGATAGCTAGTACAGCCAAAAGAGCATGATGAAGGTTTTTGCGCGTTGATCTCTTGGTTCGTGGAGTTACGTCTCAACGTGCCTGGAAATGAAGCACACAAATCATTCATTTTTTTCTCGGTGCTCTGCAATGTTCTCCCAATGGTCAGCATGTTTCACTGTCCACAAAAAGCAAGCATCCAGTCCATTTCAAGCTAAATAAGACAAGTTTGAATCAGAATCCCGTGCGGCAAGAAAGTTCAGTTTCATTTAGATAAATTCCAGGGAACACTTCAAATTAAATAGTTTAAACCTGAAGCACACTCGACGTACGTGATGCGACCATCAATTCATTCAAAGACACGAGTGAAGTAAACTGTGGCTTTAATTGACTGACAACTGAGCCTGCCTGCGACTAAACTGAGCTGAGGGCGGACTCGTAAGACCGCAGCACTTTATACTTCCTGCTGGGGGCGGAGCCAAGGGCAGAGCCCGGTACATAGTCCTCATCTCCCCCTGTGGGCAGAGCCGTGCAACGGTTCACAGATGGAGCCCACAGGGAAACAGTGATATACAGTGTGGATTTATAGGTTATACATTCACCACATTCTCCCCCGTTAAAAAAATCAAGTCCGGCGGGGGTGACGGGTCTATAAGTTCAGTCGGTCCGGCGCTCGAATCGTGCGTTGAGACCGACAGAGCACTGGAGTTGCAGCCGCTTCGGATGGCTGTGGACAGATGTTCGGTGCTAATCCGAGGGTGGACTCCGGGGGTGGTTCTTCCAGAGCTTCGTTCCTGCGGACCGGTGTGATGGGTGAAAGGGGGTGCAGGAAGCCTGTACGTGTAGGGGCGCAGGGCGTGGGAGGTCGGGGGTGGGTGTAGTGTGAGGGGGTACCCCGGCGGTAGTGGTAGTAGTAGTGGTAGATCTTGCAGGTGCCAGGTCCCGGAGGGAAACGGTGTCCTATCGGCCATCGGGGTGTTCGACAAACACGTAGTGGGGTTTGGGTGCAGGAGTAGGACCCTCTCTACCAGTGGGTCTGTTTTATGTGTCCAGACGTGCTTCCGAAGGAGGACAGGGCCCGGTGTCCTCAACCAGGATGGAAGCAAGGCCCCCGTGGTAGTGCCCCTAGGGAAGACAAATAATCGATCGTGAGGAGTCTGATTTGTGGCCGTATAAAGGAGGGACCTAATTGCATGGAGCGCGTCGGGGAGGACCTCCTGCCAGTGGGAGGTCGGGAGGTTCCTGGACGTAGGGTCAGTAGGACGGTCTTCTAGACCGTCGCGTTCTCCCTCTCCACCTGCCCGTTCCCCCTGGGGTTGTAGCTGGTAGTCCTGCTCGAGGCGATGCCCTTGCCGAGCAGGTACTGACGCAGCTCGTCGTTCATGAAGGACGAACCCCTTTCACTGTGGACGTAGCTGGGGAAACCGAACAGGGTGAAGACACTGTGCAGGGCTCTGATGACAGTATGGGAGGTCATATCGGGGCATGGGATGGCAAACGGGAAGCGGGAGAATTCATCTATAATATTGAGAAAATAGATGTTACGGTTGGTCGAGGGGAGGGGCCCTTTGAAATCAATACTCAGTCGTTCAAAGGGCCGGGTTGCCTCTACCAGGTGGGCCTTCTCTGGTCTATAGAAGTGCGGCATACACTCAGCGCAGATCGGGCAATTCCTGGTGATAGCTTTAACCTCCTCGGTGGAGAAAGGCAGATTGCGGGCCTTGATGTAGTGGGCGAGCCGGGTAACCCCCGGGTGGCAGAGGTCATTGTGGATAGCCTGTAGTCGGTCGTCTTGCGCGCTGGCATATGTGCCGCGGGACAGGGCATCTGGGGGCTCGTTGAGCTTCCCCGGACGGTATATAATATCATAATTATAGGTGGAGAGTTCGATCCTCCACCGCAAGATTTTGTCATTTTTGATTTTGCCCCGCTGTGAGTTATCAAACATAAAGGCAACCAATCTCTGGTCGGTGATGAGGGTAAACCTCCTACCAGCTAGGTAGTGCATCCAGTGCCATACGGCTTCCACAATGGCTTGGGCTTCCTTTTCGACCGAGGAGTGTCGAAGTTCCGAAGCAAAGAGGGTTTGGGAAAAGAAAGCTACTGGCCTCCCTCCCTGGTTCAGAGTGGCAGCGAGAACGACATCTGAGGCGTCGCTCTCCACCTGAAATGGGATGGATTCATCCACCGCCCGCATGGCGGCTTTGGCGATGTCCTCCTTGATGCAGTTGAAGGCCTGGCGGGCCTCAGCTGACAGTGGGAGGAGTGTAGCCTTAAATAGTGGGCGGGTTTTTTCCGCATATTGGGGGACCCACTGGGCATAGTATGAGAAAAATCCGAGGCACCTCTTGAGGGCCCTGGAACAGTGAGGTAGAGGGAGTTGTAAGAGGGGGCGCATACGGTCAGGGTCAGGTTCTAGGACCCCGTTTTCCACGACGTAGCCGAGGATGGCTAGCCTGGTAGTGTGGAAAATGCATTTTTCCTTATTATAGGTGAGGTTGAGTTTTTGGGCGGTTTGGAGAAATCGGTGGAGGTTGGCGTCGTGGTCCTGCTGGTCATGGCCGCAGATGGTGACGTTATCCAAGTACGGAAACATGGCCCGCTGCCCGTACTGGTCCACCATTCGGTCCATTGCTCGTTGGAACACCAAAACCCCGTTTGTGACGCCGAAGGGAACCTGGAGGAAATGGAAGAGGCGGCCGTCTGCCTCGAACGCCTTGTAGTGGCGGTCCTCTGGGCGGATTGAGAGCTGGTGGTATGCAGACTTCAGATCCACCGTGGAGAATATGCGGTACTGGGCGATCTGATATACCATGTCTGCAATCCGGGGGAGGGGGTATGCATCGAGGTGCATGAACCGGTTAATAGTCTGGCTGTAATCAACCACCATCCGGAACTTTTCCCCGGGCTTGACGACCACCACCTGAGCTCTCCAGGGGCTATTACTGGCCTCTATGACTCGCTCACGTAAGAGACGCTGGACTTCGGATCTAATAAATACCCTGTCCTGCAGGTTCTACTTCCTGCTGCGAGTAGCCACTGGTTTGCAGTTGGCGGTGAGATTAGCGAAGAGTGGAGGGGGGTCGATTTTTAGTGTTGCTAAACTGCATATAATGAGAGGGGGAAGGGGTCCGCCGAAGCTGAGTATTAGGCTCCTGAGGTTGCACTGGAAATCCAGTCCCAGGAGGAGGGGGGCGCAGAGGTCTGGGAGTACATACAGTTGGAAGTTGGTGTAGTTGGCGCCCTGTCTGGTTAGTGTCACAATAGCGCGCCCTTGTATCTGGACGGAGTGTGACCTCGAGGCGAGGGAGATAGTTTGTTGTGTCGTAAATATCGGGAAGCGAGCAGCGCCTTACCAGATCTGGGTGAGCGAAGCTCTCAGTGCTCCCGGAGTCGAAGAGGCACGGTGTCTCGTATCCGTTGATTTGGACGGACATCATGGAGCTCTTGAGGTGCTTTGGCCGCGACTGGTCCAAAGTGACTGCACTGAGCTGCGGGTAGTCGGTGGTGTGGTCAGTGGTGCTGGAGCGGCCCATGATGACTGTCCGCGGAGGTCGTAGTCGTCGAGTGGCATATTGGTTGATGGCCAAGATGGCGGCCCCCGTTGATCGCACGCGGCGGGCGGCGAGGAAGATGGCGCCCAAGATGGAGGCCTCCATGAATCGCACATGGCCGGCCACGTGGGGTGGATTGCCAATATGGCAGCCCCCATGAGTCGCACATGTTTTGCGGAGGCGGAGGCGGCAGACACGCTGCCACATTGTGGGGTCTGCGGGCCTGTGAGTTGGAGGGGTGAGTGTTCTGGTTAGCGTTCGAGTTGGAGTTTTTAGTTTTGGCCAGACTGACCTTCGCAAAGTGCCCTTTCCGCCCGCAGCTGCTGCAGGTCGCGTTGCGGGCCGGGCAGTATTGCCGGGAGTATTGGGGCTGGCCGCACGGCACAGGCCTGGGGCAATCTCTGGTGGGGGTCCTCGAACAGGTCGCGTGATCGGCCGGGAACGCATTTAAACTTTGAATTTACCGTGTCCTCCAGGTCTTGGGCCCCTTTCTCGAAGAGACTCTGCCGCACATAATTGGACCGGACCCCTGCAACATACACGTCTCGGACAGCGAGTTCCATGTGGTGGGAGGCTGTCACGGCCTGGAAGTCACATTCTCGTGCTAGAGCTTTAAGGTCACACAGGTAGTCTTCTAGCGACTCTGCAGGGTGCTGCCGCCGAGTTGTAAAGATGTGCCGCGTGTAGACTTCATTCATGGGCCGCACATACAGGCAGTCGAGTATCGCGAGGATCTCAGTATAAGAGTCAGTTACATCAAGTTGAGTTGAAATACGATGGCTCACCCGTGCGTGGAGAAGACTGAGTTTCTGTTCTGTAACAGAGGAGGTAGTCGACGCAGCCAGGTAGGCCTTGAAGCACCGAAGCCAATGCAAAAAAATTTATTTTGCTTCTGCGGCCTGTGGATCGAGTTCCGGTCGGTCAGGTTTGAGGTGATTCCATGGTAGTTTTTTTAAGTCGATTAAATTGATGCGACCATCAATTCATTCAAAGACACGAGTGCAGTAAACTGTGGCTTTAATCGACTTACAACTGAGCCTGCCTGCGACTAAACTGAACTGAGGGCGGACTCGTAAGACCGCAGCACTTTATACTTCCTGCTGGGGGCGGAGCCAAGGGCGGAGCCCTGTACATGCTCCTCATCTCCCCCTGTGGGCAGAGCCGCGCAACGGTTCACAGATGGAGCCCACAGGGAAACAGTGATATACAGTGTGGATTTATAGATTATACATTCACCACAGTACGTTTCATAGTCAAGTCAAAGATCTTTCCATTCGACTGTGAGGTGATAGATTATTCCCCCTACTCTTCTAGTTGATCAGTATGGCCATTCAAATATTGACAGAACACTATCCTTCAAAACCCTTGCTAAAATGGATGAACATTTACAGTAGATGATCCTTATGCACCACTTGAACCGGACTTGTAGTGTAACGTTAACACACAGCTTCTATGTCCTTGGGATGTTTTCACTTGATCCCTTGGCTATCCTATAGCATGCTTTAAACTAACAGAACATGAAACACTGAAAGTGATAGCAGCTGTTTTAAAGAAGGATGACACGCCATGGTGCCTGGTAATGGTCATGCAATTGAGAAGATTTCACAAAACGTTTGTGATGTTTTAAAATTTCTGCGCACACACATTGAAAAATAGGACTAGGGGCAGGAGTAGGCTTATCGTCCCTTCGAGCTTGTTTCGCCATTCGATGGATGATATGTTTGTGTCATCTCTCCTGTCTGTCCTCCATAAGGCGGCACAGTAGCACAGTGGATAGCACTGCTGCCTCACAGAGCCAGGGACCAGTTTCGGTTCCAACCTCGGGTGACTGTGTGGAGTTGGCACGTTTGCTCCATGTCTGCGTGGGTTTCCTTCGGGTGCTCTGGTTTCCTCCCACGAACCAAAGATGTGCAGGTCAGAAGGATTGGCCATGCTAAATTGTCCCTTAGTGTCCAAAGAACGATTAGGTGGAGTTACAAAGAGAGGGCAGAGGTGTGGGTTGAGTTACAGTGCTCTTTCTGAGAGGGTCAGTGCAGACCCGATGGGCCGAATGGCCTCCTTCTGCACTGTAGTGATTCTATGATTCTAAGTTGCACTGTAAAGATATCACCAAGAGGACAACCTGGAACAAATTGAGCATTTTTAATAAGCAGTATCATTACTGTGAAGAAAACCTAACCCTTTGGTTTTACCACGTTTGATTGTGTTTTGAGATGCAGAACTGTAGATCTTTTCTACGATGAGAAAGTTAAGTGCAATACTTTGTCTTAATTAAAATATAATGACTCAAAAAGTGAAGACCGAGTGGTCCATCTTTTAATTTGCAGATCAGGACGAACAGTTAATACTTGCCCAGAAATGTAAAACGAGAAAACGCTTGGAAGCAGTGAGATTCAAAATTAATCTGTGGACACCCTGGCGGCAAATTTAACCCGAACACATCAGGTGAGAAACCCACGTGATTAGGTGGGACGTAGAATTTACATCCTAACCCATCTCCATTTTGTCAGTATGTTGACTTAATTTGGCTGCAAATTTACAATGTCCGACTTGTGCAACCAACTCCCGGCCCTCCATTCTGTACCCTCACCCCTCACTGTTCAATTTCTACTCCCTATATCAGAGAGTGTTGTTGGATGGCTGTAAGATGGGTGTTTGACATAATCCCATGGGCATCTCACCAGGGGTTTGGGGCTAAAATTACCCTGACTACATCAATGAATAAGCGGTTAATCAATGAAAGATGCAGTGTTAGGTGCTTGAAGCTGTCAAATTTCTTTCAAATGTGGATCTAATTGGCTTCCTTCAGAAATTAATATCTTGTGATTCAGTATTTGAGACACAAGGTAGGTTGTAACATGCTGGGAAGGACAGATGACTCTTGCTTCCCAAACCTTTGAAGCTTTGAGTTATTCTCACCACTTAGAGACAATCAGTCACTTGCTCCTAATCTGCAAATATATGCCAATACAAAGTACCTCAGGTTCGCAAATGAGGGGACGAATTTGGCTTGGATAACCAAATCTGAATGCAATGAACTTTGATCTTCCTTCATTTTGCAATTCCTTCATTTATATGCCGTAGAACTGAGCCTTAGTTCAAGATATAACTGTGAAAGTTTGTCACGCTCACACTCTGCTCTTTGGGCAACCACGCATAACAGAGTAGGTAAATGAATAAAACAAGCTCCAAAATGGCAGATCTGGCAGATGGGCAACGTTGCTTCAAATTTCCATGTGGGAAGTCAGAGCTGTTGTTGCTGCTGAGAGTGTAACCTCACTCGGTTTTTGACCTTCATTATGTGGGGTGAGCCATTATGCATCTTGCGTCACGCGCTCTGACATTCCACATGTCGAGTCACAAGAAGCTACGGATATTTGTGAAAGTGTAAAATGTCACAGGAATTTGTGTGTAAGGTGTCATGATCTTATACAGGACTATTTGCCCTCAAAGAGAAATCTGAACACGCAATAATTTAATTTGAAGAACTTACGCCACAAGTTTTCAAGTTTCGTACAAAATCACAAACTTTATTGTACATAGAACAAATTAAACAAGGCAGATTATGTTTAACATGAAGCTGTAACAATTGTGTTCCGGGAATCGTATTGGGGCTGGACCCCAATGGTGTGCTATGGAACCTTCCCTCACACCCTAGCTGCCCTCGGATCTTCAAAGGTCAGGGGCTGGATTCTCCGCAACCCTGCGCCGAAATCGCGTTTGGCGTGGGGGCGGAGAATCAACTTTTGCGCCGAAATCGGGCCCGGCGCTGGGTTCGCTGATTCTCCGGGACCCGAGAATTGGCGTTTTAGTGAATTACTCCGCGCGACTAGGGGGGGAGGGCCATTGCCTGAGGCCCGCCCAGCGATCCTCCGCTCCCAGGTGGCCGAGTCCCCGGCGGCGTGGTTCTAACCACCTATTGCCGTTCGGGAACCTCGCATGGCGGCTGCGGACTCAATCTGCGGCTGCCCTGATGGGGTGGTGGGGGGCATCGGGTAGCGTGGGAGGGGGGGCCTTATGGGTGGCGGGGGGTGGGGGGGGGGGGGAGATTGGGCCGGTCTGATGCAAGGGCGCGTGGCCGATCGGGGGGGGGGGGTCTACATTTTGGAGCTGCCTCCACGGTCCGAGTCTGCCATGACGCTCGCCGTGGTCGCTGGAGTCTGCCGCTGTGTGCACGGGCTGACGCGGATATGCGCAGCTGAAGCTGCGTGAATTACACCGGGTCCCTGCCAGCCCCCTGAAGGTGAGTGAATTGGTTTATGTTTTTTGGAGGAAACTCCGGAGGGCAGCGCCAGTGTTTTTACGCCGGAGTGGGGTCATAGCCTCATTTTGGAAGACGCAGCCCTCGGTTTTGAATTGCCCAAGAAATGGTCCAGTAGTGGGAATCATTCAAGCATTGCAATTCAAAAGGCAAACTGCAGATGGTTCGACTGGATTACACCAGTTACCCAGAAAAAAGTAGGACGAATTACAAACCCATGCAAAAGTTAAACAAAGATCAAAGAAAAGTACAGCACAGGAACAGGCCCACTGGCCTGTGCCGATCATGTTGCTTGTTTGAACTAAAACCTTCTACACTGCTGGGGTCTGTATCCCTCTATTCCTATCCTACTCATGTATTAGTCAAGAACAAAAAACAAAGAACAGTACAGCACAGGAACAGGCCCTTCGGCCCTCCAAGCCTCCGCCGACCATGCTGCCCATCTGAACTAAAATCTTCCACACTTCCGGGGTCCGTATCCCTCTATTCCCATCCTATTCATGTATTTGTCAAGATGCTCTTTAAACGTCACTATCGTCCCTGCTTCCACCACCTCCTGCGGCAGCGAGTTCCAGGGCCTCTTAGATTTCCAGGCCTCAAGATGCCTCTTAAATGTCGCTCTTGTCTCTGTTTCCACCACCTCCCCTCATAGCACATTCCAGGCACTCTCCATCCTCTGTGTAAAAAACCTGCCTCGCACATCTCCTCTAAACTTTTCCCCTTGCACCTTCAACCTATGTCCCCTAGTAATTGACTTTTCCACCCTGGGAAAAAGCTTCTGACTATCCACTCTGTCCATGCCCCTCATAATTTTGTAGACTTCTGTTAGGTTGCCCCCTCAACCTCCCTCGTTACACTGAAACAAACCAAATTTATCCAACCTCTCCTCACAGGTAACACCCTCCAGACCAGGCAACAACCTGGTAAATCTCTTCTGTACCCTCTCCAGAGCATCCACGTCCTTCTGGTAGTATGGCGACCAGAATTGTACACAATATTCCAAATATAGCTTAACCAAGGTTCTATACAGCTGCAGCATGACTTGCCTATTTTTATTCTCAATGCCACGACCGATGAAGGCAAGCATGCAGCATGCCTTCTTGACTACCTTCTCCACCATCTGTGGACATGTATGCCCCAACCCCTCTGCCTGTCAATACATCGAATGGTTCTGCCATTTACTGTATAATTCCTATCTGTATTAGACAATTTATATTATTCAAGGTCTGTTCCAAGTCATCTATACCTTACTAATGCTTCCTTTTTCTTTTTGACTGGGCTCACAATTTCCCTCGTTATCCAAGGCCATTTTTTTTTCCAATTTTAAATTTAGAGTACCCAATTATTTTTTTCCAATTAAGGGGCAATTTAGTGTGGGCAATTCACCTAACCTGCACATCTTTGTGTTGTGGGGGTGAAACCCACGCAGACACGGGGAGAATATGCAAACTCCACACGGACAGTGACCCAGGCCAGGATCGAACCCGGGTCCTCAGAAGCTCTGAGGCAGCAGAGCTAACCAATGATAATGCCATTTAGTACGATACAGTAAAGTACAATAAATATGCTCGGGTCTTCTTGCAGATGTAACTAGTTAATCTTCTGACAATCTGTAGTTTGTTATTAAGTCCTGTCTCTACCCAGTAACTAAGCGTTTTTAAACTTTACACGTTGATTGTGACACAGGCCAGGTTAAGTGCAGGAATGACAGAAATGAATCTGCGATGAGCACAATATTATATGGACTTAAACAGAATTCATAAAATTGCATAAAACATGTTACACCTTGTAATTAGAATCCTGAACCATTACAAACATGATGAATTGTTGACGAATGGATGTCTGTGCCTGCTAATGTGGAATTATAACACCAGAAACGTGAATGCAGTTGCACATTAAAATGTCTCTTGTTTGAGAATTTGTCAAGCCGTAAGTATTTAAAGCGAGGACCTTAATGTCCTTTTACTAAAAAGAAAGCTGAGATGAAAGGGGTTTGATTTTGTCAAGGTGACAGTTCCACAAAGCAAGCATTAAATGTTTTATTCAAACAATGTTGTGACTAAAGATATGCTAATTTACAACATTGTAATCTCATTAAAACAATTTGGTTGCACATTGCCTCACAACAGAGGATGCAACAGTCAGGCATGTTGCCGAGCATTGGAAAGTGCACTACAAAATTTCAGAACTTGTTCATCCGTTTTTAACAAAAAAAATGCAGAGCATATGTTGACTTAGATTTTGGCTCACCACAATGTAAATTTTTTATTCTTTTGGGGGATTTGGGCATCACATTTGACCAGCGTTTTTGCCCAACCCTACTTACCCTTGAACTGAGTTGTTTGCTCAGCCATTTCGAAGGGCAGTTAAGAGTCAACCACATTTGCTGGGTCTGGAGTCCCTTGTGGGCCATGCCCGGTAAAGGCAATAAATTTCATTCCCTCAAGGGCATTAGTGAATCAGTTGAGTTCTTACACCATTACCGAGACTAGTTTTCAATTCCGGATTTATTAATTTAAGTTAAATTCCACCAGCTGCTGTGGTGAGATTTGAACCGATGGCCCCATGTGGCAGTGAGTTCCACATTCGCATCATTCGTCAAGTGACAACTTCCTGCCAGGCATGGGGGCGACCACCCTCGCTCCCCACAGAAGAACATCATCTTCAGCTCAGTCACCCTTCCATGTTTGAAAATATTTCAGTTGTTCAGGAAGAGATGGCTGCTGCCTCACAATGCCAAGGACCCTGGTTTGATTCTGGCCTGGGGTGACTGTCTGTGTGGAGTCTGCATGTTCTCCCCTTGTCTGTGTGGGTTTCCTCAGGGTGGTCCGGTTTCCTCCCACAGTCTAAAGATGTGATGGTTGGGTGGGGTTATGGGGTGACAGTGATAGGGCGGGGGAATGGGCCAAGGTAGGGTATTCTTTCAGAGGGTCGGTGCTGACCCGATGGGCTGAATGGCTTCCTTATATACTGTGGGAATTCTATGGCGTCTATCATAACATCAGCCATGAAGGATCGTGGACGAGATTCTCTCTCGGCAGGATCCTCCGCTTCGGCGGCATCGCACTCACGCATCCGGATTTCCCAACAGTGTGGGGGTGCCCACAATGGCTGGCTGCCAGGATGGAAGGTCTCGCTGCCGGTGGAGGCACGCAGCACCAGAAAACAGGTGTGGCGGATCGGAGACTCCCACCCCATGTGTTTTGCTTTGGATAATATCAGATTATTTGATCTGCTGTGCAGACACAGGTAATGTATAGAGAAAATGCAAGGCTAACTTAATTTTTTGTGGCAGTGCTGAGGGGGCATACTTTCTGGCAATGGGAGACAGCTCAAAGCATCTGCATTTGATCGATGTGTCCCTAGCCGGTGTTGGAATGCTTATTTATAGGTGGTCAACAATGACGCCCAACCCTACATCCTTGCAGATTGTGGTGAATGTAATATATGTTAATATATATGTTAATTCACACTGTTGTTGTAAGCGCAGTAGCGCAGTCCTACCACTAGGAGGAGTAGCGCTGGGAGCACTTAGGAACTTGTACTGGGCTCCACCCTTGGTTCCGCCCATGACTCCTCCCCCTAGTGCAGCTGTATAAGTACCCATGTCCAGAGTCAGCCTGGGTCACTACGAGTTCATCGACAGGTAATAGGCTGGCTCTGAAGTAAGTCGATTAAAGCCTAGATTCACATTGGAAACATGTGTCTGGTGAATTGATGGTTCCATCACAGATGCTATCAGAAAGATTGCCTTATCTTCTCTAAACAGTCATTGTCAGAGTTTATGATCAGTGATTATGACAAACTACCAGCCATAAACATATTGGTGGAATTTTCCCGTACCAGCCTCCCCGGACAGGCGCCGGAATGTGGCGACTAGGGGCTTTTCACAGTAACTTCATTGAAGCCTACTCGTGACAATAAGCGATTTTCATTTTTTCATTTCAATTTTGTATCCTGAAAATGACAGTCAAACCTTCTTTATCGATCTGTGACGATGCCTTCTCTGCACCGGTTGGGGTCCTTGAAGCATAGCCAATGGGCCTTTCTGACCCGTCATTCATTTTGTGTGTTAGAACCGCTCCTGTTCAATAAGGAAATGCATCACAAGTGAGCATGATTTCTTTGGAAGTATCAAAGTGGACTAAAAAGCAGGTTGACTGTGGGGTTTGCTTCATTCACCTGAAGGCTTCTTTTTGCTGCACCTTCCAGTATCATTTTTGGTGTTTTTTAAATAATGCAGGTAAAAGTGTCAGCATCATAGACAAGTTTGGAATAAATCTCTCATGATAATTTACCATTCCAAGGAAAGACTTTAGCCCAGGTTTATTCTTCGGAGCTCGTGCCTCCTTATTGGCCCTTCCATCAGATGCAGTCCTTGTGCAGCCACTCTTAAAACCCAAAATAAGTCACCTCACTGACCTGAAAAGTACATTTCTCTCTTTTTAGTCTTACTGCAGCTTTACACAGCCTCTTTCACGTGCTCTTTTTCTGTGGCTCCCATGAGTAGCCCATCATCCAAATAGATGACTACCTTAGGCAAATATTACAAAAGGTTCTCCATTGTCCATTCAAAAATGCACAAGCAGACAATACTCCAAATGGTAATCTGGTGTAAGGGTAGCGACCCTTGTGTGTATTACTAGTAATGAACTCCCTGGAAGCGTCATCCACCTCTAGCTGCCGTAAGCAAGACTCATTTCTAACTTGGTGTACGTTAGACCCCACGGCGTCAACAGGCCCTCAGGAGCAGAGATTCTGGGCCCCTCAGTAGGCCAGCACGACATTAGAGTGACCCACGCCACTCCAGCTGCCGTTACCAGCGTCAAATGGGCGCCACGGGTCTGCGCATGCGCACTGTAACCGGCGTAGTTGCGCGTATGCGCAGTGGCACCCTTCTCCGCGCCGGCCCCGACGCAACATGGCGTAGGGCTACAGGGGCCGGCGCGGCTCAAAAGAGGGCACCAAGACGAGAGGCTGGCCCGCCGATCGGTAGGCCCCGATCATGGGCTAGGCCACAGCAGGTGCTCCCCCCTCTGGGGTCGGACCACCCTCCCCCCTCACCAGGCAGCCCCGGATGGATGCACGCCGAGGTCCCGCCGGGTAAGACCACATGTGGACTCGGATTTTTCTACGGCCGCTCGGCCCATCCCGGGCGGAGAATCGCTGGGGTGGCCGCGTAGAGCAGCCTACGCCGGCGCCATTGGCACGGATTCTCCACTCTCCGGAGAATCGGCGGACTGCGTCGGGGAGGCGTCGTGCAATTCGCGCCCAGCCCGGCGATTCTCCAGCCCGGGGCGTGGCCTGAGACTATCCCGCCCAGGGTACCTATCTCATTTCACTACCCAGTTTAGTGTTACCTTGTAACTTCACGTATTCTTACGGTGTTATCCAGCTTGACCACTGGCACAGTGGAGCTTCCCACTCTGACCATTGCACAAGCTTTGTGATACCCAAATCTTTTAATCGTCTAAGTTTGGTCTCCACCTTTTCAAGCAATGAATAAGGCTCTCCAGATTCTTCGTGTAGTCTCTGCATCTACGCAAAGTTTGGCTTTCAAGCATCAGATTTTGCCCAATTCTTCTTGAAATGCATATTGATACCTTCTGAGGACTTCAGGTAGACCTCCTCCATTAACTTTAAACATTTTTCACCAATTTAAGTGAATTTCCTGGAGCCAATCTTGGCCCACAACTTGGCCCGCAACTATAATTAAAGGCAGCTGGGTAGATTGCTGTCCATAATTTACAGGGATTTCGTTGGTCCCAAGATCTGTATAGCTTCACCTGTATAGCTTGAAGGGTCATGCTTTTTAATCTCCGGGATTGGGTCCTTCCCTGAAGGAATTTGCTCTCCCACTATTGTGGTGGAGGCTCCTGTGCCTCCCTCCATTTTGAGTCGATGACCATTGGCCATCAATATTATTGAGATAGCGGATTACACCTTAATATTATTCAACTGATATATATTTAGACTCCCTTCAGAATTGCTGTGCACTGGTGCCGTAATCCTGACCCTGCTCGCTCTGGGCCGGCTCTACTTGACCCTACATTTACTTCTCATTTGCCCCTCTCTGCCATAGACATAACATACAGCTTCACTGAACCTACACATCTCGCCTGGGGTTGGTTTCCCCCACGCCAATAGCACGCTTCACAAATCTAAGTTTGTTCGCCAAATCTCTCATACCTACCTCTGCACTCTCTCGGGCTCAGCATTTCTTTGCCCGTCAAACCTTGCCCTCTCATCCTTAGAACTGCTGCCACTAACAACTTCCCTACAACTTTGGTGGACCTCACTGCCTTGCACATTCTGAATCTCCACCCTGCCCTTTTTTATGCTCCCATGTCCAGGGCAATTTCTTGCACCTTCTGCAGGATTAGTTCTGCCTCTGCCAGCTGTGTTTTCTGTATGGCAGTATTATTTACCCCACACACTAGACGCTCTCTCAACATATCATTAAAGGCAGGCCCAAACTCGTACTGTTCAGCTGTTTGCCTCAATCCTGCTCCAAAAGCTGCTGTTAATTCCCCATGGGTTCTGGCTCATAAATTGAACTCAGAACTGTCCATGATCATCGGGGGCTCCAGGTGATAATGCCCTTTTACTATTTCCACTGGCACTTCTAAGGTTTTAGATTCAGGGACGTCTGGAGAAGTCAAGCTCCTGATTAAACTGTAAGTTTGGGCACTGCAGGCAGTTAGCGGTATTACTCTTGTCTTCTCCCACCCCCTATTTTGTTTGCTTTGAAAAAATATTACAAGTGTTCAATGTATTGAACCCAATTTTCCCAATTCGGGTCAAAAGACTCCAATTTTTGGAATACAGGCACTGTTATAACTTACTGAACCTTGAATGGAGCTAGTTTGAGTTAACTGACCATGAGAGCTGTCGGTCAATCAGATTAGCTGCCAGCCAAGCATAGTGCTGCAGTGGCCAGAAGACGTACTGCAGCACTCTGCCTGGAACTAAGTGCTGGGACTGTTGCAAAGATAAGTCCCGAGGGTCCCGAGGGCAAGAGAGTAGGGAATGGCTGGGGGGGGGGGGGGTGGGGGGGGTCCAGAGGGGAGCAATTGTGACATTGGGGATCGGCGAAGTGGGAGAGGGTCCCAGAGCTCCAATGACCCGGTGGGTGAGAAATGGCCCTTGAGTGGCCCCGTGGAGAAGCCATTTAATTCAGGTTTACCCTCCGCTCCACTTCGGAACCCGCCTTGGGGGGGTGTACAAAATCTGCCCCGGAGGTCGTGCTTTTCAGGTCATGTTGAGAATTGGTTTACTTAGCAACTTTTAACAGACAATTGTTAATGCATTATCCTTGCATATCAATCCTTTTAAGAAGCCTGCAGGGGGAGGGGAGATCTCTGATATTTTTTTTCTCTATCAGGTGTGAATTGGGTAAAGGGCCCAATGAACCAGCCCAGAATTTAATTTAGGTCGATACAACGTTCTGGGAAAGCTCGCTTTCGTTCTCCTGAGATTGCGGAAGATTTGGAAGCATTGTAGTCAATGAAAATTAGGCCACATAATTCTAAAATAAACTCCAATTAATTGTAGCTTCAAAAAATGAATAACTTAATTGAGTTACTAACGTTTGGAATAAATAATTGTCTTGCACATTGATCAAATGGAAACATTTGGAAAAAGCTCAGAGTGACAGTCAGTGAGGTGGAATAGACTCAGTACAAGATTAGGAGAGGGGAAGCAAAAGTTGTTTAATAGGATGTGAATATGACCTTAATCAACAGCAGAGTCCTGATCAGTTGAATGGCCATTTGACATTCCTGCTCTACAATTCTAAATTATACAGCTGAAGAAATTGGTTTGATTGATTGATATTTATTGTCACATGTACAGTGTAGTGAAAAGTATTTTTCTGCAGCCAAGGAACAGACACAGTACGTACATATGCAGGGTAGCATGGTGGTTAGCATAAATGCTTCACAGCTCCAGGGTCCCAGGTTCGATTCCCGGCTGGGTCACTGTCTGTGTGGAGTCTGCACGTCCTCCCCCTGTGTGCGTGGGTTTCCTTCGGGTGCTCCGGTTTCCTCCCACAGTCCAAAGATGTGCGGGTTAGGTGGATTGGCCATGCTAAATTGCCCGTAGTGTCCTAATAAAAGTAAGGTTAAGGGGGGGTTGTTGGGTTACGGGTATAGGGTGGATACGTGGGTTTGAGTAGGGTGATCATGGCTCGGCACAACATTGAGGGCCGAAGGGCCTGTTCTGTGCTGTACTGTTCTATGTTCTATGTTCTATATTAAACAAAAGTATAATCAACAGAGTACATTGACAAATGGTACAATGACAATGATTGGTTACAATGCAGAACAAGGGGCCAAACAAAGAAAATACATGAGCAAGAGCAGCATCGGGCATCGTGAATAGTGTCTTGCAGGGAACAGGTCAGTCAAAGGGAGAGTCGTTGAGGAGTCTTGTAGCTGTGGGGAAGAAACTGTTCCTATGTCTGAATGTGCGGGTCTTCAGAATCCTGTACCTTCTTCCTGATGGAATGGTCTGGAAGAAGGCAAAGCCTGGGTGGCAGTGGTCTCTGGCAATGCTGTCTGTCTTCCTGAGGCATCGGGAGATGAAGACAGAATCAATGGGAGGGTGGCAAGCTTCTGTGACGCGTTGGGCAAATCAGTGGAATACTCAGTGCCTTTTCTCAACATCACCAGCATCACACAGGTTAATGTGATACCCTGTTTAGAAAACCGGAAGTAACACACTTCAGCAGAAAGTGGACCAAACGTCCACTGCTCCAGGATTTCATAGACGTCCGTAGATGTCCAAAGATGTGCGGGTTAGGTGGATTGGCCATGCTAAAATTGCCACTTAGTGCCCAAAGATGTGCAGGTTAGGTGGGGTTATGGCATTACGGGGTTCGGGCAGGGGAGTGGGTCAAGGTAGGGTGCTCTTTCAGAGGGTCAGTGCAGACTCGATGGGCTGAATGGCCTCCTTCAGCACTGTCGGGATTCTATAGCTCTAACCATAGAAACATGGAGTATAGAAGGAGGCCTATCAGACTGCTGTGCCTGTACGGGTCCTTTGAAATATAAGTTGTTATTAATTCCACATCCTCAAGGTTTGCCTGTGAGTCTGTCAACTCCATATCCTCAGGTCGCTTTAAAAATTATTCAAGGAGGCCTTGCGCCACATTTTCTGGTGGAGCGTTGCAGATCCTGACAACTCTCATCAAAGTGGAACAATTCTCCTCATCTTCCATTATGTGAGCTGATTTGCTGATGATTTTATATTTCCTTGGTACAGGCCGAGTGTAAATTTTCTGTAAATCAGATACCCGAGCACATCCCAAAACCACACTCTTTCTGAACTTCACTGACCGTTAGCTGACAGGAACTTTGCTGACACGAATCTGCACACCATGAAGCTGCAAAACATTTATTGATGAGTTTGCTTTGCTATATTTAAAACAATATTACAATCCCAGACCCAACAGAGGCTAGGATACGGCAAAGAAATCCCAATATTTTATTTTAATTTTGTAAGACAGAGAGGAAAGGATACCTCGCTCCAGGAGTGATTTCACACAAAATATGGATATTGAATTAAAACAAACTTTATTACCAACGCCGTATTAAAATATCTTTGACATCACCCAATAAAATAGCTTACAATTTCTCCTTAAACAATGTTAATCAATACAGTGACACAATAACCTTTAACTGCTATCTTTATTCCCACTCAAACAACAAAGCCATCTCAGATCCCAATCCACATTTAAATACAGTTAGCACTCAGGAATACTTACGTGGGACGTCTCGAATACTCCACTTTGAGAAAGAGAGATCTCTTAAAACTGCTTCAATGAAAGAGACCTGACCCTCCTGTCAGAACAGAATTCTGGCTGTACTTCTTCAGTAAGGGCTTCTCATCTTGCCTTCCACCTACTAACTAACTCTGAACCCTCATCGCCTGACTGCTTCAGACCTTGGTTCATCCCGTTCACTGCCTCATCTCACTAAACTGAACACAATGTCTCTAATTAACTACTCCACAGGAAATCCTCATAATGTAATCAAAAATCCATTAGCCCAAACTTTTACAATGGTTTAATTGCATCTCTGACTCAATAAATGTCTAGCTGTCTTGCGAACCGGGGTGATTTAGAATACTACAGCAACAATCATACACACACGAATGCAGGCTTTTAACTCTTATTGCACCAAATATATATAATACAATCATATATCATAGAATTTACAGCGCAGAAGGAGGCCATTTGGCCCATCAAGTCTGCACCAGCCCTTACAAAGAGCACCCTACTCAAGCCCACATATCTACCCTATGCCCGTAACCCAGTAACCCCCATTTAACCTTTTTGGACACTAAAGGCAATTTAGCGTGACCAATCCACCTAACCCGTACATCTTTGGACAATATATCTGAAATTCTTACATTCATCACATCAAAAACCTTTCACTTGATTAAATTTGCAATACTGCCGATACGAGTCTGTTGTGATGTTACCTTCCCAGTAGAAAGTTAGCGACGGCTGAGTCGACCGCATTGATGGGTGTTCACTGATTCTAAGAGTAGGTTGACTGACTTGGTTCTGCAGTTGGCACACGTAAATGGAAATTGGCTGTAATTGGGAAGAACAAATGCCCCGGGGCCTTCAGGCATGGTCTGTTCTATGCCAATAAGAGAGCCTTGGTAACCAGGAACGTGGTTTCTGATTGGTTGCCCAGCTGCTTTGTATCAGAGGTAAGTGCACATTGGTAGCTGGATTGAAGAAGACTGTAAAACCATGTTGCTCCTGGACAATTGTTCAGCAAATTCCCAAGCTGAAATCTTGTTGAAGAACAATGTCTTCGCTGTTTTCTTCCCCCCCCCCCCCCCCCCCCCCCCTCCCAACGCCATGTCATTCATTCAGCTGATGGACCACGGCACACTTCGGTACATGAAATGTAAAGACAAAGACTCTTTCTTGAATGGTATGCTTGGTGCTGTAATCAAAGGCCTAGGGGTGGAAGGCTTCCTGAGGATGGCACCAACACATGGTGCCTTGTTGATAAAGATAACTTGGCCAACAGCTGGGACAACCTTTGGCCTGCAACAATTTTCATTGAAGATAATAATATTAATGAAGACTTTGAAGATTTTGTCTGAACAAGGAAAGACATGTGGTAAACCAACTCCTTGAGTATGCAAAAGGGCAGCACGGTAGCACAAGTGGCTAGCACTGTGGCTTCACAGCGCCAGGGTCCCAGGTTCGATTCCCCACTGGGTCACTGTCAGTGCGGAGTCTGCACATTCTCCCCGTGTCTGAGTGGGTTTCCTCCAGGTGCTCCCACAGTCCAAAGACATGCAGGTTAGGTGGATTGGCCATGCTAAATTGCCCTTAGTGTCCAAAAAGGGTAGGAGGGGTTATTGGGTTACGGGGATAGGGTGAAAGCGAGGGCTTAAGTGGGTCAGTGCAGACTTGATGGGCCGAATGGCCTCCTTCTGCACTGTATGTTCCATGTAAAAGGTATATCAACAGGATGTGTGAATATGCTGGAGATGGAGGATACTGAAGAAATATTTCGACATTGATAACAACACTTCCATCATGCGTTCTTTGACTGACAGGAGAGATTGCAGAAATGGTTTGACATCAAGATCAACGTGATGATAAAGGCAGCGATGACGAGGATGGCAGAGTGAATATGGTAGAGAAAGTGCCCACAACTATATTATTAAGTTGTGTGACGGGTTGATAGATGCACTCGAACAATGTGCATTTATCAGTGAGCAAGAAATAATGTCAATCTGTAAAGTAAATGAAAATCTTATGAAGCAAAAAGAAATCAATGTTCATGAGTTAGAAGATGCAGGAAGAATTATTCAAAAATGCCTGCCAGCAGAGTACATCGACACTGAATCCTCCCCTACAAGCAGAATGGCTGACAGTGACAAGGATGGGAAATTATTACTTGTAGCAATGGCTTGGCACCTGTGGGCAGGAGAACATTGAGTGGAAAAACAGACACAGACCATTGTAACTTTACCAATTGAAGTTAAAGCTCAACAGCTCGAGAAGGTGGTTGTTTGGAGATTCTAACTGGAATGACATTTGTTACGAAAGTTCAAAGCCTGCCTAATCTGCCAGTGAGCGTTCAACTGATAATGAAAATAAAACAGAAACCGTGCGGCGTACAATAAGAAGTGTTTTTCTCTGAAAAAATTCGTATTTTTTGCAATCGACAAGCTTTCAGGTAAACACCACCAGCTCCGAAATGCTTTGTTGTTTTATGTTTGCTGATTGTCTTCTCCTCTGTCAATAGTTAGCCTATGCGATATCCGAAAACTGAAATGATCTGAAATCCCAAATGCGAGAATTTCAGATAATGGATGCTCGACCTGTACATGCTCTGTTGAATATATTGAGCACCAGCAGTCCTCCGGGTACAGAATTTCAAAGACTTTGCAATCCTTTAGTGTTTTGGAGAATTCCCCTTTGAGCTTTAGAGTTTATTTCAGGAATCCATTACAACCCTTGGTGTTCTGTTCTTGCTCTTATTTCCATGTAAAGATGGGGCTTAACTTGTCTCACCTGGTGCCGAAGGAGGCTATACATTCACCCCATCAATGGCACCCATTGACTGCACCGATTTTGTTGGAGTTGCTAAGCTCGCCCCAGAGTCCTTGCTACCAAGGAGATCTCAATGTAAGTTTCACATCGCAATTTCCACCAGAATATTAACGTAATGGTCTCATACAATCAGACACAAGGATTGGTGAAAAAATAATGTGAGGCCTTTATTTGAAGGTAAGACTATAGAGGTAATGTTCATTGGGAGGTTCTGAGATACATGTCTGACCGTGACCACTGTTGCACACAGGCTGACCACATGCCTTGGGACTAAGGCGTGACATCCTGCGTCATTGTGCTAGTGGTAAGCAGCAGTTTTAGATGCACTTCCGGAAAGGTGCATGTCACCATGTCTCAGCACAAAGCAGGTATGAAATCTAAACTTGCAATTGAATCGCAAGGGAGTTGCACAACCAGGTCACATTAATTCTTCAAAGTCTAATCAATTTTATTATTTACTGTGAGCTACTGCTAGCCGGTTTCAACTTGGTTTTCAGGAAATGGGCAAAAGTATGTTTATCATTTATTCAATGCATAACCGATACTTATTTTTCAGGATGGTGTCATTTAACGAAAAGAAGCATAAATGTCAAGTTTAATACAATCAATTTCTTTATGATTTTCTTTTATGTAATACATTTCAAAGGAATCCTGCAGTACAGACGAAGGGGAAAATCTGATCTGTAGTTGTGTGATTCTATTTTGGAAATGCATGAGAAGGCTTTCTTCAACTGGGGAGCTGGACACTATGTGCAGAGATTGTCACCTATTTTATTGAAACATGAGTAGTCACTGCACCAGGGATACCAGTTCAATTCCCAGCTTGGTCACTGTCTGTGTGGAGCCTGCACGTTCTCCCCGTGTCTGTGTGGGTTTCGTACGGGTGCTCCGGTTTCCTCCCACAAGTCCCGAAAGACATGCTTGTTAGGTGAAATGGACTTTCTGAATTCTCCCTCTGTGTACCCGAACAGGCCCCGGAATGTGGTGATGAGGGGATTTTCACAGTAACTTCATTGCAGTGTTAATGTCGGCCTACTTGTGACACTAATAAAGATTATTATTAATTCACCGCCCACTCCTGAGTGAAATCCAAAGTTCCAACTTATGGCCATGCAGTAAGAGTGATTCAGTCTCCTGTGCAAGTTTACCACAGACAGTGCAGAACTCAATGCAAGTGCAACAAATAATCTAAAATACCTCCATGTTTTGGACAATATTACAGTCCAAATATTAATCATTAGGTGTAACTAAAATTACAGCTACAATAATACTATGAGCTAGTTTGTGTTGTTCTTTCACATTTTCTTTGTGAATAGACTGCATTTAAAAATAAGTGTATATAGCTATCTTCAAATTCATTTTCTGGTTTAGAATGTACAAGATCTTTCTCAGATATTTTCGATGTAAAATTACAGCTCACTGGAGAGAATATTAAGAAGCCTGCATGAGTTGAAAAACTGTGGTGATTTACTCTCCCTCTTATTGCTTTCAATGATAGCACTGTTATCACTTCCCAGTATTTTCACAGCTAGTGTTTTGGCCAGATAATTTTCAGAAGACAGCAGTTATTAGCTAAAATGCGTGCATGCCTTCTCCACTGTAACATTCTCATTGCGACATGCTTCACTGTTTCATGAAGACCTACCTCATTTCATCAACCTTCCTTCTTTCTACCTTCACATTTCATACCCATCATCTTCCTATACATTCTGTGATATCCATCTTTCAATCCATGCAGGAGAGTACCACACTTTTTGATCATATAATTTACAGTGCAGAAGGAGGCTATTCGGCCTATCATGTCTGCACCGGCTCTTGGAAAGAGCACCCTACCCAAGCCCACACCTCCACCCTATCCCCTAACGCAGTAACCCCACCCGACACAAAGGGCAATTTTGGACACTAAGGGCAATTCATCACGGCCAATCCACCTAACCTGCGCACCTTTGGACCGTGGGAGGAAACCGGAGCACCCGGAGGAAACCCACGCACACAGAGGGAGAACGTGCAGACTCCGCACAGACAGTGACACAAGCCGGGAATCGAACCTGGGATCCTGGAGCTGTGAAGCAATTGTGCTAACCACTATGCTACCGTGCTGCCCATTTGACCGCTTTGCTGTCCCATTTTACACTGCAGGCTGCAAATGACGAATAAGCAATTTGGACCAATATGGAGGTACCATATATGCCAGAACTGCAGTACATTGTAGCACAAAATAGGGAAATGCAGGCACAATTTCCCTCATTCCAGCTGTGGCTCATTGGAAGCATTCTTGCTGCAGGGTCAGAAGGTTGTGTATTCAAGTCCCACTCCAGAGATTTGTGCACAAAATCGAGGTTGACATTTCCAGGGCGGTGCTAAAGGAGCATTGCATTGCCATTAGTGGTGTGATCTTTGAATTGAGACTTTACACCCATTCCTACCTTCTTTGGTGGATGTAAAAGGTCCAGTAGCAATATTTGAGGAAGAGCTGAGGAAATGGTACGGTGGCACAGTGGTTTGCACGGCTGCCTTGCAGCTCCAGGGGCCCCGATTCAATTCCGGCCTTGTCTATGTGGAGTTTGCACGTTCTCCCCATGTCTGCGTGGGTTTCCTCCAAGTGCTCCGGTTTCCTCCCACGGTCCAAAATTGTGCAGATTAGGTGGCTTGACCATGCTAAATTGCCCCTTTGTGTCCAGAGATGCCCAGGTTACTTTACGGGGATAGAACAGGGTGGGCGGTAGAGTGGAACGAGGTGGGATGCTCCTTCGGAGAGTCGGTGCAGTCTCATGGGCCGAATGACTTCCTTCTGCACTGTAGGGATTCTATGATTCTATGAAACATGGCCTCCTGCTCAATCCCTCAGCCAACATCACTGAAGCTGGTAAAAGCAAATTACTGTGGATGCTGGAATCTGAAACAAAACCAGAAATGACTGGAAATCTCTGTCGGTCTGACAGCACCTGGGGTGAGAGAAGGAAGCCCTCATTTCAAGCTGGATGACGCTTTGTCAAAGCTAGACAGAACTGGAAATAGGCACAGATTTATACAGTTGTGGGATGGTGGGAGGGAGGCGGATTTGTAACAGTGAGGCCAGTGCTAGGTGGAGATTGACAAAGATGTCATGGACAGAAATATGCAGAAGGCGGTGATCAAGGATAAGCAGTGTGTCAAAGGAACTTGAGAAACAGCACCTCATCTTCTGATTAAACATGTTACAGCCTCTGGATTTAACATTTTGTTCAACAACTTTCCGACTGCGAACTCTCCCTTCCATCTTCACTCAACTTTTATTTCTATCAATTCATTGTCATTTCTTCCACCCATCTGTTTTTCCCTCACCATTGTTCCCCCATCCCACCCCACTAAGGCCATGTGTCACCTGTTCCTAGTCATTCTTTGACACATTGCTTACCCCTGTTCTGCCATTAACACATTCTGATCTCTTCATGTGACACTATCAACACCCTTCTTAACCTCAATCACCACCATTTACATTCCCTCTGCCATTTCTGTCCATGACATCTTTGTCAATCTCCAACTATTCACTGGCCCTCTATTCAGCCCCACTGCTCCACGCCACCGCCCCCCCCCCCCCCCCACCACCCCCCCTCCCCCCCCCCCACCACAGAACAGTATAAATCTGACCCTATTTCCAGTTCTCTCCAGCTATGACAAACTCAAAACGTTAGCTCCCTTTTCTCTTCTCAGATGCTGTCAGGCCTGCTAAGATTGTCCAGCAATATCTGCTTTTGTATCACTAGAGCTGACTTTTCTGACCTCGTTGCTCCTTATGTATGCAAAATTGTCAGTCAGGAGTCTGTACGTTACAATGGTGATTGTGCAATCTTTTAAAAAAAATACTTTGAATCATTCTAAGATTGCGAAAGGCACTTTCTCAATGACTACTCTTTTTTTAAAAAAATAATTTTTATTGAAAAATTTTGTATTTATATAACAACGAACCGTAATAAAATACCAACAATAACAATAATGATAGCAATCATAAACATTCGCCCATCCTCAATGAATAACAAAACATATTTACAACAACTTAAATTAACACAATGTTAAGTTACATAACCATAGAAAAAAATAGCCCCCCCCCCACCCCGGGCTGCTGCTGCTATTGACCAAGATACCTATCTTTGAGCCAGGAAGTCCAGAAAAGGCTGCCACCGTTTATAGAACCCTTGTATTGATCCTCTGAGGGCAAATTTGACCCTCTCCAAATTTATAAATCCCGCCATGTCACTGATCCAGGTCTCCACACTTGGGGGCCTCGCATCTTTCCACTGCATCAAGATCCTCCGCCGGGCTACTAGGGACGCAAAGGCCAGAACACCGGCCTCTTTCGCCTCCTGCACTCCCGGCTCCACCGCAACTCCAAAAATCGCGAGTCCCCAACCTGGTTTGACCCTGGATCCAACCACCCTCGACACCGTCCCCGCCACCCCCTTCCAGAATTCTTCCAGTGCCGGGCATGCCCAGAACATATGGGCATGATTCGCCGGACTTCCCGAACACCTGATGCACCTGTCCTCACCCCCAAAGAACCTACTCATCCTAGTCCCGGACATGTGGGCCCGGTGCAGCACCTTAAATTGGATGAGACTAAGCCTCGCACATGAAGAGGAAGAGTTGACTCTCTCCAAGGCATCCGCCCAAGTCCCGTCCTCTACCTGCTCCACAAGTTCCCCCTCCCATTTAGCCTTCAGCTCCTCCACTGACGACTCCTCCACCTCCTGCATTACCTTATAAATGTCAGACACCTTCCCCTCTCCGATCCACACCCCCGAAAGCACTCTGTCCATCGCCCCCCGCGAGGGCAGCAAAAGGAACTCCTCTACCTGTCGCCTAGCAAACGCCTTTACCTGCAAGTATCTGAACATGTTCCCTTGGGGGAGCCCAAATTTATCTTCCAGTTCCCCCAGGCCCGCAACCCTCCCGCCAATAAACAGGTCCCTCAGTTTAATGGTGCCCACCCTTTGCCACCCCCTAAATCCCTCATCAGTGTTCCCCGGGATGAACAGATGATTTCCACCTAATGGAGCCTCCATCGAGCCCCCCGTTTCCCCCCCCCCCCCATGCCATCTCCACTGTCCCCAGATTCTTAGGGTTGCCGCCACCACCGGGCTCGTAGTATACCTCTTAGGAGAAAACGGCAACGGCGCCGTTACCAAGGCACCCAGGCTCGTACCTCTGCAAGACGCCATCTCCATCCTTTTCCACGCCGCCCCTCCCCCCCCCCCCCTCCATCACCCATTTACGCACCATTGACATATTGGCCACCCAATAGTACCCCAAAAGGTTGGGTAGCGCCAGCCCGCCTCTATCCCTCCCTCGCTCCAGGAAAACCCTCTTCACTCTCGGAGTCCCATGTGCCCACACAAAGCTCATAATACTGCTAGTCACCCTCCTAAAGAAGGCCCTGGGGATGAAGATGGCCAGGCACTGAAATAGGAACAAGAACCTCGGAAGCACCGTCATTTTGACGGACTGCACCCTCCCCGCCAACGACAATGGCAGCATGTCCACCTCTTGAACTCCTCCATCTGATCCACAAGCCTGGTGAAATTATGCTTGTGAAGAGTCTCCAGTCCCTGGCCACCTGCACCCCCAGCTACCTAATACTCTCCCCTGCCCTCCTAAGCGGGAGCCTACCAATTCCTTCCTCCTGGTTCCCAGGGTGCACCACAAACACCTCACTCTTGCCTAGATTTAGTTTATAGCCTGAAAAGGTCCCAAACTCAGCTAGCATCTCCATCACCCCTGGCATCCCTCCCACCGGGTCCGCCACATACAGTAGCAGGTCATCGGCATACAACGACACCCTATATTCCTCCCCACCCCGCACCAAACCCCTCCACCTCCCTGAATCCCTCAACGCCATCGCCAACGGCTAGATTGCCAATGCAAACAACAAGGGGGACAGGGGGCAACCCTGCCTGGTCCCTCGGTAAAGCCGGAAGTACTCCGACCTCCTCCCATTCGTGGCCACACACGCCATCGGGGCCTCATATAGCAGCCTCACCCATCTAATAAACACTTCACCAAATCCAAACCTCCCCAACACCTCCCACAAGTACCCCCACTCCACTCTATCGAAGGCCTTCTCCGCATCCAGCGCCACCACTATCTCAGCCTCACCCTCAATCGCCAGCATCGTGATGACATTCAACAACCTCCACACATTCGTGTTCAGCTGCCTTCCCTTAACAAAACCTGTCTGGTCCTCGTGTACAACCCCTGGCACACAGTCCTCTATCCTGGTGGCCAGGATTTTTGCCAGCACCTTGGCATCCACATTAAGGAGAGATATGGGCCTGTATGAACCACACTGCTGGGGGTCCTTGTCCCTCTTTAAGATTAAAGAAATCAGCGCCCGCGACATCGTCGGGGGCAAAGTCCCCCCTTCCCACGCCTCATTAAGTGTCCGCACCAGCAAGGGGCCCACTAGGTCCACAAACTTTTTATAAAACTCCACCGGGAACCCATCCGGCCCCGGCGCTTTCCCTGACTGCATCGGCCCGATCCCCTTAACCGGCTCCTCCAGCTCAATCGGCGTCCCCAACCCCTCCACCTGCTCCTCCTGCACCTTCGGGAAAGATAGACCGTCGAGAAACCTCTCCATTCCCCTCCTCTCCACCGTTGGCTCCGACCGGTACAGTTCCCCGTAAAAGTCCTTGAAGACCTCATTCACCTCTACCCCCTTCCGCACCACATTCCCACTCTTGTCTTTCACTCCAGCAATTTCCCTAGCCGCATCCCGCTTCCGGAGCTGATGAGCCAGCATCCTACTCGCCTTTTCACCATGTTCCTATACTGCCCCTTGTGCCTTCCTCCACTGTGCCTCCGCCTTTCTAGTGGTCAGCAAATCAAATTTAGCCTGTAGGCTGCACCTCTCCCCCAACAGTCCCTCCTCTGGTGCCTCCGCGTACCTCCTATCTACCTCCTGCATCTTCCCCACCAGTCTATCCCTCTCACTCCTCTCGCTTCTCTCCCTGTGTGCCCGGATGGATATCAGCTCCCCTCAATGACTACTCTTTAATTTTAAGCAATGTAAAATAAATCTACACCCGGTGAAGGTGCACCACCAGCCTGTGTTTGAAGGTAGGTGCATTGAACTGTGTCCTTCTGAATTGGATTCAGGCCCAGAGAGCTGTTTCTCTTTTAATTACCTAGCTTTAGGCAGTGGAAGTTGAACTGACGGCAGGGGAATTTTATAAAATAAATCAGCAAATAATCTTTATTGTCACAACACTGCAATTAAGTTACTGTGAAAAACCCCTGGTCGCCACATTCTGGCGCCTGTTCAGCTACACAGAGGGAAAGTTCAGAATTCTCAGCTGGATTCTCCCTGTGTACCCAAACAGGCAACGGAACGTTTGGAACCCCCTGGGACTGTATGACTCACATTGAATGTACATGATGAATATTACATGCATCAGAATTGTATTGAAGCATCTCAGAGTCCAAGTGATCTATGTGAACATCTGAAAATATCACTGTACCATTTGTATAAAATCAACCATGATTGAATGGTGGAGTGGACTCGATGGGCCGAATGGCCTTACTTCCGCTCCTATGTCTTGTGGTCTTATGGTCTTATGGTATTGACCATTTGGAAATGTCTGTAAAGTTTCTTTGACTGTATTGAAGCACCTCAGAGTGCAACCTGATGTATGTAGAAAACTTGAATTTTATTGCACTTTGTGTGATAACCACTTTGAAATGTTTGTAATATTCCTTCAGATATTTTATGAATAAAGTGTATTTTTGCAAAATAAAAAGTAATATCCCTTTAACATCAGCTGTGCTGGAGGATCGTCAACTTGGTGAAGGAAGTTCTTTGGTCTTTCTGAAACTTGTTGATCTTCCTGTACAAAGAGTTGTCTCTGACCGAGTGTTTGCAGACCAGCACATTCCAAAGCCCAGGGCTATGTGCTGAGGGACGCACGGAAGCTTGGGGCAGCTGCCGCAGAGGCGCAATGGGGAAAGGTTGCTGCCTGAGATCTTTCAGACATAGTGAACTGTGGGGATTGGAATTGTACAGAAACCCGCTGGGCTGTACGACTCACATTGAACGTATATGGTGAATGTACCACAATTGTATTGAAGCACCTCGGAGTGCAACTTGATCTCTGTGGACAACTTAAGTACCTTTCTTTGCATCATTTGTAATGATCATTTTGAAATGTCTGTAAGGTTTCTTTTGACTCTTTGAAGCACCTCAAGAGAGCCAGAATATTATCGCACTTTGTGCGGTGGCCATTTTGAAATGTTATTTCATGTTCTTCCAGATATTTTATGAATAAAGTATATTTCTTTATCTTCAATGCCGGGTCTAATGCCTCAAATATTGCAGCAGTGTTGGGAAGCGATGCCGATTGTGTCTCCGTTACGATGTGCTTTCAAATGCACCAGTCAATCGCAAAGCTATGGATGGTGTCAAGAGGGGGCATCTTACAGGTGACAAAGTCCTCAGAGGACATTAGAGTTGACCATGTGTTAGTAGGAGGCAAAGTTATTACTGGAGATACTTGAGCTACAATCAAATATTCATTCTGTAAAATAGTCTTCCTATCATCATTACATGCACATTTTCATAACAGCATATATATTTGATGTGGTAAAACCATGCATTGCTGTAAAATGTACTTGGTTATAATTAAAATGGAATCTCATTTTCTGCATCTCCTTGTCAAACTAATTGATATAATTGCTGCCAGTAGCTAGAAAAAATGGTTTCCATAGTAACTGCCAATTTCCCTGGCATTTTACAAAAGCACTGGTGCAGATTAAAAGTTTTACTGTGATTGAACTGCCTATTGTGAATGGGAGTGTTTGCCCTTCGAATAACCTTACATAGAATCATAGAATCTACAGTGCAGAAGAAGGCCATTCGGCCCATCGAGTCAGTACCGGCTCTTGGAAAGAGCACCCTACTTAAGCCCACACCCCACCCTATCCCTGCAACTCAGCAACCCCATCTAACATAAGGGTAACTTAGCATGGCCAATCCACCTAACCTGCATATCTTTGGACTGTGGGAGGAAACCGGAGCACCCGGAGGAAACCCACGCAGACACAGGGAGAACATGCAGACTCCGCACAGACAGTGACCCAGCCGGGAACCGAACCTGGGACCCTGGCGCTGGTAAGCCATGGTGCTAACCACTATGCTACCGTGCTGCCGCCTGTTGAGGAACCATTGTAATTCAGGGAGATATCACTCCTAATTCAAGGTCAGATTTTCTCTCTGTTACTGCTTGCTTCACTGTACTCATGTGGCACACATGCCAATCTCCTGGGTAGTATGGTGTGTGAGGTGTGATTTTGTAAGTATTGATCCAATGTTGATGCCCTGTTTTCTTATCAAACCATCCACTCATCCCCTGAGAGCTTAACACAGGCAATGTGTGAACCTTTAATATCTGTGGACGTTAAGTGAATTCCACGGGCTTGTTTTCTTTTAACTCTTTGCTCCGTGTAACAATCAGTTCAAGAATGTCATTTCAAGCTGTCCTTGGGAAAAACAAATTGTAAAACTTTTCATGTTGTTGCCTGACCATATTTAGATCGTTTATAAAGAAAAGCACACATCATGGGCGGGATTCTCCGATCCAGGGGCTAAATGTTGACGCCGGGCCCCCAGGAGCAGCGATCATGCGCCGCACAGGGGGCCAGCATGGCACTGGAGAGTCTCACGCTGCTCCAGCTGCTGATATGGGCATCAGCAAGGGCGGCATGGGTCCGTGCATGCACACCACGGCCGGTGCACATTCGCGCATGCGTGCCACGGACGGCGGAGTGGCTCGCGCCACTTTTCACGCTGGCGTCAGAACATGGCCGCGGGATTGGAGAACCCCGGCCCATGTCCATGGAGGATTTACAGAATGTGGGAGGTTATATTTGGAGAAATAGACACTTTGGGTGGAATTTTTATAAACAAATGGCGTGAAAATCAGAGCAAATCCCATTGCGCTGGCGACACGATCCAGAGCACAGGCTGGATTCTGCGCACCCTCGTGGCCGACGTGGGAGCGGAGAATCCAGTTTGACGCCGCGAACGGGCCCGGCGCTGGTTCACCGATTCTCCGGGCACTGAAAATTGCCGTCGCCGGGAGTACGCCACGCCGCCGGGGGGCCATTGCCAGGGGCCAGCTCAGCAATCCTCCGCCCCCGGCTGGCTGAGTTCCTGATGGCGTGGATCTATCCATGACCAGCCATTCGGGAGGCTTGCGTCGTGCCTACGGACTCAGTCTGGGGCCGCCCAGTCGGGGGTAGGACGATCAGAGACCGGGGGGGGGGGTGTGTCCTTATCGGTGGCTGGGGAATTAATGTGCTGCGTTTGAGGATCGGGCGCACGGCCGATCGGGGGGTGTCCCTTTCTCCGCGGTCTGAGTCATCCATGGAGCATGGATTCTATAGACTCTAGAACAGTTCCTACAGGTTGGAGGGTAGCTAATGTAACCCCACTGTTTAAAAAGGGAAGTAGAGAGAAAGGGTGGAATTTTTGAGCAGTAAACCTGAGGTCGGTCGTGTGGAAAATTCTAGAATCCATTCTCAAAGATTTTAGAGCAGGTCACTTGGAAAACAGTGGGAGAATTAGACAGGGTCAGCATGGATTATGAAAGGGAAATCATGTTCGATAAATGTACTGGAATTCTTTGAGGATGTAACTAGTCGAGTTGATGGAGGGGAACCAGCAGATGTGATTTATTTGGACTTTCAGAAGGCTTTCGACAAAGTCCCACATAAGAGATTAGTGTATGAAATGAAAGCACATGGGATTAGGGGTAGTGTATTGAGATGAATAAAAAACTGGTTGGCAGACAGGTAACAGAGAGTAGGAATAAACAGATCTTTTTCCAAATTACAGGCTGTGTCTGGTGGGGGACCACAGGGATCGGCACAGCTATTCACAATAAATATTAATGATTTAAATGAGGGAACAAAATGCAATATCTCCATGTTTTCAGATGACACCAAGCTGGGTGGGAGGGTGAGCTGTGAGGAGGCTGCAGAGATCCTTCAGTGTGATTTAGACAAGTTGAATGAGTGGGCAAATGGATGGCAGATGGAGCATCATTTGGAGAAATGAGAGGTTATCCACTTTAGTAGCAAAATCGAGAAAGCAGACTATTACCTCAATGGCCAAAAATTAGGAGAGGGGATTGCGCAATGAGACCTGGGTGTCCTCGTACACCAGTCACTGAAGATAAGCATGCAGGTACAGCAGGCGGTAAAGAAGGCAAATGGTATGTTGGCCTTCATAGCGAGAGGAGGCAGTGGTGTAGTGGTATTGTCACTGGACTAGTAATTCAGAGTCTGAGGGCAACATCTGGGGACCAGAGTTCAAATCCTGCAATGGCAAACGATGAAACTTGAATCCAGTAAGAAGAAATCTGGAGAGGGTCATATGGTGGCACAGTGGTTAGCACTGCTGCCTCACAGCACCAGGGACCCGGATTCAATTGCGACTTCAGGTGACTGTCCGTGTGGATGTTTGTACTTTCTTCCCGTGTCTGCGTAGGCTTTCCTCCGGGTGTTCTGGTTTCCTCCCAGCATCCAAAGATGTGCAGGTTAGGTGGTTTGGCCATGCTAAATTAGCCCTTAATATGGAGATAGGATGGGGGAGTGGGCCTAGGTTAGGGTGCTCTTTCAGAGGTACAGTACAGATTCGATGGGCCGAATGGCCTCCTTCTGCACTGTAGGGATTCTATGAATTAGATGTTAAGCCTCAGCGTTCTCTCGCCATCTGTTCCTTGGATCAATATAAAAGATCCCAACCTGGATTTTCCATTCTGGAGACTAAGTGTCCCACACAGATTCAATGATGGTGGGGAATCGAGACTTATCTCTGCTGGTGCTGGGAGCAGGGTCCAGGTGTGATTCTCTTTCCTTAACCATGAAAATATAAGTGTGGGTAGAGCTTTCTGGATTGCATTGGAATCCCGGTATCGGGCTGCCAATTTGAGCGTGCAGCGCGATATGAGGTCCGGGAGCATGCTCCCTCCCTCTCACAAGGTAATTCTCCCCCTCATCCATACAATGACCAGGAGGGGCATTCTCCCCCCAATCGTGGGAATAATGGGTTACCCTCCCTCAGTATTCACAGATCAAGGTGACCCAGCCGTCCCCCACCAACTCCCCCCCAGCTTCCCCATCAGCCGCCCCATCAGAGACCCCCATCGGAGGCCCCCATTAGTTACCTCCATCAGAGACCCACATATGACCTCCCCCCCATCTATTACCTCTGCCTGAAAGCTGAAGAGCAGAAGAGTGAAAAATCATTGCATTTCCCCTCACCTTTCCCTGAAATCTGCTGCCTCAGACAAAAGTGTTTAAACCAGGAGCTGTTCCAAGTGTCAGACGTTTCCTTGAAAGCCAAGCACACTGGAGAGGTTCTCAAATCCACAGACAGCCTTTGAAATGCGTAATGTCCATTCAATTTCACACAGCAATACATTGCACAAGCCAGTGATTGACAGTTTTATTACTACAGAGAAAGTTGTTTGGTGGATTATTTATCTGTTCCCACCGCTTGTTTGAGATTCAGTGAGATCAGCGAGCCCCAATGGCCAGAGAATTCCAGATCATTAGTCCGGATCTTGGGATTATTAGTCCTGTAACATAACCACTATGCTGCCACATACCCATGTTTCAGTATCGGAAGCTTTGCAATCAGTCCTAATTCTATCCTCATTTGTTCAGCCTAGGGAATGTTTTACTGAACTGCATCTAGGATGGGAACACTGATGGATTCACTGGTTTTCATTTGTTCCAGATCGAAGGAAAAAGGAAGACCGTTCTTGTACATGCAAAGCGCTTCACCACATCTTCGGGACAGCTCCAACAAATCACCTTGCAAAGTGTGGCAGACAAATTGGGTCACCGATTTGTGCATAGCATGATCCAAGAAACAGCAAATGAGGTGAGCAATTTGCTTAACTTGTTTTTCTTTGATTAAAAGAGAAACTTTTGCCTGTGTGGTGTTCAGCTGTTCTCCGTCTACTTGTGTGAGTTAGGTAACTGTTCCACGCCCACTGTGTTTGCTTGGTTAAGCCTGGGTGTTGATTCAGAGCAAAGTAAGCAGACTCTGAAGAAACGACAGTAAGCCGAGTTGGAAGCATGGGGCTATATATTTAAAGCGTTGTAAAAAAAACAAATTGCAAACAGAATTCCTGTGCACTTTGAAACCAGCGTAATCTCTACGGTACTTTGAGGCAAATCAAATATATAAGATATACAACAGCCTGGACATTTGGACAACACCATGCTCCTCTTCAAATTATGCCATAAGATCTAATACATCGTCTAAAACAGTCTCATGGACTTTAGCTAAACATCACATCTAAAGGATGACTCCTCCTGCAATGCAGTGCTCCCCTGTACTAAAGTTCTAGCATAGATTCTATGCAACTACTGGGTAACCAACCTCCAGTTTCTAGAGTTCTGTGGCTTAAAAAAACATTCTTCATATACTCAGTTATATTCTTCCACTTCATTACTTTAATATATGCACATTGGTATTGCTTAAGGTGCAAATTAATTGGTATAATGTGTTGTGTGTTGTAATTATGTCAGTTTCATTGGTGCCTCTTTAAAAGCAACTGCATCTAATAATCTAATCTAATCATAATTTTCTGAAGAGCATTAATTCTTTAAAATAGGAATTGAATCACAGCGAAGGATAATGAGACTTTCCTGGTCCTGGGCAATGTTACTAGATAAGTTGTGAGAAAGTATTAGCATAAGACCTGATGTCACCGCTGGGCACCTGTGGCACCGCCATCTGTGTTGAGAAAACAACACTATCACACACTGATCATTTAAAGATGAGTTTCAAGTCAGCGAGTGAGTAATTCCTGACACCTCTTAAAGAGAATGTCACAGATACAATATCAAATATTTTATTTTTTTTGTACATCCACAATGTTGTGTTATGTACTCTGGGATAACACAGGCTGCAGCTGGATGCAGATTTAACAAAAAGATACGCCAGACCTTGACGTTAGTTCAATCTGATTTATTGAACCAGCAGCACAGTTAGCACAGTTCTCTATAAGTTCGACTCTCTGCTAACCTAAGTGTGGTTACTCTGTCTGACTGAATCAGACTAGCTCTTAGCCACGTGCTGGAGGTGTGATACTGTACATACACCCTGACTCACTCTGTAGAAGTTCATCAGTGGAAAGAGGCGGAGTGTGAGTGCCTCGTGCCTTTTATAATGAGATACCACCCCTGAGTGTCCTGCCTGCTCATTGGTCATGTCCTGTTCTCTGTGTTCATTAGCTGCCTGTCTGTGCCTGTCTGTATATCATTATCTGCATGTCTGCATATCATTACACACAAGACTTATACTTTATACTTGTATGCTTTGTACAAGGGGCCAGTTTAGCCCAGTTGGCTGGACAGCTGGTTTTGTGATGCAGGGCAAGGCCAGCAGCATGGGTTGAATTCCTGCCCCGGCTGAGGTTATTTACGAAGGCCCCGTTTTCTCACCCTTGCTCCTCGCCAGAGATGTGGTGATCCTCGGGTTAAATCGCCATCAGTCAGCTCTCCCTGAAGGATTTGGACTGTGTCAGTTGAGGGATTTTGAAACCATCAATTCAAGGTTACCAGCCGTTCTTGCGACTACTGAAACTCAGTAGAAATTCAAGTCAAAATTTGTCAGGTGCAAATAAGAATTGTTTTATTTGTCTTCTATTGATTACAACTTGAAAGTCATTTAAAAGGCAGTTTGTAGACAATTTGAAGCTTTCAAAGGATCACAGGAATTATCTTCTTAGGCAAACAGCTCGAAACATAACTTTTAAAAGTCAAAGTCTGAAAACGAAATATGAATACAGAGAGACACTGAATAGTTCAGATCAAAGTATAGATGCCTAAAACTCTCTCTCTCTCTCTCCTAACACTCTCTCTCTAGCCTAACTCTCCCTACCCTAACTCTCTCTCCCTAACATAACTCTTCCTGACTCTTCTAAAATGGCGTCAAAATCCCCGATGGTTATACTATTTCATATCTGTCTTAAGCGATCTGATCACACCCCAATATAATCCTAATTGGTTTGGGTTAGACTCAAACACATTTGATTTGATGGCAAGCTGTCCATCTTCAATATGTAACATTACTTCTAATTGTTGCCTGTCTGCCTTTTTTGTGCATGTTAAAGAATGCGATATTGTGCTTTATCAAAGCCAACAAAAACTGGTCTAATGCTGACCTGACTACTGCAACAATGGAGACGTCATGCTATCTAGCCATGCCATGCTGGACATGACTCCAAAAATATAATTCAAACTGTCTATTTCAATCTAGTAAAGTAAATTATGCTGCTTTTATAAAATTGTTGTTTTGAGAATGTTGGAATCAAATATATATATATATTTGATTCGATGTTCTAACTGTCCATTTATTAAAAACAAGGCAACGCAGTCTAAAATATTTCAGCTTGTACAAGTCATGGGATGTAACTCACCCTAATCTCAAACGGCATGAGAACAGCAGAACCTTCACTCCTACCACCTCATTGCCATGGATTCAGCCCTTGTCCTTGGAGAAATGTAATGAGAAGTGTCTGTCTTATCAGACTTCTGTGTTACTTTAAAATTATGACAATGAAAATTGCAAAATGTGTTTTCTTTAATTTTAAAACTGGGAATTAATATTTACGCTTAAACAGCTATTTTTTTTAACCTATATTAGGTATATTAGAAATACCTGGCATCTACACTCCCCCTCAAAGGGAGAAGCAGCCTATGGCCACCTGGGCCTCTGGCAACTTCACATTATTGTTTGCATTGCACATTACATAATACCCTTCATTGCCCCCAAAATAATTGAGATCATGCATTTTCAATTGGAAAACATGTTATTGATTCCAATCATCCCACTGAAGTTAGACATCACTCCATTCAAGAGATTATGGCACTTCGACAATGAAAGGAAAGAATTACATTTATATAGCACCTTTTGTGAACATCAGTATGCCCAGAGCACTTTTAGCTAGTTAATCAAATTTTGAAGTGCAGTCACAACATGGGGCTTAATATCGGGGGCCATTCACCTCGAGGGCTGTGTCAAGCCAATACATATTGACAGCAGTTAATTCGATAATGCTCATGCATGTTAACGGTAATTTAAAACTCTTTACTGCAGCATTCAAAACAGTTGACTATCAGGGTGCCACTGACTGGGATTTAGTGAATATTCCTGTAGGATTTGTAGCAGAAAGGCCGTGGATAAAGTGACTAACTCAAAAAATAGCCATTGGTTATGTTTCACTTTGTTTTCAAGACATGTTGCTGCTCAGCAGAACTATCATGCCTTAGAGGAGCACTTAATTCATCATAATTTCTAAAGTAGGCTTTTTCTTTACTCGTTCAATCACCCAGTTCTTGTGTAGTACTGAAAGACACAGGGATTACATTTTGTATTTTTTAGTTCACTGTATTCGTGACAACTGCAAGCACGGTGATATTTCAAGCATGGAAATTATTCTCAGCTGAGAAAAATGGAATCATTGGCTCAAGGGCAATGTTCTTACATTGAAGAACATGGAACACATTTTTGAATTTATCCTCATTGTGACGTTCTCTGTTGAGTGCCGCAAGATGGCTAAAAGTTGTCGTGCTGACAAAGAACATCAAGCTATATATTTCAACCAAAGCTAGTTTATTTTCATAGATTTCATAGAATTTACAGTGCAGAAGGAGGCCAGTCGGCCCATCGAGTCTGCACCGGCTCCTGGAAAGAGCACCCTACCCAAGGTTAACACCTCCACCCTATCCCCATAACCCAGTAACCCTACCTAACACTAAGGGACACTAAGGGCAATTTATCATGGCCAATCCACCTAACCTGCACATCTTTGGACTGTGGGAGGAAACCGGAGCACCCGGAGGAAACCCACGCACACACGGGGAGGATGTGCAGACTCCGCACAGACAGTGACCCAAGCCGGAATCAAACCTGGGACCCTGGAGCTGTGAAGCGATTGTGCTATCCACAATGCTACCGTGCTGCCGTATTTACACTACTTTAAAATTATTTGCACACCTGACTTAGTATTAGTGAATAAAGTAATAGCATTAAATCAATGCTATAGAAATCTATAATATCTAACTATGCTATATAATCTCTCTCTAATACAATGAACAACCTATTTCAACCTGCCACTAACACCTTCTCCCAGAATCCCAGGAGTCACAGTATATTTATATGACTACTCTCTGGTGGCATCTAGTGTTGAGATGCATGAACATCATCTTGGTAACCCTTTACACATTATACATATCACTGCACTGATAACTTTGCAAAGCCTCTGTAAGAAGGTGTTTTAATCAATAAAACATATTTTATATTTAACTGATTAGGGAATATCTCTCTCAACTTGCTGGTCCTGTGCTTTGCCTCCAGGTTAGTTACAGTGATAGATTGCACAGAATCACTATGTCACATTAGGAGACCATTTGGACCATCATGTCCGCACCAGCTCTCCATATGAGCATCATGGCTTAGCGCCATTCTCCTGCCTTTTCCCCGTACACCTGCACATTGCTTCCATTCAAATAACCATCCAATAGATTTAACGGTGAACATATCACCCTTTGAACTGCTAGTGACATGGGGGATAAGAGGTGGCCATTCAGCCTTTTGAGGTGTACCGCCATGAGATGCTGGCTTCTGAGATCCCCCCCCCCCCCCCCCCCTCCCCTCCTCCCCCCTCCCCCTCACCCTGGGAAACATGTCCTATTCAGAAACATCGCTCCTTCAATTACTTTCTCCGGCCAGGAGTTAAGCAGTTGAATATTCAGAAATCAATTCATGTGATACAGACTTTGCATTTAATGGGCTAATTGAAAAACAACACTCCAGATTACATTGGAACTTGAGACGGAAATGCACGTGCAACGGAAAATTAGAATTAAATTGTAAACTGCGCGACTCAATTACTTTTGCGCTTCCTGTTATTGATGGTTTTGAAGGCGGCTAACTAGCGACCAAACCCGCTTCTGTAACTTAACATCACATATCACAAATTAAAAGCAGCAGCTGAACAAGTGCCTGTTCCTCAACCTGTCAATTACCTTGTATTATTCACGTGCACTTTTCACAAAACTTACCCTGCCTCATTTTTTTCAAAGGAGAACAACTGACGTTAATGTTTCCCAAGTGCTGCATGGCAATTGCTTTGTCATTTAAAATATTTGGTGCTACAGGTTTTGTTTTTAAAGAATAATGGAATGATTGATTTAATAGTTGACAGCTTAGGCTTTAGGATCAACGCTTCAGAGAAAACAAGCCTAATGAACCAAGTCATAGAATACCAATTGCTTGCTAGTGCCTTGGAACACGTAATAATAAAAAAGCTCATTGTTATAAAGCCTGGGGAATGTCTCACGCTGGTAGAGAAACGGGAAAGTATTTAACAAATCATTTAAATGATGTTTTATACCACTTCTGGAAATATATGTTTATCAAGCGGTAATCTATAAGGAGTTTATTAAAATAAGCGTTCAAACGTTTTTATGTTCCCCTGCAGAGCTATATTGCTACATTAATGACTGTATGGAGTGGTTATAACACAAGTAAAATTTCAAAAGTACAGCCAAGGTACGATATTTGAAAGTCAGGTAAGCATTCATTAACGATTTAAAAAGGTTTATTTATCTTCTCTCTGTTCTTGCAGTGAACTTTTCATGGTGCGGAATCAAAAGATCTCATGAACAGCTGCCTTTAGGTCTGATGCAAACATTAGCCCAAGTCAGTGACACAGCCTCCACCATCACCTCCACTCCCTCCCCCCACTCCGCCCACCAGTCGGGACCCTGTTGGCTCAGGGCTTTCACCTCATTGATTGGACAGAACTAAAAGATGAGCATTCAGCATTCTACAAAAGCAAAATAATAATAATAATAATCTTTACTCATGTCACAAGTAGGCTTACATTAACACTGCAATGAATAGGGCAGCACGGTAGCATTGTGGATAGCACAATTGCTTCACAGCTCCAGGGTCCCAGGTTCGATTCCGGCTTGGGTCACTGTCTGTGCGTTGTCTGCACATCCTCCCCGTGTGTGCGTGGGTTTCCTCCGGGTGCTCCGGTTTCCTCCCACAATCCAAAGATGTGCAGGTTAGGTGGATTGGCCATGTTAAATTGCCCTTAGTGTTCAAAATTGCCCTCAATGTTGTGTAGGGTTACTGGGTTATGGGATAGGGTGGTGGTGTTGACCTTGGGTAGGGTGCTCTTTTCCAAGAGCCGGTGCAGACTCGATGGGCCGAATGGCCTCCTTCTGCACTGTACATTCTATGAAAAAGTTACTGTGAACACCCCCCGAGACGCCACACTCCTCCGCCTGTTCGGGTACACAGAGGGAGAATTCAGAATGTTCAATTCACAGTGCTAACATGCCGCCTGCGACTGATGGAAAACAAAACCAGAAAACCGCGGGGAGACACAGTAACACAGTGGTTAACACTGTGGCTTCACAGCGCAAGGGACCTCAGTTCGATTCCCGGCTTGGGTAACTGTCCGTGCGGAGTCTGCATGTCCTCCCCGTGTCTGCGAGGGTTTCCTCCGGGTGCTCCGGTTTCCTCCCACAAGTCCCGAAAGACATGTTGATAGGTCATTTGAACGTTCTGAATTCTCTCTCGGTGCACCCGAACAGGCGCCGGAGTGCGGCGACTCAGGGCTTTTCACAGTAACTTCATTGTCAGTGTCAAGACCGAAGCTATTGTGACATCAAACAGCCCTTTTCTTGGAGGAAATCATCGTCAGCTGAATTGAACAGCAACTTCACAGGGCTGGGTAATCAGCATGTAGACTTCAGGGAGCCTGAACTGTAAGGACACTAGATCATTTTCAAAGAAAGATTGATACAAGAGAGAAAACTGAAGAGCATCAGCCTTGGACTCTCTTGAGTGAGAAGAGAACAAATTAGGACTATTTCAAGGATGTTCTTCAGCCCCGGAAACACACTGGGGAAAGAGTTGACAAGATGAGTGATCCACCAGCTCTAGTGAAGATTCTTGCAGCTACATAATTCACTTCTGCATCAAAGTCGAAAAAGGTATTGAAAATCTGAGATTCCACCGAAACTGGACAACAAGAAGAAAAATGACAGAACTCGTGTAGGCAGTTCAGGTAACGAAGAAGAGATTATCTCCTGGTGACATTCCGGAAAGGATGTTCTGGAGGCAGCGGAAGCATTGCCAATTTTTTTTATCTGTGTGAGGCTGTTCCACCATGGACAATGGGATTCATTTTTGAGGAGAAGATGATAAGACAACGCCATTTTCTACAATGGGATGAATCTCTAAGACAATGTGAAGACGAATTTCCAGTGTTCGATTCTGAAACTTTAGAAGATCTGAAGAATTTGCCTCGGCTTCTGCTCTGTCGGGCAGCTCTCGTGAGAAGATTTTCAGTTGAGGCTGATGTATGGGTGTCAATTCATTTCACCCACGGTAACAGGTATTATTCACTCTCTGGTAGTGGATTCTTTCCGGGTTCAAGCATGGAATCAGATCTGTTGTTCTCTCTGTGAGACTTCATGCTTGACTGATCATAGATTAGGTATTCCATTGGTCGATTCTGTAGAATAAAGTTGCGAATGCTCTGATGCAGTAAACGCAGATGACTCCCCCCCCCCAAAAATAGCAAGAAATTTAATACGGCCCGCGATTCAGCGGTGGCTGCGGAGCTGAGAAACATCCCGCTATCAAATGCAGTTTGCCATTTTTTGTGACCTCTGTCAGGGATCTCCTGCTGGTGAGCTTGTTCCTCACAGGTCGGGGTGGCATGTTGCCCGTGTATCTCGATCCCTCCCCATTTGAGGTTCCCCCCCCCCCTACCCCCACCCCTTGCCCCGCATTTTGGACCTCATCTCACTCACCCCAACATGCACAAAAAAAAAATCCTCCCCCCACCCACCTCGACTTGGCGAGCCCCACCCCTCCCCAGACCGACCCCTGGCAGTGCCAACTTGGCACCCGGGCATCCTGGAATTACCAGCCTGGCTCACCGACAGTACCACTCGAACCCTGGCAGTGCCACCATGCCCTATCCCAAACCACCCGGAGGTCTCCAATGGCCTGGGAGACCCCCCCCCCCCCCCCCCCCCCCCCCTCCTCAGGTGCTGTTATGACTGGTCCACATTTGTGTGAGCCAGTACTAAACTACGCCCTGGCGATGTCTCCCAGGCATGCCCGGTTAGTCCAGAGTGATGGGTGAATCGGGTGTCTGGGTATTTCAATAAGCCGCTCAGACCGATTTGGGTGACTCATCTGTGTTGTTCCTTTGCAACACAATGTAAGCATCTGAAAATGGCAGCTTTGGGGTTTTCTGCCACTTTGCCTGTTTTGGCAGGCTGTTGCCAGTGGGTGGAGCTGCTACTCATGGACCTATCCAGTTAACAGGGTCACCTGGATGATGTGTGAGATTATAACGCAGTTTATCTCTCTGAGTTCGGCCTACATTGTCTATTGAACTGCTTGATCTAAAGTGAGGCCATTGTTAGTCTGTAAAAAAAGTTGGAGAGTTTTTCATAGCAGAGCTGAATGGCGATGTATTTGAGGATGATTTCATCTTTCAGAATCCTGTGTCTGCAAGAGCTAGCTCGGAGGGGTAAGAAGTAATTCAGCCGATTCCCCAATCTTTGGGACCATCGGTTACAGTGAGCTCGCTCTGTCATGGGAAATGGCTTTGAAAAGGATGTCAAAGTTTGCAGAAGTCTTTTCCACTCCTTGTCTCAGGGGGACATCATCGACTGCTGGATCCACAGTGTAAAAATCCAAACTGGCCTGGCATTTCTGCTCTTTAGCAGAAGTGTTTTTCCATAACTCCCGCTAAGACCTCTCTGAGGGCCCATGAGGCATGCGTAAGAGCAGGACAGAGGCAATGACTGCTCACTGGGTACAAACATTGTTCCTTCTCTCCAGTTTTCATCCTCAGAATCACAGAATCAGACAATGCAGAAGAGGCCCTTCGGCCCATCGAGTCTGTACCAACACATGAAAGAACACCTGACCTGCCTACCTAATCCCATTTGCCAGCACCAGTCCCATAGCCTTGAATGTTATGACGTGTCAAGTGCTCATGCAGGTACTTTTTAAAGGAAGTGAGGCAACCCGTCCCTACCAGGCAGTGCATTCCAGACACTCTAGATAAGACCGTTTTTCGCACCCCCCCCCCCCCCCCCTAAAGCTCCTGCCCCTCGCCTTGAACGAGAGTCGACTCATGACTGACTCTTCAACTAATTGGAACTGCTGCTCCTCATCCACCCTGTCCGTGCCCCTCATAATCTTGTGCACCTCAATTAGGTCACTCCTCAGTCTCCTCTCCACCAACAAAGACAACCCAAGCCGATCCAACCTCTCTTCATAACTTAAATGTTCCATCCCAGGAGCATCCATGTGAATCGCCTCTTCATCCCCTCCAGTGCAATCACATCCTTCCTTTAATGTGGTGATCAGAATTGCACACAGTACTCCAGCTGTGGCCTCACCAAAGTCCTATACAACTCAGCATACCAGCATCCCGTACCAGCCTCCCCGGACAGGCGCCGGAATGTGGCGACTAGGGGCTTTTCACAGTAACTTCACTGAAGCCTACTCGTGACAATAAGCGATTTTCATTTCATTTCATTTCATGACCACCCTGCTTTTGTAATCTATGGCTCGATTGATAAAGGCAAATGTCCCATATGCCTTCTTCACCACCACTATTAACCTGCCCTTCAGAGATCTATGGTCAAACACGGCAAGATCTCTCTGCTCCTCTGAACCTCACTGTTAACCACCCGGCCAATCCTTGTGTCATTCGCAAACTTACTGATCCGACCCCCCACATTTCATTTGTTATTTATATAAATGACGACTAATAGGGGACGCAGCATAGAACCTTGTACTACACCACTGGGCAATAGCTTCGAGTCATTAAAGCAGCTCTTTGTCATCACCCTCTGTCTCCTACAACTAAGCCCATTTTGAATCCACCTTTCAAATGACCCTGTACCCATGTGCATTTGCCTTCTTTATAAGCCTCCCATGCGGGACCTTGCCAAAGGCTTTGCTGGAATCTCAGTCAACTAGATCAACTGCACGCCCCTCATGTACACATTTGGTCACGTCCTCAAAAAGCTCAATCACATTTGTTAGGTATGACCTCCCTCTGACAAAGCCATGCTGACCATCCCTGATCAAACCTTACCTCTCCAATTGGAGATAGATTCTCTCATCCAGAATTCTCTCCAGTAGTTTCCCTGTCACTGACGTGAGACACATTGATCTCTAGCTCCCTGGTTTATCTCTAAACCGTTCTTAAATAGTGGGACCACATTAGCTGTTCTCCAGTCCTCTGGCACCTCCCCCTTGGCCAGAGAGGAATTAAAAATTTGGGTCTGAGCTCCTGCAAATTCCTAGCTCACGTCCTACAGCATCCTGGGACACAATTCATCTGGACGTTTGTCCACTTTTAAGCATGCCAATACCTCCAATATATTGTCACTCCCTATCTCAATTTGCTCAAAAACCTCACAGTCTCTCTCTCCCTGAGTTCCAGACCTTCATACTCTTGGCTGAAGATGGATGTGAAGTATTCGTTAGCACCCTTTGAATGTTCTATGGCTCCACCCACAGGTTCCCCTCTTGGTCCCTAACGGGCTCTACTCATTCCCTGGTTATCCTCCTCCCAGTGATATACTTGAAAATGAAAATCGCTTATTGTCACGAGTAGGCTTCGATGAAGTTACTGTGAAAAGCCCTTAGTCGCCACATTCCGGCGCCTGTTTGGGGAGGCTGGTATGGGAATTGAACCGTGCTGCTGGCCTGCCTTGGTCTGCTTTCAAAGCCAGCGATTTAGCCCAGCGTGCTAAACCAGCCCCTTTTAGAATATCTTGGGATTTTCTCTACTTTTACCAGCCAGAGCTTTCTCAGATCCCCTCTTTGCTTCCCCAATTGCTTTCTTAAGCTTCACCCTGCACTTTCTGTGCACCAATAATGTCTCTGCTGATTTGCATCCATTGCACTTGCTAAAAGCTGCTCTTTTCCATCTCAGTGTATCCTGAATATTCCTGTTCATCCTTAGTTCTCTGGGCTTGTTACTCCTTCATATCACCCTCGATGAACATGTTGGGCCTGTGTCCTTCCCATTTCCTTTTTGAATGCCCCCCCACCCATGCTCTTCTGTAGATTTCCCCACAAGTAGCTTTCCGCCATCAGAACAGCCAGAAGAATTTGTCCTTTATTTCACTTCCCGTACCCGGTTTGACACTGATTTCGCCCAGTTTAATTGACACTTCCTTCTGTGTCATCAATCTCACAATCCTGCAACCTGATTGATTGAGAAGGTACATATCCACTTGCTCTGTTCACTCAGGTCCTCCGAGGTCCTGGAGAAGGCTCTGCGCTGTTTCCCTTGAACAGCAGTTTGCAGCACAAGTATTCTGGAAATTAAACAGGCCAGGATAAACCTATCTAATGGTGGGAACCAGCTATTGACTGATCACAGCAAATGCTGGGCCAATACTGTTCAAGAAATCAATGGCAGCATTCGTTAGAATGTGTAGAAGCTGCCATTACAAAGGCGCAATGGTGCGTAAAACAATAAATTGGGGATTTTGAAGATTACAGTAAAATACAGTCTTGTTTTTTGATTGACACTGTACAATTGCAACAGAAAGGCTCAATCGATACAAACCATATGCTTGACTGACCATTCGCAATAACACAATGTTACTCACAAACAGTCTGTCCATGCACACGCCACCTGACATCAGCCCAAGGCATGGACAATGGAAACTGATGCTGCTGAAGAACTTTCAGCCTCCAGTCAGACTGTGAGGATATCTGTAAAAAGAATTATCGGCACGCATCAACTCCAAATCAAGAATAAGGATAGGGATCATAATGTAAAATTAAACAGCCATGCATTAAAATGCAAAAGGAATAAATGCTGTTTGGAAATTTAGGAAGTCAAGGTGAGCAGGAACAAGGGGAAGGCCTCTTTGAAGTGGGTGGCACAGTGGTGGCCAGGAAAATGGAAACAGCAATGAAGGGAGTGATTTTTTTTTAAAATGAAGAAGAGTGGATCACTAAAAAGCGAGAGGTAAGGTAAAGTCACCGTAGTTCCAGACGACCACAGGCTGCATTTCTGTCAGAAATTTAGCATTGGGGCAGAAAGAAAATCTGCAGGCCTTCTAAAGAGTGTTGTGTATATGTTTGTGTGTGTGTGTATATTTATGTGTGCATGTGTGTGTGCGTAGATATGTGTGTATGTGTATATTTATATATGTGTCTACTGTAGGAGCATTTCCAAGGCCTGAGTATTGAGCTAGCTCAGCTGAACACACAGATCTGCAGGCACACACCAACTCCAGTTAAGACGGCTTTATTATTCCAAGCTTGGTCCATGTACATGGGAGAGAGATCTGGATAAATGCCAAAATCACCCTGTCTGACACTAATAAAAACACACCAATTGTATAGAGTTTTCCAAAAATCAATAGCCCACCCTAGTTGGACTTGTTTCAATCTTTGGAGCTGTCAATATTAGATTGACCAGGAACATTTACTCTTGAGCAAAATGATGACTTGTGATCAGCTCATGATTTAACCCCATCCTGCCACCTGTTATTTACTAGGATCTTGTGTCCATTATAATATTATATATTTGTACATTCCCATCCTACATGTCGCACCTCATTGTTCATCCAGGGGCAGGATGCCAAAACAGGTTCCTCTTCACACCATGGACTGTCTAAGACAGGATATTGGGGGCTCTGATAAGAACTGTTTACTGAGCTGACCCACGTTATTGCTGACCACACTACTTATGTCAAATCCTGTTTGTCTGAAAAACATGGGCAAGTTAGCTAGCTTAAATCCCATCATGCATTGTGGCCACTGATAATGATTACTGCGTCTACTTTCAATGATTAATCTCAATCCAGTAATAAACTAACTTATGTAGAACTATTCTAGTGTTATCCTAGCTATTCAGTTTTAAGGTGTCTCATCTCAGGACACCCTCCCCCCCCTTCATGTACATGTGCTTGTGCATGTACATATGTGTGCGTGTCTGCATGTATATGTGTGTATGTGTCTGTACATACTCGTGTGTGCATCTGTGTGTATATGTATGTGTGTATATAGATGCGTGTGCGTGCATGTGTGTAGGTGGTGATTAGCAATCAGATAATAATTAACCAGTTGCATTTGCTGCATATTTCATGATAGTTCTTGTTATACATAAAAAGTAACTGTGTTTAAATTTCCAAAACTGGTGACTGCAATTATTGGGCAGCGAAAGGCCAAAGATTTTGGGCGTGATTCTCCGGAGTCCCGCGAGACGTAGGAGTTGGAAACCCCGCCCCAAATGGGCAGGATTGAATGATGTTCACGGAAGTAGGTCGTAAACCTACTTCTGACCTACTCACCCGGGATCCACCGGCTTCCGTCCATTCTCCGGCCTCTCCAGCGATGCTGCAACTGGGCGTCGATCAGTGCTGGCCCACACAAAGGTGGACCAGGTGGAACGGCACCTGGGGGGAGGGGGGTGTCTCCCAGGCCACCGAAGACCCCTGAGTATTCACTGACAGAACCAGTGGGAAACTCCCTGAAAACCCCACCACAAATTAACTGAAACCTTTTGGGAGAATCACGACCTTTCGGTATTTTTCTCAAAATTATTGGTCAATTCAGTTGTGTTGTGACTGCGTGTCAAGGAGGCTGGATTTGACTGCACTCTCACCTAAGTGTGGTAACAGTGTATGTGTGTGTGCATGTGTGTGTGTTTACAAGCGAGTGTTTGTATATGTGTGTGTGTATGTATATATGTGTGTTTGTATGCGTGTGCAAGTGCGTGTGCATGTGCACTTCATTATATGAAACAAATCTGAAAGCATTTTGTTCACTTTTCCATTCTAATTTCACTTTATTCATGGACGTCACTGATTAGCCTTGATACTTTTTAATGACATAATTTGTCACAGGCAGGGGTTCCATTTCCAGCAAAGGGGACATAAGTACACCGCACATGATGTTTAGCACTGTTGCTTCACAGCTCCCGGGTCGCAGGTTTGATTCCCGGCTTGGGTCACTGTCTGTGCGGAGTCCGCACTTTCTCCCCATGACTGCGTGGGTTTCCTCCGGGTGTTCCAGTTTCCTCCTGCAAATCCCGAAAGACGTGCTGTTAGGTGAATTGGACATTCTGAATTCTGTGCAACCGAACAGGCACCGGGACGTGGTGGCTAGGGGCTTTTCTCACTGACTTCATTGCAGTGTTAATGTAAGCCTACTTGTGACATTTATAAAGATTATTATTATTATTATTTCATTTTAAATGTGGTCACTGGAATTCATAATACAGCAAAAAAGCATGCACCTCCATCATGCTGCATTAAATTAACATTATTCTAATAATGCAACTCTCCATTGAGGCTTTTCCATGTATGATTGATGCTCTGAAACTACAAAGTACTTTTATTGAGATCTTCCATCTCGCTGAGCAGACAATCTTTGTCCAACAACCTGCTCTAAAAACTCTTCTCAAGTTTTGAAAGCTGTAACAAATTGCGCCACAGAAGCTGAGACAATGGCCCGTAACTTCTGGCTAGTGTTTACAGAATCACTGCAGTGCAGAAGAAAGCCATTCGGCCTATCAAGTCTGCACCGGCTCTCCGAAAAAGCACCCTACCCAGGCCCACTCGCCCACCCTATCCCAGTGACCCCACTTAACGTTTGGACACAAAACGGAATTTAGCAAAGCTAATCCACTTGACCTGCACATCTTTGGACTGTGGGAGGAAGCTGAAGCACCTGTAGGAAACAGCGACAGCACGGTGGCACCATGGTTAGCACTGCTGCCTCACGGCGCCAGGGACCCGGTTCAATTCCGGCCATGGGTGACTGTCTGTGTGGATTTTGTAGGTTCTCTTGGAATCTTGTGCTAAGCTTCATGCCTTAAAAAAATTGCAAAACTCGTTGGCTTCACGTCAAGGCACCTGGGGCAGATTATCAAGGGCCGGGGGAGATTATAGCAGGACTGTCCACTAATGATATAATAATTATTTCAAACGTGTTTCTCTCTGGGAATTCCAATGATTCACATTTCTCTGAATGGATACATTTCTCCTCACCTTTGACCTAAATGGCTGCCCCTTATTTTGAAATTGTGACAAGTGGCGCAATTTCCTGGGTCTGCTTGCCCCGGGCGCAAATCCCATTATGGTCGCTAAATCGCACAAGTGCCATAACAGGAATTGCGCCGGCGAGACCTCGGTTTAAGTTCTTCGCCGCTCCCAAGCAGCAACTTGAGTTGCATGAATTTAAATGTGTTGAAATATAATTAACCGGCTTTGCACCGTGGTGTCTGACCCCGTTGAATGCTGCCCCCTTCCCGCCCCCATCCCAGGGGCATGACTCGGGAATCACGACTGATTTTTGAAAATGATTAACCATCAAGGGGGCATAGAGTGGAGTATACCCCCCCCCCCCCCCCCCCCGTTGGTGAGGGGCATGGCCACACTGCCAATCAGACACACCTTGGCACCTTGCACCCTGGCACTGGCAACCTGGCATTAATGGGGAGAGACGTCTGGGGAGAGACGTCTGGGGAGAGATGTCTGGGGAGAGATGTTTAGGGAGAGCCGTCGAGGGGGTGGGCATGCAGACTGTGGGGGGGGGGGGGGGAGGTGTCCCACTGCAGGCAGAAGAGGGGATTGGGCCGGGTCACCGTGATGCCAGCCTGGTGTGGGAGGGGGTGGTGCCCCCATCGTTCAGCAGTGCGGCTTTGCCCTTATGTGTGGAAGAGTTGGAGGTTTCCCACTGTCTGCCGGGGAGCCCGATGTACAATATGGGGTCCCGAGGTCCGTGGGGTGGAGTATGGGGTGGGGGGGGGGGGGGGGAGTGGGCCATTAACTTAACGTTGAGTTAAAGGGTGGCCCAATCTATGAATCTTGGCTTTGCCGTTATGTTTAGGCCTGTCCCCAGCCCCCAAGCTGTCTGTGCGATCCTTACCTGAACTTTGAAATTGCACAGACTGCTGTTTAATCCGACAAGAAAATACAACTGTGAAGTCAGCAAGTTTCACACAGCTTTCTGTCACAATATGTGGATACTGTAAAGCACATAAAGGGTTAATGTAATGTTATTACTCTAGTCACTAGATGGTGCTATAGAGCGACCATATAAAAATCACATGCCTCCTTGACTTCTGGGAGACGGATGGAGACAGATGAAGAGCGTGGGAGAGAGCAACACAGAGTGATTGTGAGACAGCTGAACGAATAGTACAGTAAATAGTGGAGATGTGTCGTGTAATCTTTACTTATCTAATTCCTTAGCAATATGTTTGAATCTAATTCAGTGTCGTGTAATAGAATCATAGAATTTACAGTGCAGAAGGAGCCCATTCGGCTCATCGAGTCTGCACCGGCTCTTGGAAAGAGAACCCTACTCAAGCCCACGCCTCCACCCTATCCCCGTAACCCAGTAACCTCACTTAACCTTTTTGGACACCAAGGGCAATTTAGCGTGGCCAATACAGTCAACTTGCACATCTTTGCACTGTGGGAGGAAACCGGAGCACCCGGGAGAAACCCATGCAGACACGGGGAGAACGAACAGACTCCGCACTGACAGTGATCCAAGCCGGGATTCGAACCTGTGACCCTGGAGCTGTGAAGCAACTGTGCGAACCACTGTGCCACAGTACATAAATTAACTTTGTTTATTAAACACAGCTTGCTGTGTTTTGTTCGCACTCCAACCTTCACCATCCTGAAAGAACTAAAACAAAGAACACAACACTTTCCTCACCTGATCCAGCAATTTTAGGAAAATTCCGCCCCACATGTTTTGAATTCCCCAGGCGGGGTTTAACATTTTTTCAGCACAGGCCTGTGAAACCCCAGAAGAATTTCCTAAGTTTCAATTGTAGCACCTTTTGTTCTTCTAAGCTCGAAGGAATCCTGTTCGAGACGATTCAATCTCTGCCATGGAAGTCACTCTCTGCTCATTGCAAATGAGGCAGAAATTATGCTGAGGCATGATTGCCTTGAACTTGACACCAGTCTGATTGGGAATGTTACGAGTATTGTATAATACATAATCAGTACTTGCATTTTAGAATGCAACATGTACTGTATTTTGAACTCGGAGAAAGTATTGTGATTTGTCATTAATCACATTCACTTTCTGTTTCCTCAATGTAAAAGGCTCGCAAGCCTTCGAGTGAAGGAATTTCTCCTTGTCTCAGTCTCCATTCACCATGCGTAGAGTCACAAGAGCTCGACTAATGCTTTGAAAATAAATCTTGAATCTATGCGCACTTCTTGTCTGCTTAACGACACTTGCTATTGGGAAATCTTTGTAACCATTTTTGGATCAACCTTTTCCCAATTTTAAATTTCTATCTCCAGATGCACAATCTGTTTAGTCCATTCCACCTTATGAATGAAATGAAATGAAAATCGCTTATTGTCACGAGAAGGCTTCAATGAAGTTACTGTGAAAAGCCCCTAGTCGCCACATTCCGGCGCCTGTCCGGGGAGGCTGGTACGGGAATCGAACCGTGCTGCTGGCCTGCTTGGTCTGCTTTAAAAGCCAGTGATTTAGCTGAGTGAGCTAAACCAGCCCCAGTATCATCCCCATTCCACAATCTCATTTTACAAAGGACACCTTTGGATTATCAGGCGTGGCTCAGTGGTCAGTCTTGTCTCTGTCTTGTTATGCTCTTGACGTAGCATAAGCTGCTTCCTTGATGTGCACTCTGACAAAGGAAGGTTCAGACTTGGAGATAGCTTTAACACATTTATTAAACTGTTAACAATTCTCCTACTTGCAGTCGACTCTGCTGTTAATCCTGCTATAGCTGCTCAGACTGACGAACCAGTCTGCTACAATCCACGTGGTGGGTGTGATGTGTTTCAATGAACCCTGTGTACTCACTAAGTGTCTCCACTGGAAAGAGAATGATCATGTGTGCTGTGTCCTTGTATATGGGTTGGTGTAATGCCCTCCTGTGGTAGTGTCACCTCTGTGTGTGTCTTGAATGCCCATTGGTCGTGTCCTATCTTACTGACCGATTGGTTGAATGTCTGTGTGTCATGTCTCTGGTGCTCCCTCTAGTGTCTATCTAGTCTATGTGTATTTACATTAATCCTTTGTGTATTTACAGTGATGCATATCACCACAGTCTCTGTGTCACAACAACGTAGGTTCAAATTCCCCACAGGAGCTTATGCAAAATGTATGCTGGCACATTAGAACAGTCCTGAGGGTGTGCTGCATTGCCTGAGATTCTGGGGGCAATTTTCCCAAAAATGACTAAGGGGTAGGTGCTCCACCGTCGGTAGTGGGGTTCCCGATCTGGCAGAGAAATGAGCATTGGGCTAGAAATGGGAAAGGCAGCCACCGCCAATCCTGTTCCAATGCTCTGGCCCCTTGCTACAGTCAGCAGCGAGCAACATGTCCCACAACAGCAGGAGGATGCAAATTGGTCATTTGAAGTACTTGAAAAGGGAAAATTTGCAGGGCGATGAATGAATAGGGGATTGGGACTTATTGGATAGCTCTTCAATGAGTCAACATGGAGATGATGGCGCAAACGGCCTCCTGTACACTTGAGCCTTGAGTATGGAAAAAATATATTGGGCCTATGCTCTTGTAGTTTAGAAGTGTGGGACATGATCTCATTGAAACATCAAAGACTCTGGGTGGGATTTTCCAGTCCTTCCCACCAGCAAGATCTTCCACTCCCGCCAAAGGTGACCCCCCTCCCCACCGCCGCTCCCCCCCCCCCCCCCCCCCCCCCCCACTGCCCGAAGTGACTTAACAGGGTAGAAACTGAGGGAGGGGCTTTCCAGCCCCTCTGCGACAGGTTGCCCTCGGCAGACATGGTGGGCGAGCCAAAATTCCATTGATTTCAATAGAATCTGAAGGTACAGCCAGTGGGCAGGGCCGTAAAATTCTGGCCTGAAAGTTTATTTCCCCTGTCTAGGTAATCTGGAACATGGTGGGGTGGGAGCAGAATTATAGGATAAGGAGTCGATAATTGATCATCTCTGGAACATGGATAGGGGCAAGACTAGATAAGATTGCCCCTTGAGTCTTCTCTACCATTCAAGTCAATCATGACTGGTCCTGGGCTTCCCTGTTCACTTCCCGTACGCCTTAATTTCATGAAAGATCAAAAGAAATCACTCTGTGAGTTGTGAATTGTTGATTTCACAGCCCAATGGGGTTGTGAATGCTCCATTGGTGAATATAGTCAAGGCTAATTCTAGTCCTTATGTGTCATGACACCTTGGGCCCCGTGCATGGACAACTCCACCCCCACTTGACCCGGAGTCGCAACAGAGGTGAAAGTAGATTTTATGGGCGCGATTCTCCGCACTCACGACGGGGCGGAGAATAGCGGGCGGCGCAAATTTTTACGGAGACACTGGTCCGACGCCCTCCCGCTATTCACCCCCCCCCCCCCCACGCCCGCCCCCCGACACGAATCGCTGCTCGCCGTTTTTTTACGGCGAACAGCGATTCTCCCCTGGCTGATGGGCCGATTTCCAAGGCCTTTACGGCCGTTCCCACGAATTTTAATACACCTGCTATACAAGTTCGTGAAAACGGCGGCAAAGTGCCGTTCTGCACAACCATGGGCACCGATCGCGGGCAGCGGGTCCGATTCCCGCGCACTCTTTCTCCCTCCGCCACCCCGCCGGATAAGTCCGCGGGGCAGCTGAGGGGAATTACGGACCGCGCATGCGCGGGTCTGGCGCATATGCGCGGATGATGTCACCCGCGCATGCGCGGGTTGGAGTCGTCCAATCCGCGCATTCGCGGCTGACGTCATCATATGCGTCAGCCGTCGCTAACTTTGGCGCGCGGGCTTAGCGAAATTCGTTAAGCCCGCGATGCCGTAGTTCATGGGGCCGTGATGCTAGCCCCGACCGGGGAGCAGAATCGGGTCCCGGGAGGGGGCGCGGAGGCTGCCGTGAAACACGGCCGTTTTCGTGGCAGCCTTCACGACTCTCCGCCTTTGCGGAGAATCGTGCCCAAAATTTATACCCGTGGTTTTGGTTGAGTTAAATTGACTGCAGTGACCAGGCTTGTAGAATTTAAACACAAGTAACATTTTTTTTACAAAGAATAATTATAATTACATCGGCAAAAAATACAACGGGCTACTTCCTATCTGATTCCAAACCCCCTCTCACCCCCCTTTCTAACTCCTCCCACTCTCTACTCACATACACCCACACATACTGACAAACAACACAGAGGGAAAAGGGTGGTTGAGAGGTAAAGAAACTACATTAAGATTAAAGGGTAAGGCTCCTTTATTCGGATGGATGTCTTCCAGTTGGTTTCTTTCTCAAGGTGAGGCCTTCAATTGGGTACATTCTTCTCCTTCAGCTTGTAATGATCTTCACTGCAGACTCACAGAGACAGCAGGCAACCAGCAGCAGAGAGAGGGAGAAAACACAGCTTCCCTTCCTTCGAGGTTTCAGAGCCTTCTGACAGGTTCTCTCCGAAAAAAAACACCTGGCAGGAACCAATTGCTGACTGTTGTCAGGCAGAACACTGTCCCTGGCCAACCCACTGGTTGAAAATTAGCCAATTAAGCTGACTTCCTCCAAAACTGGTTCTTAAGATTCACCCAGTGGCGATGAGGCTGGTTTCTTCTTTCCAAAATACATCACCTCGAAATGTACTGTCCCAGCACGCACTCTTCTGCTTAAAGGCACATTTTAGTTATGGGATAAAATAATAATTAAATAAAGCAAATGGGAACAAAGGAAATACATGGGAAGGTCTCTTACCTATGTTCTCACAAACCTTCAATAAATTGAAGCACCAGAGCCAAATGCGATCTTGCTTTATTTTCCATTTCCAGCTCTATGTATTTCTTTCTGACAGTAAGCTGGTTAATTTCCCTTTACCTATGGCTAATTGAAAGCAATTTCATTATTACAGAAGGTGGAGATGTGAAAGCTCAGCACGTTCCAAAAATTGAGAAGGAGAAGAGCAGCAGATGTATGGGAACCCCGCCACCAATTCCCCTCTGAGTTACATCCCATCCTGGTTTGGAACTATGTCGCTGTCAATGGGACGAAATCCTGGAACTCACTTCCTCATTGCACTTTGGGGGTGCACCTATACCACATGGACCAAGTTTAAGGTGCGAGGGGCAAGGTTTAGAGGAGATGTACGAGGCAAGTTTTTTACAGAGGGTAGTGGGTGCCTGGAACTCGCTGCCAGAGGAGGTGGTGGAAGCAGGGACGATAGTGACATTTAAGGGCATCTTGACAAATACATGAATAGGGTGGGAATAGAGGGATACGGACCCAGGAAGTGAAGAAGATTGTAGTTTAGTCGGACAACATGGTCGGCACGGGCTTGGAGGGCCGAAGAGCCTGTTCCTGTGCTGTACTTTTCTTTGTTCTTTGTTCTTTGACCACAGTGGTGCAAGAAGACAGCTCACCACCAATTTCTGAAGGACAACACGGGATGGGCAATAAATGCTGGCTTAGCCAGCGGCACCCTACATCCCCTGATCGAATGACGAAAACTCATTCTGGAGCATGGATATAGCCTGGTTCTAGCTCTGGGACTCCCACTCCAAATGTCTCCACCTTTCTTTCCTCCTTCAAGACATTCCTTATAACCTGTCACTTAGACCAAGCTTTTGACCAACGGTTATACCCTTGTGTGGTTCGGTGTCAAATATCTTTCCGATTCTAGTCTTGTGAAGCGCATTGCAATGTTTCATTATGTCGAAGGTGGTGAACAAATGTATGTGTTTGCCACTGCTAAAGCAGATAAATTGTCAACCTCCTCCCCATCCCCCCACCCCCGTGACTGCGGCTGAAGTTAGTGTAACTTTAATGAAACATTTGAGCAATCTAGTGTTTCAGGATTTAGCTTTGTAATTGGTTTCTTGATGAAATTCTGACACATTCCCTGTTGCGGTGCTAACATTAGTACATAGAAAGGGACATTACTGTATTTATTTAGGCGACTGGTAATGGACAGTTATACACATTAACTCTGACTCTGTATATTACCACAGACTAGCAGGGATAATGGATATACCTGGTATTGCTCTAGTAATGAATCGCGTCCCCCAAATGAGTACCAACTTGCACACAGATGATGGTTTCAGACTATCAATCCTAGACCTTTCAGGTTTGTAACTGGCTAATTAAGTGCTAAATATCGGGTGGCTTTATACAGCAATCTGTTGTTCACTGCAGATTAGTTTGGAACTGTCGGGATTCAATTTATCTCTGACCCTTTAAAGATGATGGATTTGAACTGAGGTCTCTAGAGGTGATGAGCAGTAGGTGAGATTAATGGCTTAACCAGCCATTAGGTCCATCTCTCACAGTAAGGGCCCAAGATATATCGATATGCTTTCTCCTGTTCTATTTCTTCAGCACTATCTGGAATGAAAGGAGCAGAACTTGTAAGGTGCAAGGAATTAAACATGACTTTTTGGAATGGCTACCTGAGTTTGCAACATTTTTTTAATAGGACTACAAATATTTCCAAAGCTGTCCTAAGACTGTGCAATAATTGCATGTTTTGGGTTTATAAGACAAAGCGAAGGAACAAAAGGAGACACTTTGATATACAAGAATCGATGGACTCTCCATAAGCAATTGATTTTCCACAAACCCAAAGGAATTTCTTTCTGCTTTCCAAGACTTGCGATTGCTATTCAGCGGAACCCAGGATAGATGAACAGGAAAAGCATATTTGCCATAAGCCTAACCACGGCAGTACCCAAGGACACAAACTTTAAATGAGAGAAATGTGACGTATAAGATACAAAGGTATGCTCAGAACTTGCTTTCTCATTTTCATCGTGACATTCAAAAATAACAACATGTATCGATGAGGTTCCTTAAATGTAGTGAAACACCCCAAGGTGCATCAGAGGAGTAATAAAAAGCAAAATGTAACCCAGAGTCACCTAACGGCACATCATGAAAGATGACAAAACGCTCGAACAATGAGGTAGGGTTTAAGAAGTGAGGTAGAAGGGAAGTAGAGAGCCAAAAGCAGTTATGGTGGCAATCCCAGAGGGTGGAGTTTGACTACCAGTGGTGGGCCAAAGAAAACGGGGACACTCAAGAGGCCAAAGTTTTTTTTTTAGAACATACAGTGCAGACGGAGGCCATTCAGCCCATCGAGTCTGCACCAACCCACTTAAGCCCTCACTTCCACCCTATCCCCGTAACCCAGTAACCCCTCCTAACCTTTTTTGGTCACGAAGGGCAATTTATAACGGCCAATCCACCTAAATTGCACGTCTCTGGACTGTGGGAGGAAACCAGAGCACCCGGAGGAAACCCACGCAGACATGGGGAGAACGTGCAGACTCCGCACAGACAGTGACCCAGTGGGGAATCGAACCTGGGCCCTGGCACCGTGAAGCCACAGTGCTATCCACTTGTACAGCTGTGCTGCCACTGTTGGAGGACACAAGAGAGCCCAAAAGGTCAAAGGAGATTAGAGACATGGGGAGGGTCAAAACGCTGGATTTAGAAAACAAGGATGCTAATTTAAACACAGTCATAATTTTTTTCTTAACTATTTTGAAACATATGTCATTGGTACATAATCATAATTCTTATTTCGTGGAAGAGCAGGGGGCAAAGACTAATTGGACGCTCTACAAAAGAACCAGCAGACATAGTGGATTAAATGGCCTCCTTCTGTTCAACATCATTCTATGATTCTACTCGGTGAAGATAAAATATTTTATACACTGACCTGCTGCTGGAAATTATATCCCTTATTAAAGATTTTTTCAGCATAATTTATAGTTTGATTCTCTCCTAACTTTGAATTCTCAATAGCGGGGCTGGGTCTACTGGGAGCACATATAAGAAATGTGCCTTGTGTGTGACATTTGTGGCTATCAAGTTTTAATGGTCTGGTTTTTGATGCCTTTGGCATACGAATGGCATTCACCGGTGAACTTGAAGAAAGCCAGGGCAGCATGTTGGCGCAGTGGGTTAGCACTGCTGCCTCACAGTGCTGAGGTCCCAGGTTCGATCCAGGCCCTGGATCACTGTAGTGTGCATGTTCTCCCCGTGTTTCTTTTGAAATATGCTTATTCTCCTCCTTTTTCACAATTTTTCTCCCGCATTTACACCCACCAATAACAAACAATAATCAACAACAACCCAAAGATGTGCAGGGTAGGTGGACTGGCCACGCTAAATTGCCGCTAAATTGGAAAAAATGAATTGGGTGCTCTAAATATTTTTTTTTAAAGAACTGGAAGAAAGCTACCACCAACAATCTTTCGGTCTGTGTGGCATGGATGCTTCCATTCCCAATGGCAGTTTGAATCTGGCGATGGATCAAGGGATCTCCAGGCATCCAGCAACAGTGATTCCAGCAAGCCAGAGAGGCAACCAATCACAGTCAAGTATCCTTATAAACAGCAAAATATAGATTGTTTTCATCACAGTGGAAAAATGTAACATTCCACACACATAGGAGGCAGCTTCCAGAGAGAACAACAATCTGGGTGGAAAATCTGGAGAGAATTGGGAAAGACTTTTCCAGAGAGATCGCGCTTCCCGATTTTCCCCGCCCCTCACCAGCGATGTCACAAGGTCCATCACCACTATGGGCAGGAATATCACTTCAATCGATTATCATAAATTGTTAAATTATTAACAGCCCCCCGACACACGATCCTGCCTCACTAAATATTCATACCTCGCTGACGTGTTGCCACGTCAATGAGGTTTACAACAGTTTTTTGAACACAGGATTCAGTTGAGGGGATTCTTCCAAGGGCACAAAGGTACATATAGCCCCCGGGGGCAGCGGAACATGCCCAGGTAGTGCCTTAGCATTTTGCCCGGAAATGCACCTGGCACAATTTGCCCACCTGTGCCAGGGTCAGTAACAGGAGCAGGTGCTCATGGGAGCCACATTGGGGGGGGGGGGGGGGGGGGGGGGGGGGTTGGAGAGCGGGCAGTGATGGCGGAACTTGCAGTTCCAGGGGAGAGTCGGCACTTAGCGGGGGGTGAGGGGGGGGAAATCTCCGCAATACTTCCCTGGTTGTGGGGGGGGGGGGGCTGATAGTTGTCTGTGGGGGGTGGAACCTCCGGTGTCTGTCTGGTTAATTTGTCTGGTAACAAATCCGTTAATTTGTCTGGGGGAGGGGGGGACCCGTGTTACCTCCATGATGGGGGGGGGGGGGGGGTGTTGGGCAGTTGTTGTTCACATCTGATCGTGGCATCCTTTAAAGGTGGCACCCCGATCTCTGTGAAGCCGGGTGCTGCCTCTATCAGACCCCGCCCCACCAGAGTGATGGCATGAACCCTGCCCACTCATTCATTTTCTTCAAAGAAGCTCAAAATCTGGAGAGAAAACTGGGGTGTGATTCTCCATTTCAGAATCTAAGTGTGGACGGCGTGGATTTCCACGGCAACCATATTGGCGCCGGTCCCAGTGCAATTCATGATCCGTTAAAGGGTTCGCATCGGTGCTGTGGGGAACTCGATAGATCCCAATGACAGGTGTCAGATTCGCTTGGGTTGTGATTGCCACTCGAGAGGCTGTCAAGCTGCAGCCACACATCAGCACTCCATTCCCCACACACACACTCATCCCAGCCAACAAGACGGCAGCATAAAGAGCGGCACCCCGGTTCACGGACGCCGAACTGGAGGCGCTGCTGGAGGAGAGGAGGACCACCCTGTTCCCTGGGGTGGGAAGGAAGCTGCTACCTGCTTCTGTACACCAGGTCTGGGCTCAGGTGGCAGAAGCCATGAGCGCCGTGGGACCCACCGCCAGAACCAGCCAGCAGTGACAGTAGAAGCTGCACGCCCTCTTCAGGGCGGCTAGGGTAAGTAGGCAGCACTGTGCCCCTGGCACTAACCCCTGTCCACACACCAGTAAGCCCCGTTCCCCCCCCCCCCCCCAAATCCGGAGGGCGAACGGGCCCCACCTGCCGGCAATGCGCGCTCTCCCCACCCTGCACCCGTATTGCCCGCCATGGCTGGGAAGTAACAAGGCCTAAATGATCGCAAGTTAGCATATGACAGCAAAGTGTGAGCTAGTGAATTGTGTCTGTAATAAAGTCAGTATAGAATTCAAATCAAATGTAGAAACATTTGGTTGGGGGGGGGGTTGTGGTGGAAATTTATTCCTTTTGTTCATCCTTTGAGTCGAAGGTTACCTTGCTCATCATCTGGGTTCTTTTGATCGGGTTTGGTGGGTACATCGGTGGCTGCTAAGTTCGATCTGTGCACAGTGCACAGAAGATCTTGCTGCAAACAGGGCAGATTGGGTTTTGAATTGGGATTTCCTCTCCTTGCGTTTTCTCTCTGTCTCAGATGGGTGGTTGCTTTCAAAGGAGGCCACGCCATTTGTTATTTGGTTGCGTAGGTTGCAGCGAACCCGGGAGTGCTTCTACCAAGATTTGGAATTGACATCAAAGCTCCAAAGTGAAGCATTCAGAGTGTCCTTAACAAAGGGATTAATGGATCTATGTGTGTCAGTCATTAAAAGCTAGCTTGCAGGTACAAGTGCGATCAGAAAGGATAATGGAATGCTCGGCTTCATCACAAGGAGTGTCGATTGTAAAAACAAGATAGAGCTCTTGCAATTAAACAGAGTGCTGTCAGAATTAATTTGGAGGATGGGAGAAGGTATTGAGCACTCCATCACGGTAAAGATGAAATGACCCGAGGGGCCCGGAGTGGGGTGGTGGGGGGGGGGGAGTGATTCACTTGGTCAATATCTGAGATGAAGAATCTGAACTATGCGGACTTACAGGCTAAACCTGTGTGTTTCATCCTCAAAACAGAGCAAACTGCCCTGTGTAAGACATTTAAAATAATTGGTAGATTCAGCAGATGAGAGAGTGAAGACGACCCATTCATTTAGTAACAGAATGCAGTGGGAAGGCTATCGCAATCTTGTTTGTGTACATAGAACATACAGTGCAGAAGGAGGCCATTCGGCCCATCGAGTCTGCACCAACCCACTAAAGCCCACACTTCCACCCTATCCCTGCAACCCAATAACCCCTCCTAACCTTTTTGGTCACTAAGGGCAATTTATCATGGGCAACCCACCTAACCTGCACGTCTTTGGACTGTGGGAAGAAACCGGGTCACCCGGAGGAAACCCACGCACACACGGGGAGGACGTGCAGACTCCGCACAGACAGCGACCCAGCGGGGAATCGAACCTGGGAGCCTGGCGCTGTGAAGCCACAGCGCTATCCACTTGTGCTACCGTGCTAAATTAAATTATGTTAAATTAAAAATGAATTAGGACAAACCTCTGTTCACAAAAGGGTGTGAGAATGTCAGACACCCAGCCCTAGAACTTGAAAATGGAACACCTTTGGAAGTGTTTGGAAAGGAGAAAGGTGTGTTATTAGATGTAAAAGTATTCAGATGTACAAAGAAATGGACAGATGACTGAGCCGGAAAAGATATAGAGCTGTCACGTTTCACAAAACAGTAAGCATTGCTCAACAGGCCCAATGGTCACTCTTGTTACCAGATTCCCAATTGTAACCTTGTGTGCAGTGCAAGCAGAGCAGGTAAGGGGCTGGAATGCCAATCAGGTGCTGGTAGCTGTGTTTTACACAGAGGGCTTCATAAATATTCCAAGGTTCGAGATTGAATAGCATAATTCAGACCCTGAAGGAAATATAACTGTGGGTAACACAATTACGAAGCCATCAGTGAAACATTGCCGCGGAAAGAACCTTCCTCCTCGGAACACAATGATCCCTTGGGCCTCCTTGGTCCAATTTACAGCAATCCCCGCCCCAGACACCATCAATCCCACCTCCCCCTTCACCTTCCTAAACTCCCCTGTCTCTCTATCTCTATCCTTGTCCTTTAACATGAAACTTAAAAAACTCACTTAGTTGGCCAGGCTGTTTTTTTGGTCAGATTTCCTAATATCCCTTTATGTGATTTGTTGCCTCAAATTGTATTCGATAACACTCCTGTGAAGCTCCTTGGGACGGCAAATGGAGTTTAATCCGGACAAATGTGAGGTAATGCATTTTGGTAGGTCTCACATAGAGGGGAAATATACTGTAAATGGTAAAACTCTTAGGAATAGAGAAAGTCAGAGAGATCTGGGCGTGCAGGTCCACAAATTTTTGAAGGTGGCAACACAAGTGGACAAGGTAAGCAAGAAAGCATACGGAATGCTTGCCTTCATTGGACGGGGCATCAAGTATAAAAACTGGCAAGTCATGCCACAGTTGTATGGAACCTTGGTAAGGCTGCACTTGAAATATTGCGCACAATTCTGGTCGCCACACTACGCAGAGGGTGGCGAATGCTTGGAAGCGTTGCCAGGGGAGGTTGTGGAAGCAGATACGTTAACGGAGTTCAAAAGGCATCTTGACAAACACATGGATAGGATGGGTATAGAGGGATACGGCATAAGGAAGTGCTGAGGGTTTTGGAAAAGGTTGATATCACGACTGGTGCAGGCTTAGAGGCCAAAGGGCCTGTTCCTGTGCTGTATTGTTCTTTGTTTTATTACCTTGAAGGTGTTTTAATACTTGCAAGTTATTGTTGTTCCTACTTGTCCACCCGGCTGAAGAAAGCAATTGTCTTATGATGGAGCAGCAGGTAGGGTTTGGAATATTCTACTGGAAGGTGCCCACTCCCTGTGTCTTGTCCAAGGCCATCAGTGGCACAGTTATTCCATACTTTACGCCGACTCCGTTTCTTTAAGGTGACCGTCTATTCTTTGGATTTTGCAACAGTGGTGATGGCTAACAAAAATAACAGCAGTAATTATACTCGGAATGGGAAGTGAATTCAGTGTTATGCAAGGTAAGAGAGATTTGAGGATGTAGATTCGCAAAATATGAAAAGTTAATAGTATCCTTGGCTTTTTCTCAAGGGGTCGAGGAAGGATCTTCCCTGCAGCACTATGGGTCTATCCACACCACATGCACTGCAGTTCAAGGAGCTGCCTCGCCACAATCTTCTCAAGGGCAATTAGGGGGGACAATAATGGGGAGGCGGTGGCATAGTGGTATTGTTACTGGCCTAGTAAACCGGAGACCCCGAGTCATGCTCTGGGGACCCAGGTTCAAATCCCGCCAATGCAGATGGTGAAATTTGAATTCAACAAAAATTTGGAATTCAAAGTTAATTCAAAGAAATTTGAATTCAACAAAAATTTGGAATTCAAATTCAATGTTGAGCATGAAACTAGTGTAGATTGTTGTAAAATCCCATCTGGTTCACTAATGTCCTTTAGGGAAGGATACCCACGCCCATGAACGAATAAATAAATACACGCCGAGCCACTGGCACCCAAATCCCATGGATGAATAAACAATTGACTATAAAAACAAGAATGTGATGCTGAGCTAATACAAAGATCTCAGTTAGACAATTGTGTGCAATATTGTTCTTCATGCTATAGGAAGGGTATTGTGGCTGACTATGGATGCAATGCATATTCATCGGGGTGTTGTATAGCATGAGCAAATGCAGAGATAAAGGAAGGCTTGAAAAATCATTCTTTTCTGCGAAAATAATGCGGATTATTGAGTGAAATAATAAAAGTGCATAAAATGATGAAAGGGGGAAGGTGGTTAAATAAAAGCAGACTCTTTCCGTTAGGAAGCATCTTAGAATCATAGAATCCCTGCAGTGCAGAAGGAGGCTATCAGACCATAATAAACGATAAGCAAAAGAGATCCGGACGAAAAAGAAATAAGAAGTTCCTCACAAAGAGTGTTGTTAGGATTCATTACTAGAGTTGGTCTTTAAAGCAGGAACTAAGTCAACAATCAAGTTGGCACGGCGGCATAGTGGTTAGCACTGCTACCTCACACCGCTGGGGACCCGTGTTCGATTCCACCCTTGGGTGACTGTGTGTGGAGTTTTCACGTTCTCCCCGTGTCGCCTGCGTGGGCTTCTTCCGGGTGCTCCGGTTTCCTCCCACAGTCCAAAGGTGTGCAGGTTAGGTGCATTGGCCCTGCTAAATTGTCCCTTAGTGTCCAAAGGTTAGGAGGGGGTACAGGGATAGAGCGGGGAAGTGATCCTACGTGGGGTGCTCTTTCAGAGGGTCGGTGTAGACCCGAGTGTCGAATGGCCTCCTTCTGCACTGTGGGGATTCTATGATTCGGGATTGAGTAGGATATGAAGGCAAAGGACTTGAAGAGGTGTCGGTAGAGGATAGGTAAATGTATTTAGAATTATTTGAAGAATAAACATTAATATCTGAGACAAATGACCAGTTTCGGTGTTGCAATGTCTATGCCTGTGTGCAGTTTGAGAGTGGAATTTAGGAAAGGTACAATATAAATCAGCGCTACACAAGTGATGTATTGAGGTGAAATTATCTACAGGAAACTGGCAGACTGCATTACAAAGGAGATCAAATAATGTTCATGGTACCCTATCTCTGGACATTGCAAGCAAAATAAGTAAGATGATAACAGAAGCAAAGAAGACCAGTCATTACAGAAGTGGAGATCCCTAATCATGCAAGGATGTCCAGGTATGAAAACCCGATCCATCAGTGTCGTACATTGCGAGATAAATTGTCCATTGTCTATTATGACCATGTTAGGAAGTATAAAAATTGATTCTCCTAACTTGCCACTCCAGATCTGGCTGTAGCAGGGTTTAGTTCTGAGTTTAGTGCGGATGTGCTCTGTGGATACTGCAAGAGTCTCATTATGTGTCCTTTCAGATTATAAAGAATTAACCAGACAGGTTTTCATAGAATTTACAGTGCAGAAGGAGGCCATTCGGCCCATCGAGTCTGCACCAGCTCTTGGAAAGAGCACCCTACCCAAGGTCAACACCTCCACTCTATCCCCATAACCCAGTAACCCCACCCAACACTAAGGGCAATTTTGGACACTAAGGGCAATTTATCATGGCCAATCCACCTAACCTGCACATCTTTGGACTGAGTTTAAATCAAAGAAAGAGAGAAGATTATTGACCCTCCATCCCAATTTTTTTTTAAACTGAAGTGAATCATAACCCTCATTCATACATCATACATATTTCCTGGGTCTCACATACACATTAATACAGGATAATACAAGGATAGACTGAAAGATTTTTAAACAGTTTTTTGGAGAAAAATAAACAATCAAATAAATATATGGCTCGTCTCAATGTGATGATTCCACATTGTGGTCATTTTTCTTCAGTTGCATTCCTGGGTGCAGCTGTATGGAACATATTTCCACACTTTATCCCCAAAATCTCAGGTTTTGTAGTAGATTCCAATTCTCAAGATACTCTACACTATATGTGCACAATACCTCCAAGACACAGAGAGGACCCGGACCTTCCAGCCTTTGAGGATCTTCCTCTGGTCTCTGCTCTTAGTTGATAAACAGTTTTTTAAAGGCCTGGTTGGCTGTATATTCCAGAGGAATTTGTTTGCAATGACAGTGAATGAATTGTGTTGCAGAACGGGTAATTACATTTTTGATATCTCATCTCTGAAACTTTTGAAGAGTAACAGTGTAAAAGTCAGCAGGAGATGAGATATTTATTTCACCACACAAGTGGAGAGTATTCCTCCATACGTTGCCACGGGCCATAGCCATTCCGCATCCAGCCCCTTCTGCCATTTTTTGATATCGTGTGCAGTGAATGGAATTGTCTGAAACTGGAATCTGTGATAATGGGGACCTCAGAAGAAAGCCAAGATGGATCATCCACTTAGCACTTCTGTCAGATGTTTATGGAGCTTCCTCCACCACCTCGTTGTTTAATTGTCCAACACCATTCAAAACTGTAAGACTACTGCAGAACCTTGACCTGCTCTGTTCATTGTAGGGCTTGGGTTTTAGGTCTTGGTGGTGCTTCTCCTGGCATGTCCCCTTGCACTATTCATTGAACCAGGGTTCATCCCCCGTCTTGATGTAATGATAGGATGGGGAATATGCCTTGCTGTGAGGTTACGGATTATCGTGGAATATAACTCTACAGCTGCTGATGGCCCACAGCACCTCACAAATGCTCAGTTTTATGCTGCCATATCTTTTCAGAATCTATCCCATTTAACACAATCCTATGCCACACAACACAACGGAGGGTGTCCTTTGCGTGAAGATGGGATTTGTTGTCCACAAGGGCTTTGCAATAGTTGGTCCCACCAAAACAGTCAGGTTTAATCAAGTAGGCTTTTCCATGGTGTTGGTTATCTCACCACCAGACACAAATCCGGTTTAGCCATTATGGTTGGAATCTTCCCAGAAGTACAGGGTGTTGTCCCGAGCGAGAAAACTTTCATGGGCCAGACAACCAGCTTTTCTCATCGTATTTACAGCACTCTGTTCAATTTTAAAGGGGAAGTGAGATACAGTCATCTGGAGGAGCGGTGCCTAAGAAAGCCGGCAATGCCGGGAATCTGGAGATTGAGGGACCCTTCCAGATCACCAATTTAAATAAAAGGCACCCCCCTCCCCATCATAGATACTAAAATGCCCCATGGATATCAAAACTCTCCAGGGTCATAGGGACCTCCCTCCCATGAAGACATCATGACACCACACCCGGAAGTGCACCATCCCTCAGCCCCACAAGGGGACCCCCACAAGCAGAAGGGCAACACCCTCCCCCAACCCCCATGGGTAAGAAGGACCTCTCTAAAGGAGCTCCCCAGAGGGCCCCCGGCAGTGCCCCCTGGCAATGTCCTCGGGCAAGTAGTGATTCGTGCCGGTGTGGCATCACACCAGCTGAATGGGTTGTTAGGATGAGGGCAGAATTTGCGGCATCGAGGCTGTTACTGTGATGTTAATTCATGCAAACCAGGCCCATGCAAATTCCATTCTTGGCCCCTTGCGACGCTTGACGACCATTCAGGATTTGCGTCCACGGCTAACATGGCGGCTAAATCACGGTCTACAACTTTCAGAACTTGGCCAGCTCAATGATCAATAGGGTGACCAAGCCACTCTTGGTGAAAAAATATTGAAATACGCTACCCCCCCTCCCCTCAATGCACGTCCTCTGCTCTTGCCATTCTCAGTGCGTCTTCCAAGTGGTGTTCAACATGGAGAAGAACAATTAATCAGCTGAGGGAAAGTTGCAAGTGGTAATCAGCAAGGGAATTCCTTGTTCATCTTTGACCTTATGCCATGCCTCTTGCAAACTCCCTGGACTACTCCCTCCCGACTGTACATGGCTGCATTGACACATCTGGTGGGTGTGTCCTGCCGGTGGGTAAGACATACCCAGTAATGCTGATAGTGATGGTGAAGGAGTCTGGGAAGTCAGCTGAGAGTTCTGATTCTGCGAGTGATTCTGTGAGTGTCCCAGTCTGTGAGATAGATCTCCCAATTTGGCACAACTCTCCACATATAAGTGAGGAGAACATTGCAGAGCCGATTGGGTTGGGGGTGCCTTAGTCGTGTCCAAATCTGGTGCTTCGGCCGATACCGTTTTTCAATTCTTACATCACTACCAGGTGTAACTAATCACTGCTTCTCTTCCAACATGCACAAATCTTTGTACTTTCTTTGAGCTTGTGAACAATTCCCCAACGCCTTCCTTCAGTGTTATTAATAAAGATTGTATAAAGCAACGGTCCTAATATTGATCCACCGGGACTCCATTAGCAAGTGGTTCTATGTAGTAATACTTAGCAAATGAGTGCTCCAGTTGCATGTGCATACAAAGTAAAACTTATTTTGTACTTTATTGAATCTTCTCTGCTCCTGTTCAGAGATAATGATCTCAGCGCACTTTTTTCCTTTTGCATTTCTGTTTGATGCTGGTCTCTGCAGACATTATGGACTCTGCTGTGTAACGTGACTGGAATATAAGATCAGTTTGCTTGATTTGCTTTATAGAAGCAGTGGTTTAAGCCAGAGCAAGTGTGCAGACGCATGCCCTGCCTGTCTTTGCTGTTGAGATTCTTTAAGGCCCTGCAGTGATATTTGGGAAGTGGGTGTAGGTGCCGTCGAATCTATGTCCTATTCTAAGTCATCAGTAATCAGACCGTTCTTACAAAGCTTGCACTCGGATGACCCTGCTAGTAGCTGTCAGCTTGAAGCTTTATCTCAAGCCTCCAGATCGTCACTATTCTCTAAAGAGCTGTGGTATAAGAAAGGGAGGAGAAAATGGATTGGGCACAAATCGGAACATTGGGACGGGATTCTCACCCTGTAACAAACCTGTTACGTGAAGATTCACCAATTATTACACAATAGCTTTCCTTCCACACTGCCTTGATTGGCCTGTACTTGCAAAATGCAGACCCACAACTCTCTAAATTGCTACACCCAATAACTTTCTCGCCAAGTGTATTGTCTTTCACATAAAGCAAGACTATCATCTGATCATAATTTCCTAAGTACACCAGAACAAGAGTAGACCATTCAGCTCCAGGAGCTTATTCCACCATCCAATTTGATCATGGTTCGCCTGTAGCTTAACTTAGTTCCGTAACCCTCAACATCCTTACCTAATAAAAAACATATAAATCCCAGTTTCTCTATTGTCAATTAAGCCCCCACCTCAACAGCTTTTGGTGGGGTTGAGGGGGAAACCGTTCCAAATTTCCACTGCCTCTTTACACAAAATGCTTCCTGATGTCACCCTTGAATTGTATGGTGTCACAGTGGTTAGCACTGTTGCTTCACAGCACTAGGGTCCCAGGTTCGATTCTCACTTGGGTCACTGTCTATGTGGAGTCTGCACATTCTCCTCGTGTCTGCTTGGGTTTCCTCCGGATGCTCCGGTTTCCTCCCACAAGTCCCAAAGGATGTGCTTGTTAGGTGAATTGGACATTCTGAATTCTTCCTCTATGTACCCGAACAGGCGGCAGAATGTGGTGACTAGGGGGATTTTCATAGTCACTTCATTGCAGTGTTAATGTAAGCCTACTTGTGACAATAATAAAGATTATTATTAATTATTATTACCTCTAATTTTAACAAAAACACTGCAGCTGCTGCAAATCAGAGATAAAAACTGGGAATGTTGAGAACAGAGGGTTTAGCTCAGTGGGCTAGACAGCTGGTTTGTGATGCAGAACAAGGCTGGCAGACTGGGTTCAATTCCCATACCAATGTACCCGAACAGACGCCGGAATGTGGTGACTGGGGGCTTTTCACAGTAACTTCATCCCACCAGCCCTGTTTTCCAGCACGGCGCGCCTCACCGACAATGGGATTCTCTGTTCCCACAACCGGACAATGAGGTTTCCCATTGTGGCCACTCCACGCCGTCAGGAAACCTGCGGGCATGGGTACGCTTCCGACGAAGTGGCGGATCCCGCCAATGGAGAATCCCAATTAAAGCTGTTTACCAACTAACCCTCAGCAGCTTGTTGTGAAATCCAATCAGAGTAGTCCCCTGAAGGTGATTTTCTGATAACCATTCCCCCAAACCCCAGCACACACCAGTAAAACCAAATTGTCTAATGGTCTTCCATCACATTGGACTCCAGAGTGTATGTTTGCCAATTGGCTTTTAGCTCCTGACGTCCCTGGCAAAATATCACCTTTGCAATAAGCACTTGCTTCCTGGTCTATTTAATAATGCCAGCTGAACAAGTACCATTATGAAATGTTACATTGCTCAAATGTTTTTCTCCCTAAACAATGACCCTGGTAACAGTCTGTGCAATATTAATCTGTTAGAATGGAGAGGTCTTACTTTAACCGATTCTTTTAATTAGTGTCGTGCATTTGAGTTCGCTGCCGCACAGTTAACTGTATTTTTATTAAACCATTTGGATATCCTGAGGAAATGGTTAGTGTGATCAGTTGTAACTTTTATCTTGTGTAAGATTTATTGGATTGAAGATGAAATTCTATTTGGTGCAAATGTATCTGTACATTATTAAACTATCCACTTGTACACAGTAAATCTTAAGACCATGATGAGAATTCCCTAAGCACACCATTACTTAGATTGTACATTGGAGTGGTGCTCAGAAGGCTCTGAAGACTGATGTGTTCCTTGAATTGATCCAGTTTGAGTAGCATCTTCTCAAAGCCAGAATGCCATGACAGGCTAATTGGTTGGAGACATGTTAGATGCCTTCAAGCCAAAAATATTATTGTGGTTTATAAGATGCCGCAAAGGAGAACAGAGTACAATATACCTTGGGGATATCCAGTCAGAATGTATTGTGGTCGCACGCATTGACATGACATGTGAAGGTTCAGCATTGTATCTGATGACGCTTCATTGCCTTCGGGTATGTCTCTCCTTTCAGTGTGAGACAATGGTCAGGACTTTCTGGTGCATATGAGAAAATGCTTTGCAGGCATCGGCATCAAACACAACAGGGGAATATTACTCAATTGACTCTGCTCAGCCCATTTTGACAAAATGAGAAATCTATTAACTTTTGGATTTTTTTCTTTCCACTGATGTAAAGTGGATTCTCGTGGAAGCTATTTTGCATTGGCAGCTATGTTATTTCGGTTGATCATAATGGTCATTTATACTGAACTCCATTAATGTGATGCCGTTTTGTAGGATATCCCACTCATCTAAATGAGGTCTTGCAAGGTGGAGAACATATGTTCTTACTTTTAAGTTACTCCGACAAATAATAGTTCATAGTATTGGCCGTCAGAGGGTAACAGCTTTAGCAAGTACGAACAAATTATTGAGATAAACTATATGTACACTTAACAGTAATGCTTCCGGAAAAGCCTCGCAAGGAGCCAGTTTAGCACAGTGGGCTAAACAGCTGGCATGTAATGCAGAGCCCGACCAGCAGTGCGGGTTCAGTTCCCGCACCTGCCTACTCGAACCGGTGCCAGAATGTGGCAACTAGGGGCTTTTCACAGTAACTTCATTGAAGCCTACTTGTGACAATAATGAAAAATGAAAATAAAAATCGCTTATTGCCACGAGTAGGCTTCAATGAAGTTACTGTGAAAAGCCCCTAGTCGCCACATTCCGGTGCCTGTTTGGGGAGGCTGGTACGGGAATTATAACTGTGCTGCTGGCCCGCCTTGGTCTGCTTTAAAAGCCAGCGATTTAGCCCAGTGTGCTAAAATTATTATTATTATAAGTCATTTGCCAGATAATCAAAATCACACGACAGTTTCAATCCCTAAATCCCACTCTCAAACTGCACACAGGCATAGAAATTGCAACACTGAAACTGGTCATTTGCCTCAAATATGAATGTTTATTCTTCAATCTTGATTGGCAAACCATTAAAGTCCAAAGCATCTGACCCAATAGGCACTCTTTATGCACCCTGTAACAAACCTGTTACGTGAAGATTCACCAATTATTACACAATAGCTTTCCTTCAACACTGCCTTGATTGGCCTGTACTTGCAAAATGCAGACCCACAACTCTCTAAATTGCTACACCCAATAACTTTCTCACCAAGTGTATTGTCTTTCACATAAAGCAAGACTATCATCTGATCATAATTTCCTAAGTACACCAGAACAAGAGTAGACCATTCAGCTCCAGGAGCATATTCCACCATCCAATTAGATCATGGTTCGCCTGTAGCTTAACTTAGTTCCTTAACCCTCATCCTTACCTAATAAAAAACATATCAATCCGTTTCTCTATTGTCAATTAACCCCCCACCTCAACAGCTTTTGGTGGGGTTGGGGGGAGACCGTTCCAAATTTCCACTGCCTCTTTACACAAAATGCTTCCTGATGTCACCCTTGAAAGGTATGGTGTCACAGTGGTTAGCACTGTTGCTTCACAGCACTAGGGTCCCATGTTTGATTCCCACTTGGGTCACTGTCTATGTGGAGTCTGCACATTCTCCTCGTGTCTGCTTGGGTTTCCTCCGGATGCTCCGGTTTCCTCCCACAAGTCCCAAAAGATGTGCTTGTTAGGTGAATTGGACATTCTGAATTCTTCCTCTATGTACCCGAACAGGCGCCGGAATGTGGCGACTAGGGGGATTTTCACAGTCACTTCATTGCAGTGTTAATGTAAGCCTACTTGTGACAATAATAAAGATTATTATTAATTATTATTACCTCTAATTTTAACAAAAACACTGCAGCTGCTGCAAATCAGAGATAAAAACTGGGAATGTTGAGAACAGAGGGTTTAGCTCAGTGGGCTAGTCAGCTGGTTTGTGATGCAGAACAAGGCTGGCAGACTGGGTTCAATTCCCATACCAATGTACCCGAACAGACGCCAGAATGTGGTGACTGGGGGCTTTTCACAGTAACTTCATTGCAGTGTTATGTCAGCCTACTTGTGACAATAAAGATTATTTATTTATTATTTTATTTTTATTAACACTCAGAATATGTGGCAACATCTGTGAAGAGAGAAACAGATTTAACATTTCAAGTTGAACATGACTTCATCAGAACCCCTTCAAAGTTCTGAAGAGTCAGATTCAACCCAAAGCATTGACTCTACCTCTCTGGCCACAGATGTTGCCTGACCTGCTGAGTATTTTGAGCACTTGCTGTTTTTGTTTCTTGTTTTAAGGTTTGTGTGGGCTCCCCCTTTCCAGAGAAAGTAGTTTCTCTCTCTGTCGATCTTGGATCTTTTAATCATTCATTCTTCTCACAAATACTCACTCAACATGCAAAAATGAAAGTTCATGTGCAGAGAAATTAATGATGTGAACATGCCGGCGTTGGACTGGGGTGAGCACAGTAAGAAGTCTTACAACACCAGGTTAAAGTCCAACATGTTCGGTTCAAACACTAGCTTTCGGAGCACTGCTCCTTCCTCAGGTGACTTCCTTCCTCCGAAAGCTAGTGTCTGAAACGAACATGTTGGACTTTAACCTGGTGTTAAGACTCCTTACAGAGAAATTAACAGCATACAATGCAAGGAGACTCCCAGGCCGTCTCATTAACCTTCTCCTTGCATTGCACATGAAGCTAAGAGAGGTGGTTTATTATTTGATAAATGTTTATAGGTTTCATGCCTCTCTTGACCATTCTACACCCACACAAAGCTTTCAATATCTTTCCAGAAGTACTCTTTTCTACCAAGTACAAGGGTTGGTATCACTTACAATGGTTGCATTTTACATTTCGCTTAAATTTACAATCCCCAAATTGCAGCTGTGAATTTCAGTAGAATACTAACTCCTTGGAGGAAATGTTAATGCTGCCTTGATCAGTCAATTAGCAGCTGTATATGACACCTTTGACTCTCTTATCCTACTCTTAATGTACTAATTAAAGGTGGATTAAATCCACAGCACTGTGAACCACTCAAGATTTACTGTGTTATCTGTGCAATGTTCCCATCCTGCAGAATGACGGAACTGAGGGATTCACTTTCATTGTGTCGAAAGTAAAGATTCTGCTGCAACATGGTACAATGAATATTGTAATACATACCAGAGAATGACATATTTTGTGTTCATCATTTTGAGCTATATCAATGCTGTGGATTGGGATTCTGCCAAATAATTTATACCCCTTAAACATCAAGCACACGTACATATGGTGTGGCACAACCAATGGAAAACAAGAACACCAATATTCATTTATATAGTGCCCTTATAGCATGGTAAAGCCGTCCCGAAACACTGGCCTTTTCAGTGAAGCTTGATACCAAATAATTTAAAGAGATATTGGGAGGGGAGTCAAGTATTCCAAGTGGTAGGTTTTAAGGAATGACTGAATGGAGGAAAGGGTGGTACAGACGTGGGAGAAGTAGGTACGGAGTTTCACTGCTCTGCATCTAGGCAGCTGAAAGCATGACCACCAAAGTTGAACAGAGGGAATTGGAGATGGACATGAGGCCAGAATTGAAGAAGCTCATACCTTTCTCAGACCTCATGTACTAATCTGAATTTCATATGTGCGACATGAGGATTTTGAAAGGGATCAATTAAGTTACGAAAGAGAAGCGTAAGGCATGGGTTTCTGCAATCCCTTTTACAGCCTAGGGAGGTCTCAAAGCACTTTACAGTCAATGAAGTTCTTCTGAAGTGTAGTTACTGTTGTAATGTAGAAGATATTGTAGCCAACTGCGCACAGTGAGATCCCAAAGGAGGCAATGTGATCATGCTCAGGTCTTCAGCTTTAACAATGTTGATTGGTTTTGCTTTGTTCTGCATATCAAGAAAGTATTTCATCATCATAGATTTCACAGTGCAGAAGGAGACCATTTGGCTCATCGAGTCTGCACCGGCCCTTGGAAAGAGCACCCTACCCAACATAATTTGGAAGGAAAGTGATTCGCACTGCTGCCTCACAGCGCCAGGGACCCGGGTTCAATTCCGGTCTTGGGTGACTGCGTGTAGTTTACACATTCTCCTTGTGTCTGTGTGGGTTTCCTCCGGATGCTCCGATTTCCTCCCACAGCTCAAAGATGTGCTGGTGAGGTGGACTGGCCATGATAAAATTGTACCTCAGTGTGCAGGTCGGTGGGGCTCTGGGGAGAGGGCAGGGGAGTGGGCCAAGATAGGATGCACTTTCAGAGTGTTAGTGCAGACCTAATGGGCAAAATGGCCTCTTTCTGCAATGTAGTGATGCTATGGTTCAATGCCTCTAAAGTCAGATGTCAAGTTGGCCGATCCAGCACTTATTGATAATCTGAAACAAATGATGGTTTGTCCTGTCAATCACATTGGGAATGACTGCATGGTTCCAAGACACCACAGATCTCATGTTGTGTTATTAAGCACCTACTAGTTTGGTCATGTGGGGATGATGGATGATCTGTATAGCTGATTCACTCTGGCATTTTCGAGAGTGTTTTGAACTTTTTACTGATCTTACTGAATTTTATTAAACCGACTCCCATGTTCCTGACGGAACCTTGTTGAACCATGTAGAGTAGCATTTCTCATTTTTACCTCTTACGTTGCCAACCAGTATCAGTACTCACATTCTGCTCTGTAGTTTATTCACATCAGAAAGCATTGCGGTCCAAATCTTTTATATAGAAATTATTACTGAGGTCAATCTTTTACCAGTCTTTTTTGCCTGTTCCCAAATATCTTCATGTAATGTGAATTTATGCATCCTTTTCTTCTGAAAACTACTCACCAACTATCTGTATCTTCATTTATTTTTCTCTGTCTTCCCGAATTCCTCAAAATCCACTCATCACCCATGTCCCTGAGCTGTCTCATTGTTTGTATCGAGTGCTGTACAAATGTAAGTTATTATCATGACTGCTCCTGGAGACACCTATTCACGATATCGCATTTATCAGCAGCCTCTTCTTCTAGAATCATGTAGCACAGAAATAGGCTATTCAGCCCATCATCCCCAATAGCCCTGCTCTTTTTTTCTCCATCACATATTTATCCAATTCCTCTTTGCAAGTTACTATTGATCCTCCTTCCATCTCCCTTTGAGGCAGTCCATTCCAGATCATCACAACTCACCAGTCAAAACACAACACAAAAATAAATCCTCATCATTCCTCTGGTTCTTTTACCAACTACCCTACATCTCTATCTTCTGGTTATCAGCCCTTCTGCCTGGGAAACATTTCTCCCTATTTACTCGAACATAAACCTTCATAAGCTTGAAAACCTCGATTGAATCACCCTTTCACCTCAGCCTTAAAGGTAACAACCCCAGTTTCTAGTTATCTTCCTTTCAGTGAGTGTCAGTGGTACTGCCTTTAATAATGGTGGGGGTCTCATAGGTCTGTCCAATTCTGTTTTGCTTCACATCAATCCACACGCATCTTTATCAGAAAGTCACTCAATGGCAATCAGCAGTGGGAATTTTGCACCGTTCTTCACTGACCTTAACCTGAAGATCTTTGGGTGATGCGATGCATTTGCAGTGGGTGATATCAAGTTGAGCGCGTTATAGGGCAGGGGCAGTGGATGTGTAGAAAGCACTTTCAGAGAACTGCCGCAAATATGATGTGCCATGGGGTGTGCTTCAATGCTGATGCTTTTCTGACTCCATGGCACTGCTAGTTGAAGGGGAGGTCAATTATTATTTTGTTATGGAAGTGGAGATATGGCCGCTCCGCTACAGAGACAGTGTAATGGATATATTACTTCTGAGTCCTACGAGAGATGAGACCACAGTTTCCTTGTTACTTAGCAGCACCCCTCAGTAATCAAATTCAACTCATCTATATGCCAGCCTGTTCAGAGGTCGGGAAACCTGATGATTTCACGTCAAAATGAATTGAAAAGACCCAAGGAAAAATAATATAGCTTTACACGGTATCAGTGTGGCTATTCTGCCTCTGCTTGTCGTTTATTTTTGTTTCATCTGGCTATTGCTCTTGCACAGGGCTTGTCATTGAGGATCACAAATCATTCTTGTTCAGCATTTGTACTGTTGTGTGATATGAACTCTTCTGTGTGTTCAACACCTCTCAAGTAAATGGGACTCACTTAATCTTTTACTCCATATCCTGTTTACTTTCAGTACCTGTTTTCACATTTCTTTTCTGGTGACAGTTAATTGCCCATGTTAAGTCGTACCACAGCATTTTTTATGCGTATTTTTTATCTTTTTTCTCTCTCTTGTCTATACATCAAGACTGATGACACTCTGTCCACCTTCTTTTAAGCACTGATGTTCAACTAATTGGCTTGCATTTATTTTTCAGCAACTCATCATTTATATGGTGTCGTTAACATAGTTAAATATCCTAAATTGCTTCACTGGAAGGGCAGCACGATGGCACAGTGGTTAGTGTGGCTGCCACATGGCGCCAGGGACCCGGCTCAGTTCCCGTGGGTGACTGTGTGGAGTTTGCACGTTCGCCTTGTGTCCGCGTGGGTTTTCTCCGGGTGCTCCGGTTTCCGCCCAAAGCCCGAAGATGTGCAGGTTCGGTGGATTGGCCATGCTGAATCGCTCCTCAGTGTCCAAAGGTGTGCAGTTTAGGTGGACTGATGGGATTACGGAGGTAGAGTGAGGGTGTGGGCCCAGGTAGCGTGGTCTTTCAGAGATTTGATGCAGACACAATGGGCTGAATGGCCTCCTCCTGCACTATAGGGATTCTCTGGACCTTCGATGAATCGATGGAACACTATCAAAGTAAAATTGACACCGACCCATATAAAATGCTGAGAATGATGATGTAACGCTTGTCTGCAGAGATGAGGTTTTATTATCCTTTAGAGGAGAAAGAGGCACTGATATTTTGCGTGGGAATTCCACATCGCTGTCAGCAGTGGTTCAATGAAAATCATGAAGGTACAAAAAGCCAAAATTGGTGGAGTGCAGTGACCTCTGAGGGTTGCAGAGCTGGAAGAGGTAACACAGGTCATCTAATGTGTAGAGGCATCCATATGCAGTTGAAAATATTGTACTTTCACCCATGTTAATGGTTTTTTCTCTTGCCATACTTCATACCAAGCCCCAGGAGTGGCTCATTTCAATAGCCACTGTGGTACCCTCCAGCTCCCGTCGTAACAAATAAATATTCCTGCATCTCCTCGTGAGGCAGAGGAACCAATGGAAGAATGAATATGATGGTTCTGCGATAAACCTCTGCATTGGGAGTCGTAGGGTCTAGCAGGGTTGCCTTAGCAGGTTCCCTGGGGAAACCAGGAAATGAAACTAGAAGTGCCTGCCAAAATTCTGAACCAATGTAATTGGATAGTTTCTATCAGCTAGGTAAGTAGCCTCAACATTTGTCCAGGCCAGGGAAAGGAAACGTGCAAACCTTCTAATTTCTCCACATATCGGCATCACTTGACATGAAAGAGGGCCTATCGGCTAAGCATAAAAATCAACCTCAGCCATGTTAACTGTGTAGGGTAGCCCCTTTAATGAGAAATCTTTCAAAGGTCACGTGACCCACTAGTGACCTATCGCATGAGAATGCGCGAACCCTGACCAAATGGGGTAAAAGCACGGGGCCCTAGAAGCAGGGGAACGGGCAGGGTGAACCTGGGGGTCAAGGAGTAAAGACCTGTATGATACACCTCTGTGCCTGTACATAGTTAGACCTCATACTTTCCAATCAACCTCTTCGCTATATAAGAAGCCTCCTCAGCGATACCTTGCGCTATTTCAGTAACTTACATGGCATAATAACATTCTGCCACATTATTTTCAGCTTTACAAGTGAAGTCAGGTCACATAAACATGATACTGAAAGTTGTCTAATTGTACAAAGGCACAAATTTGGGAATGGAAGGGGAAGATTAATTTGAAGATCAGCAGAGATCACAAGGGGACCATGAAATGGTGGAGGAAGTTGACTTGCTTTATTACACCATGAGGAAGTTGCAATGACCAGGATTCTCTGTTCCAGAGTCTACGTGCTCCCGCCAACGGAGAATCGGGACTGGTCGCCACTGATGCTAGAAGGGTCCCCATTCCATGGCACTTGGAAAAAATGTTTTGGGAAATCGGTTTTCTGTGCCATCCTATGGCATGCCGGAATCCAAGCTGCAACTGAGAGGGTCAGGACGTCATCTCTCAGACACGTCCCACACTTCTGAGATTGGAGCACTTTGATCTCCATTAGCTACTGCAGCACGCACCCCCCCTCATTCCAGATCACAGGCAGGGCACCACCCCACCCTAATTTCTGGCAAGCCCCCCTGCCCCAGAACTCCCCTTTAGCCCCCCCCCCCCCCCGTAGCCCGCATTCAATCCCTGCAATCCACCCAGATCCATTCTTCAGCCCCCCCCCCATCATTCCTCCACCTCACCCCCACCAAACCCACCCTTCAACCATCCCACCCTCATTCCCCCACCACAACATCCACCCCTTGGCACCTTGCAGCCTGAGGAGTGACAAGATGGTATGTGCCTTCCCAACAATAGCCTCCAAGGTGCTGGGAGGAACCTTTCCTGTGAGGTGGGGGTTGGGGGCTTATGGTGGGCTGAAGGAGCTCAGGTCGGAGGTCATCTCTGGGATGGAGCCCTATAGCTGGCCTCCCCATCTGCAGCCTTTAAACCCATTAAACAGCCAGACTGTATGTAATCGTTAAAGTGTTCCCATATTAAAGTGAAAATGTTCTCATTTGTACCCCTAAACCCTTTGGAAAGTCTATCAGCATGCCAAATTTAAAGGTCTATGACATGAAGGTGAAAGTTAGGCCTTTAAAGTGGTGGGAACCATTGAAGTTGTTTTTGCAAAGCCAAGTTCATTGCCTTTTGAAGTATTGAAAGCACTATGTATGGCTAGGAGGCTGAATGCTTTGAACTGGATTGTTTACTTTGAATTTTGCACTCCATTGCCTGCTGGAAGCATTTTGATTGACAGCTCGCTAGAACTGCAAACTGCAAAATCAGATTGTTTCTCTCTGTAGCTCTGCAGGGATCCATTGTGTCAGGGTAGCAGCTGTTTGTCTAACCACATTTTTTAATTGAGTCCACCTCTTTGTTCTTGAGTGGTTCATAGAAAGTGAAGGAGCAGCTCGCACAGCTGTTCCTTCCTTGAGAACAAAGAGGCGGCCTGCCCGCCAATGACATGCAAAATAGCTCTAATGAGCACGGATGCTAATGACTGGTTTCGGCATTCGCAAATCCTGATTTTGTTCCCGCCACAGCATTCTCCGCCCGATCGGAATTCCAATCTTAGAGACGGGGAATGGAGTATCCCAGCCCATGTCTCTCTGAATAATCAAATGGCAATGCACCAGGGAGCTCCATGATCAAAGCAGTTACAAAGAACAACATTCACTTTACTAAATTGAAGATAGTACTGAGATAATTAATAGGACCCACAAATCCTTACACACGAGCTGCGTTTTGTTTTAGTTTCTTTGTTACGCATTATGGGAAATAATCGTAATTAAGTGTTTTCACATTGGAGCTGTGCATTTATACTTTAAAGAGAATGAAGGCCTAATGGCCCAGAAAATATATATGTTAAGAGTACAAAATTTAGAGAAGCATTTCCATAATTATAGCGAAACAACAAATTTGTGCATCTAGGATGTATCTATTCCTGGGAACTTTTCCCCAATGGTTCAAGGTATAATTTAGTTTTACAAAAAGTAATATTTGATGGTTTAAAAAAGGTGTTGGCTGTGGCTGAGTGTGTACACTCATACTCCTGAATCTGAAAATTGTGTTCAAGTGCCACTCCAGGACTTGTGCACAAAAATCTAGACCAGCATTTTCAACGTGGGAGTGGTGCACTGCCGAAAGAGGCTTTAAACCGGGGCCCCATCTTCCCTCTTTGGTAGATGTAAAAAAAAACTTTTGGTGCTGATTTGAAGACAAGCAGGGGTTTTGACTGTTTCATTATGCTCTTGACATAGCATAAGCTGCTTCCTTGATGTGCACTCTGGCAAAGGAAGGTTCAGACTTGTAGATAGCTTTAACACATTTATTAAACTGTTAACAATTCTCCTACTTGGATTCAACTCTCTTGTTAATCCTGCCATAGCTACTCAGACTAACGAACCAGTCTGCTACAATCCACATGGTGGGTGTGATGTTTTTCCAGTCAATCCTGTGTACTCACGAAGGGTCTCCACTGGAAAAAGAAAGATCATGTGTGCTGCGTCCTTTATATATGGGTTGGTGCAATACCCCGCTGTGGTAGTGTCACCTCTGTGTGTATCGTGAATGCCCATTGGTCGTGTCCTATCTTACTGACGTATTGGTTGAATGCCTGTGTGTAATTTATCTGGTGCTCCCTCTAGTGTCTAGCTAGTCTACGTGTATTTACATTAACCCCTTGTGTATTTACAGTGATGCATATCACCACATTGACTTCAGTGCCCTGACCAATATTTATCTGTCAATTGTCACGAGAAAAACATGTTGTTCTCAAGTTACAAACCTGGTGTCTGCAGTTTATTGGGCTCAGCCAAGGACCTCACATATTTTAAAATAACATCAAATTTCACCTGTGTTGTGCCTCCGGGTCAGGTGGGGCTGGATTGATCGTGCAGCAGCCCAGGGTGAAATAACAGTAAATATATAGAATTTACAGTGCTGAACGAGGCCATTCGGCCGATCACGTTTCCACCAGCCCTTGGAAAGAGCACCCTACTTAAGTCCACGCCTCCACCCCATCCCTATAACCCAGTAACCCCACCTAACCTTTTGGACACTGAGGGGAAATTTTAACATGGCCAACCCACTTAACCAGCACACCTTTGGACTGTGGGAGGAAACCGGAGCACCCGGAGGAAAATCACGCAGACACGGGGAGAAAGTGCAAGCTCCACACAGCTACCTGAGTGCGGGTCCATGGAGCTATGAGGCAGCAGTTGTTCTGGAAAATACAGAATGTGTCATTTGAAACATAGAGGTCTGCCAATATCTGATCTGGGAGAGTGCAGGGAAAGATCCCACAAGAGGTTGGTGGCAGCTGAAAAGAGCAGAAACTGTGGCCAGCTCTTCTGGCAAAAAAGCAGTCAATTTCAGTCTGTCAGAATTGTTAATACAACCTGCAGCAGGAGAAAGGGAAAAAGAAAAAAACAGAGTTTGCATACATTTCTTTGTGTTGTTGAAATATGGTAATGGACTGCCCCTTTAAGCCCCGTAGTCCTTTCCCTATCGGAGGTCCCGATCTCCCGCCAAAAATCACTAAGCGCGGGCTTCCCTCGCTCCTCCCCCCACGTGCGAGGCAGCAGACATCGGGAGAAAAGCAGAATGCGAGGGAGCAGCAGCTGGAGAGGTCAGAACGGAGCTCAGAGGAAGGAGGACAGAAAACAGAGAACCAGCATCAGGAGAGAAGAGGATGAGAGAGAGAGAGAGAGAGAACTCGGTTATAGGAAAGGCAAAGCAAACAGCTGATTGTAAACGGCAATAGATTTAAAGAAGGCTAGGATTTAAAGGTAAAATGTTAAGTTTGGGTCTGAAGGTCCCCAACCAACCAGACAACATCCAAAATCACTAATCTGTTTACCTTTCTGTAGAGAAAGTGATTACAACTTATAAAAAAAAGTATGTTAATAATAAAATAATTTAACCTGAGAAAGTGGTTATTAGCTTACTTCACTTCCTTAAAAACGCAGGACCCAGGACATCAATGCTATTAAGGGGTAAGTAGGTAGAATTCTTCGGTGAAGGTATGGGTTATACCGGGGGATAACTTGAAAGGAGAGTTTGACCTGAATAGCACCCACAGAAGCCTGTATCGGAGTCAGGGAGTGAGAATCCCTGTTCACCATTTTAGAATATTGGCCCTTTTTTTTTGTATAGGGGGAATTCTAAGACAGAGTGGTGGATTTACAAAAACACAGTGCTAACCACTATGCTACCGTGCTGCCCTATTATTGAGATGCTTGAACTGGTCATTGCCCGAAGGTCAACCTTAGTTCAATAATTTAGTCGTCACTGCTTTTAAATGGATGTGTACTTCTCCATTAATAGACAAAGGTCGATGGGCATTATTATAATATGAAGATAAACCAATCGTATTAATCAGTCGATTTCAGTCCATCTGATTAACCCTCTCCTTATGCAACCATCACTCAGAGCTCCATGAGCAATGACATTTGAGTAGATGGATTAAAACCTGATTCCTTTTGTTTCTAGTTAATGTACTCACTTGAAAATGTTATCATTAAGCCTTTGTGAACTCTTGAAACTGAATAAAAGGAACTCAGATTGTTGGCTGGGGGATAGGACTGTTACCCTGCCACAGGGCGGATTTGTAAAGTGCGGAAAAGGTGCACGACACTTTTGAAAAAAAAACTGAATCGTGAAAATATTCAATGTAGACATCTACTGCTCAAATGTCACTGAGTGAAACATTACGGCCGACTCAGCATTTTGTACATTTTCCTGGAATCATTATAAAAGAGAGAGAATTGCATATAGAGGGCAGCAATCATGACCTGAGGAGGCCCCCAAGGTGCTTTACCAATGATATCCTTTTTTCTTTGACGGATAATCCGTGTTGCAAGGCCTTGTGACTGAAGGTAAAAACGCCACACGTAGCCAGGGAGACGGGATACAACTAGGTTTCTTTTACTACTCAATACAATACTGTCTCACTCTCCACTCCCCCTCAGGCTCCTCTTCTCCGATCTGCTCCCAGGCCGAGGTTTATAGCCTGCGGCGGATCCTCCTATTGTGAGGACGCTCCGCCCCCTAATCAACCGGGGAGGTCATACTCCATGGTGTAGGAGGGGAAACTAATACAATGCAGGTGTGAACCCCTTAGGGGGTCGTGACACAATGTAAAGAGGTTATGTATTGGGATAATCCATTTCATAATTAATTTGGCGAATATTTCCTCCCTAAGCGGGGAGGTTGCTTCGTTTGACCCTTGTTCCGCACTGTAACCAATCACTATTTGTTGATGTACCATTTGTCAATGTACTCTGTCGATTATTCTTTCATCTACTGTGTACGTACTGTGTACGTTCCCTTGGCCACAGAAAAATACTTTTCACTGCACTTCGGTACATGTGACAATAAATATCAATCAATCAGCCTTCTGCACTCTTCCAATGACGCACAATGAAAGTTCGAGAAACAGCACCTCATCAATTGATCAGGCTCTTTACAACCTTCAGGACTTTACATAGATTTCACTTTCACATCATAATCACAGCTTGTCTTTTTTTCAGACAGCGGTAGTTGGCAATGATTCTGCTGGTGTCATTTACAGAGTCTCGTATTTTATTTCTTTACTTGGCCCATTACCCTCTCTACAGATCTGCCTGGCTTGCTGAGTATTTCCGGCATTTTCCATCAGTGTGTAGAAACAGATAAAGGCTGTGATGATATGGATAAGCAGTCATGTAAATAGTAGCAGATACTACCTCCAACCAGTAGGTGGCAGTAGAGAACAACCATGTGACTCTGCTTCCTCGGGGAGTCTGGAGATAGTCGTCATAGTGGATAGTCGCATTTGTAATAGCTCTTAGATAATTTGATAATAGTGATTTAATAGTTAGTGGTTTTTAGTAGTTTTCATATTGTTATCTGACCCACGTTATTGTTAATCAATAAACATTCAACTAGTCATGAACTGGATGTTCTCTGGTGCATTAATTCCATCTGGCCCAGCTCCAGACTGTAACAAAGGTCTCACGCAATTATAGTGATTTTGTTCTAATCACCTCAGTCTGGAGTACGATTTGTGGGCTGGCGCGTTCTGTGTAACTATTTTCGCTGCTGCGTTTGATGTGTTAGTCTATACGCCTTACAGGTGGCCAGTGAGCCTGCCAGAGATGGAAATCTCGTTGAAAGTATCAAGCATGTTCCTAACCTTGTAAACCTGCCAGCCCCATTACCGAAGGTTCAGAATTGATTTGAAGCCACAAGTCACTGATCACTTTGATTCCATTTCCATTTACTATTTAAAAGGGTTAAAATAAACATGGTGACAGCAAAACCAAGTAATGAATACAAATAGCCACAGAGAGCAGTCTCAAAGTACTTCACTGTCAACAAGACTGAATTAAAATGCTTCTCCGTGTCACTTCAAATCAAAAGTAAAATGCTGCAAAAATGTATCGCAAACCAACCGATGGAATGTGACACATAATTCACATTCTCTCAGTGTGACTTGACGGCGAGATGTTGCGAACACGGGGGCTCAGATTCTCCATCTGGTCGGGAGTGCGGAGGTTGGACTTGTGTCCATGGCAACCACTTTCCGGCCTTGCCCTGCCGCGGTGGATGTGGCAGCCCAGCTGACAGTCCAGTGAACTTCGTCAGGAGCGGACGATCCCGACGGTGGGTGGGGACGGATACCCCCTCCCCATGCCTCCGACCACATTGTGACCCTGTCACCTTGTCTTGAGCTGGGCGTTATTTAACTGTGGAGGGTTGGGGTACGCCAGATGCTCACAGCCAAGTTGCACTCACTTGGTGCTGAAGTGAAAAAATCTTGACACTGCTGCAGCTCTCGCTGCTGCAGCAGCTGCGGAAGATTTAAGGGGAGCTTCAGAGACAAAATAAGGCTGAAGTTTTTTTTTCTGTGACTTTTCTCTCCTTCATCTGTCAGCCTGCGTGTTCCCTAACCTCTCCTAATTGGCCCAGGGGTGACCGGACGCACAACAAGGAACCCCCCCTTCCCAGACATCAGTGGCAGTGTGGCAAACAAAATCGTGCATTTACAGAGCATCTTGCATGACCATCAGACACCCTAAAGCCAATGAAGAACTTTTGAAGGGTTGTCACGGTTGTGACAAAGATTTTAAAGTGCAGAGACGTCAGATAAAAAATAAACATTGGTTCACGCGGGGCTAGAGTCCAGGGTCAAAGTCTAATTAAATATTTGTTCATGGATGTTGGTGGGTTGAAAACCGATGCTGTATAATTGCCTTTTCTGCTGGTGTTGACTTCACACGATGAGATAGGCTTGCAGAGATAAATCAGTTACACAAGCAATGGTTCTGATTTTTTAGCAGAAACAGTGAGGTTGACCCGACCTCTAACGCCGCCCAAATCCTATCCGTACCTACTCCCTGGCCTGTCAGTTTCAATTGGACTTTTAAAGTTAGCTGGTACACAACAGCTAACGCTGTACGAAAGGAGACACTTCGTCCTCCGGTTTGCTTCTCATGCACTTCGTCATTGCACCTCGGAGATGCATATGCGGCCTGAATCTCACCCTGCCTGAGTCAGAAGGTCAGGCAACACAGCAATGAAAGAAATTTGGCGTAGGTAAAGGGCACAACATGGCAATTCAATACTGATTGCCACTTTGAAGAACTTACGAGCCAATATTATCTTTTACATAGATTTGCATAGAATTTACAGTGCAGTAGCAGGCCATTCGGCCCATCGAGTCTGCGCTCTCTTCTTTCTCTGTTTTCCACCTTGGCCTCATGTAACAATCAGAAACTATTTGATTAAAATTGATCTCCACTCGCAAAACTGATACTTTAATTTCTCCCCTGAGCTAACAGATCCTTCCGTTTCAAACACCGTCACCTTTTCCCAACGCTACCCATTGTCGAGCCTATCATTCCACAGAACTATAACTGATGCTGTGCACTCCAACCTCAGCATTGGATCCCAATAACAGACAAGATATCTGCACGTTACAATAGCAACTATGAATATATACTTCATTTGATGCCTATCATTTTGCGTTTCAATATCCACCAGCAAAAGTGCACTCCTCGGTCTGAACCCCCACCTTCCTTGCTTGTTCATGGACCAGCCACACTTAGATCACCCTCAGATTTGTCATCACCAATGTAAAGAGCAACAAATGTCTTGATCAGGACCAGGAAACTTCCAACCTTTCCATATTCTGCCCAGTCACTTGGAAAAGTTCCCTTGGTCAGCCTTTGCTCCTTTGTAGTTTTCAGGATAAATCACAACCCTGAAGATTCCTTGTCACCTTTACTTGATGCATTGGATACAGTCCTTCTGAAGATAACCGGAAGCAGCAGGGCCGCAAAAGTCAAAATGGTATTTCGCAATAAATAAAGCTCCTTGACTATATTTAGCTGGGCCAAAATGACTCCCCTGCTGCAGGAGATTCCAGCCTTTATGGTCTAGTGTTCACTGGATGCTGTCAGGTGCTCTGGAGATCACTGTCATCTCACAGTGTAGATGAAATGTGTTTTCTTAGCAAAGAATGTCATTATGTGGCCTCTGTGCTATCATCAATCACTCCTTGATCTGTGAAGCATGATCACGGATCAGTTCTGTGAGGCAGTGTCTTGCCAGTCCTGGGTGAAAGAAGGGCTATATGTTGAAGAGGTTGTCAAAATACCATTTCATATTTTTTGCAAGAGGTACCTGAACATAATAATTGTCCCAGGAAGCTGTCAAGAGACTGCAGAAATGATTCTGGCTACGTTAAGTGTTATTGTTTAATGGTTTCCAATGGTGAAATGCTTAAATGTTGTCTAATTTGCGATTTAACTTCACCTTGCAGTGTGCCGTTTCAGAAAAAAATACATTCTGTGATGTTTGATGTGCACAACACTAGCCTAATAACGTCAGCAACATCAAACAAACCTGCAAACATAAGAATTGGGGGTATTGAGATATTAGCAACCCATGTCTATGAGCAGGACACGGGTGATTGATATTTGATGTGAATTAGGCAGCAGCTTTATGCATGAATTGATGGATTGGCTAATGGGTAACAGTCTCACTCAGAGGCGAGTGGCCACGATGGTTTCTTCATTACTGTGAAAGTGCAAATTTACTCTACCTTTACTGACTTGAAGCAACATAAATTGCCTGATTGAATAATAAGTTTCGAAGCAGAAACAGACAAAAGAATACCTCGCCCACTAACAGAACCTATTGGAAAATTACTCCCCAAATATAGGTAACGTTGCTGGCGTACCCCTCGACAATCTCAGATAAGTTGGAGGTAACTGCGTTGGTTTCTCCTGAATCATTCAGTTCTTTATTTTGCGATGTACTCAAAACTGTTCCCACTCCACTGCCATAATTCGCTGAGGTTGGACATTGAACTTGGAACTTGGGAGAAACCTCTTAACCCCAAGTGAGATTATAGAACTGACTACCACATGGGGTAATTGAGGTGAATAGTATAGAAACACTCAAGGTCAAGCGAGAAATAAGCAAGAGGGGGAGAGGAAATGCCGCTGGCATTGGAAAACAGAAGACAGGGAGCTCATATGAAGCACAAATGAGCGAGGCGAATGTGTGTTGCACGTGGTCTGCGATTCTATGTGACGCATAGGGTGGCACGATGGCACAGTGGTTAGCACTGCTGCCTCACAGCTCCAGGGTCCTGGGTTCAATTCTGGTCTAGGGTGACTGTCTGTGTGGAGTTTGCACTTTCTCCCCGTGTCAGCGTGCGTTTCCTCCGGCAGCTTCAGTTTCCTCCCATAATCCAAAGATGTACAGGTTGGGTGGACTGGCCGTGCTAAATTGCCCCTTAGTGTTCAGGGATGTGCAGGTTACGTTACGGGGTTATGGGGATAGAGTGGGTTGGACATGGATAGAGTGCACATTCGAAGGGTCGGTGCAGACCCGATGGGCCGAATAATTTCCTTCTGCACTGTAAATTCTATGATTCTTAACATTAAGATTGCATGTACCGATAAAAGTAAATCTCTTTTTACATTAATTGCAAATGTAATACTTTTCATCTTATATTGTGTTAAATAACTGTCGCATATGCAGATAATTCATTGGCTAATGCAGCATAAGTGATAACATGACAGGATTGGTTGCTAATTAATAAATATCTGCTTGGCGTGTGTGATAGATTATTGATTTCTTGATTTATTTGTTGCCTTTAAGAATTGATTGAGTGCATAGCTAGAGAATAGAATTATTCAAAAGACCCTGACTGCAAAAGGATAGTTATTGAATCAGATGAAGAATAAACTTTGCAGAAATACAGACATTGTTTCATAAAATGTTTCATGCAATGAAGAGACCATTGTATTCCAGTGCATTTAGTAATAAGAATGTATTAAATAATTAGCTACAGCAAGGTTAATGGCTCACTGTGATGTGAGAATACTATTCTCGTAAGGTGGTGCACGTAGACACTGAATTAGTTTTGATGGACATCAATAATTCAGACCAATGTTTGATTAATAAATCACCTTCTAAGTGATAGACATCTATTTGAACAAATCAGGAGACCTCAGTTGAGAATTAGAAACCAAAAAGAGTAAATGAGGGATTATACCATCGATAAGGACTGCCTTAAAAGTAAGACCTAGTGGTCAAGGGTTTGTTCCAAATTTATGCTTTCATGAATTTTTGAACCATCTATTGATTTACTTTGTTTTAAAGTAATTTATTTATACTTTTCTTTTGCTTTATGTTGAATGTTTTTTGCTATGTTCTGACCAGTTTATGTATTATTTTGATCCAAGCTTTTGATTCAGTTCTTTTGCAAGTTTCTTAAGTTGAATAATTGGCAATTAAAGTTGTATTTTGGACATCTCCAATCAACCAGACTATTGATTCTTATTAGAAGATAGAATAAAAGATACTACAATGTGGAAGAAATAAACTCCTTAATTCCAAGTGTATTATATATGCAGCCATTGAATATGCTTTTACTTATGTGGGAAGAGATAATGGTGACATTTGGTATAATTCATCATCATAAAATAATTTGACGTACATCTGTGAACTTTTGCAGAATAACATCATGAGTGCCCAACACTAGGCTGCATACAACAAGCTAGCCAGCTGCTGTTAGCACAATATTAAGGTGTACTTTTATGATCATAGTCTTTATTGTCACAAGTAGGCTTACATTAACACGGCAATGAAGTTACTGCGGAAAGCCCCTAGTCGCCACATTCCGACGCCTGTTCGGGTAGATGGAGGTTGAATTCAGAATGTCCAATTCAGCGAACAAGCACATCTTTTGAATCTGGAGCACCTGGAGGAAACCCACACAGACACGTCAGGTCAGAGAATCGCCGGGGGCGGCGTGAATCCCATCCGACGCCGGCTGCCGAATTCTCCGGTGCCGGTTCTTGGGCGGGGTCGCGCCGCGCCGGTCGTGGGCCGTAGACAATGGCTCCCCTGGCAATTCTCCGGGCCCCGATGGGCCGAGCTGCCACCTGTTTTCGGCTAGTTCCACCGCCGTGGATTAGACAAAGTCCATACTGACGAGACCTGGCTTTGAGGCCGGCGTGCAGAGTCTTCAGGGGGATCCATGCCCGGGCGGAGCCCCCATGGTGGCCTGGCCCGCGATCAGGGCCCACTGATCTGCGGGCGGGTCTGTGCCGTGGGGGCACTCTTTCCCTCCACGCCAGCCTGTGTAAGGCTCCACGATTGCCGGCGCGGAGAGAAACCTCCTGCGCATGCGCAGGAATGATACTAGCGGTACTGCGCATGCGCCAACTGGCTGCGGCCGGCGGAGGCCCTTCGGCGCGGTACCAACCACTCCAGTGCCAGACTGGCCCGTGGAAGTGCAGAGGATTCCGCACCTTCTAGGTGGCCTGACGCCGGAGTGGTTCACGCCACTCTTTGGCGCTGGTATGGCCCGCACTGCCAATTGCAGGAGAATCCCACCACTTGTGTCTATCACCATGGCCTTAGGTCTATTGCGTTCTATGAGGCTAAAAAATCTGCTCAACAAAGCAGCAGTGGTCAGTTGAATGGTTTCCTCATTGAGAGTTTAAAAGTTTGGACTGCTCTTTCTGCCAACACATTGGAAGCAGGGGTGGTAGGAGGCTGTACATATGTGCTGAATCCCATTTGACTTGATGTAGAGTTGAAACTCTTCGGCTGGTAAGCGATGCCATTATCAGAAATTATGACAACCCTGGGATGCCGTGAATTGCAAAAATCTGTTGCAGCTCGTCGACTGTAGCTAATTCAGTCATTGAACGCATGAGTTCGACATCCATCAATTTTGAGTGGGTGTCCACAACAATTAAAACATCATTCTCATAAATGAGCCTGTCACGGGAGCGTCCCTTTAAGAACTGTTTGTTTTAACACATGGCTTCAGTAATGTCATTGTGTGAGTGGAGCTGGGCTGTGGCTCTGAGTTTTACTTTCGGTTTGGTTTGGGCTTGTTTGTGGCTCTGAACTTTTTGCTTTCGTTTTCACATTTGGCCACTGTATTCAGCCAGACAAGTATCTTGGTGTGTCTCTTTCTACCTTCAGTTTAAAAGCTGTCTCCAGATTACTTGATAGCTTAAAAGTGATAACTGGTTTCTGGAAGGGATTCAAACCTACTGTTTTGGTAAAAGGGTTTTCTGGTTTATGGGATGTTGTTATTAAATTGAATCAGTTAAGGGAAATTTATTAAGGGTTATACATAGAGTACTGTGGCTGTGTGGGGTATTTATGTTTGTAGTTGATACAAATGCTTACTTTGTTTTTGGTTAAAAGTGCTTAAGGCCTCTGTTGAATAACACCTGAAAGGCAAGCCCTTGAGCTCCTTCTAACCAAAATTAATACACAGTTGTAGGTCAAGTGAACTCCATGATATACTTTGGATCTTTCTAAACCCTGGCCCATAACAAGCCCACAAAACCAATGTGGAGCCCCTTCCACAGATGGCCACTCCCACGAGTGTAGTTTAGCTCTGGGTGGAAGGGGCTGCTGCGTCTGGAAATGTTCACAATCACTGACCACACTCTCTATTTCTTTATCCACCCTTGGCCACCAAATGTAGCTCGTCGCCAAAATTGTCACCTTGGTATGGTCAGGATGTATGCTGTGCAATTGAATAATTGGATTGATACCACTTTCTCTCTTGCACTCCCCAATTGCAAATCATCTCACTCAAATATCATTCAAAATAGCATCATGCATGGACTTAAAATATTCTCCAGCTCTCCAAATTGTCTGTATCCATCTTGTGGATATTCTTCACCAGGTTCACTTGCTACCAGGCCCCTACTTGTTCTTATCCAAATAATTTACCCTGTCACTTCTATTGTGCTCATTTCGACAGGTATCGGTGTTTTTGATTCTATCCTAATTATTTTCAAGCAGTTTTTCTATGGAATATGTGGAGTGTCTTGATCACTCAATGGTGTTGTTCCACTCTGCCCTATTTACCACTTGTTGTCAAGTGTGCATGCATGGGACCTGCTCTTCAATGCATAATGGCAAGGAGTTTCAAACCCTTGAAAGGGTCTATTGTGAACTGGTTTCCTGCCTATTAGTTACTTCACACGTAACTCATCTCCGCACGTAGGTAGTGCCGCAATGTCGTACCACACATTCTTAAACCCTCTGTGATCTTATCAAAAGATCTCAAAGTTGTTGCTTGTCTCTCTCCATATGGTCTAGATGCCTTGGGTGGTGGCCAGAGTATCAAATTAGTTCTCTTAAATAAAAGCAGAGACAAGGACACAAGCATTACCAAGAGAAATTTATCGAATTATTAGCCTCCTCTAGACTGCCCTCTTCATATTAATTCCAGATTGAACTATTCCATTGGATTGCACCCAATATTCCAATTCCCATTTCCTGTTTTGATTTTCTGTCTCAATTGTCTACCCTCAATGACCTAATCTTATCCCAATCATGAGTCTGTAGAAATCTTGCCGTCCAATAAAATATCATCATGTTTAAAACAGAAACCAAACGTTTCCGTTTGATTCCAGGCAGTAACATTTTGTTTGCTTGTTCTTTGTCTTCAATTACATCTTTTTTAATGTAACTTGCTAAATTACATTGACTTTCTACACCCCAGAATTGTCCCAAATTCAAATAGCAGTGTTTCAGACTTTTATTTACGTCCAGTTTATCTCTTCTTTGTCTTCGGTTGTAGGATCTCTTCTTCAAAAGAGGTTTCGTCCTTATGTGCACGGACACCGGCTAAACTGTATGTTTTTTTCCCATTGTCGTTGCTCTCGTTACCCATGAAGTATATTCCATGCCTAATGCTGTACGCTTTCTGTTAGCTACCCACCCCCCCTCCCCCACCAGGAGAAAGTGGCACATAACCGCAGAAAGAGAGAGAAGACCTACGGCCTTTCACCATCGGGGGCACCTGACACTGGGCTTAGTTGGTGAGCCCGGAGAGAGGGCAGTCGCTGAGGCGAAGTCAGCATTAGGCAACCAAGTGAGCCCCTACTGAATTGCGGGGTCCCGATGGCAGGTGTGGCACGACCCCCATGTCCCCCACACCACCATCTGCACACCACCCTCTCACTACCCCACCTCCCCCTCATCAACCCCTCACAACCCTCACCACTTCCAGACCGCCCCCTCACCACCCCACCTGCCCCACACCACCCACCACCCCACCCATAGTCCAAACATGTGTCATGTCTTGTGCCTTGCAGGGTCACCTGGCGAACAGGCAGACCCTTCTGGTGTTCCCACCCCCGACCCCAACCGCAATTAGAATCCAGTGAGGAGTCAGCAATGGACATTAATGCGAGCTCACAAATGACAGCCTGAGAAACCCCGGAGCACCAATCCGGGGACGACACTGACTTTCCATCACAGCTGTCTCCAACACCCCCCACTATCCCAGAGACATTCACCTTGGTTTGGGCATGTTAGTGAAATGGCTCCTGGGGCACTATCTGGTGTGCACCACACATGTGCAGTGGTACACCAGGTGGAGGTAGCAATCCCCAAGGGGGCGGAAGGTTGGCGAGCGGTCTGACCCAAGAGACTAGCTGCCGTCCAGATGGGTCTCAGGCTTCAGGATAGGTTGGTTCCATCGATAATGGAGGACAGACACAGAGCTGGGGACTACATGAGTGTCCAATCAGCTGCAGGGGCAGGTGCCGATCATGCGTGCCGCCCAGAGATTGTGAGGACCAAGCAGGCTCACCTGGCACTTTCAAGGTCACCAAACGTGGCATGGGTCGCGAAGGTCGGCTGGATGGCAGAAGTGGAGTTTGTGGGAAAAAGTGTTTGAAAAACATTGCTCTCACGTACGAGAATCTGCATGGTTCATTGTTTTACCTCATCCCGTTATTCACGGGATGAAGCTCAGTTTTGACAAGAAGGCTTCTCACACACCTTATCAAGGCTTTATGTTGACTCAGTTGTCAATCAAATCATTCATCTGGATGAGTTGTCACTTGTCTTGCTTAGATGTGTCCTTGGTGGAGTTAATCCCTAGGAGAACAGCTCACTAGGACAGAGAACGCTTGTCGCTGAATGCTTATCGCCTATAGTTTCGGTCTGGTAACTTTAAATTTCCCTGAACATTTCACTGGGAGCCAATCTGATATTTCCAACCTTGTAATAGAATGCACTTAAAAGACAAAGTTAGTATCAAGAACTTAACCTTTTCCTTGGAAGGATACCAGTGATCTTCAAAATAGTGCCAAGGGGTCATTGATGTACAACCAGGGGCTGGTTTAGCTCACTGGGCTAAATCGCTGGCTTTTAAGTAGACCAAGCAGGCCAGCAGCACGGTTCAATTCCCGTACCAGCCTCCCCGGACAGGCGCCGGAATGTGGCGACTAGGGGCTTTTCACAGTAACTTCATTGAAGCCTCCTCGTGACAATATGCGATTTTCATTTCATTTTTCCATCTACCTGCGGTGGCAAACACTGGAGTGCCAGTTTACATTTCCTCAGGCCTCTGAAAGTCTCAAATATCTGAAAGTTTGGGTCTCCTGCAACCCCCCCCCCCCCCCCCCCCCCCCCCCCCCCCCCCCCCGCCCCACCCGCCGATCACCAATAGAATCTTCCGGCTAATTGAAATGCTTTTATTTATTAGTTGCATTGAACTTAACCCTTTCTGGAGTTCCATAGGCAAGGTGTTTTCTTTTGTGCTTCTGAATCAGAGGGCTGAACGCCCTTTTGTACTTCGACTGCACAGTAGTAGTTTGAATTATAAACAAAATGTCACCAAAATGTAAATCTGTTTGACTGAGAATGGTTGGGAAATTCAATTAAACACATTAAATTAAGGTCTGGGTTGTGCTTACGTGAAGCAACTCCATTTTGCCTATGTTTCCGATTGTCATGTTTCAAACAGAGTGATTAGTAAGCAACCTGGAGGTAATATCAAACTGCATCTGGAGTTTATTGTAGATTAAAGGACTCTCTTACATTCTGGCTTAAACCTCTTGGTCTCAAAGCTGAACAATGAGAGGCTATGGGCGTGACTCTCTGGCCGAGTTGCGCCCAATGCCACTGACGTTATGTCGTGAGAATAGCGGGAAAGCTCTAAAACGGAAAGAACATAAGAACAAGGAGCAGGAGTAGGCCATCTGGCCCCTCGAGCCTGCTCCGCCATTCAATGAGATCATGGCTGATCTTTTGTGGACTCAGCTCCACTTTCCGGCCCGAACACCATAACCCTTAATCCCTTCATTATTCAAAAAACTATATATCTCTAGCTTAAAAACATTTAATGAAGGAGCCTCAACTGCTTCACTGGGCAAGGAATTCCATAGATTCACAACCCTTTGGGTGAAGAAGTTCCTCCTAAACTCAGTCCTAAATCTACTTCCCCTTACTTTGAGGCTATGCCCCCTAGTTCTGCTTTCACCAGCCAGTGGAAACAACCTGCCTGCATCTATCCTATCTATTCCCTTCATAATTTTATATGTTTCTATAAGATCCCCCCTCAGCCTTCTAAATTCCAACGAGTACAGTTCCAGTCTACTCAACCTCTCCTCGTAATCCAACCCCTTCAGATCTGGGATTAAACTAGTGAATCCCCTCTGCACACCCTCCAGCGCCAGTACGTCCTTTCTCAGGTAAGGAGACCAAAACTGAACACAATACTCCAGGTGTGGCCTAACTAACACCTTATACAATTGCAGCACAACCTCCCTAGTCTTAAACTCCATCCCTCTCGCACTGAAGGGCAAAACTCCATTTGCCTTCGTAATCACCTGTTGCACCTGTAAACTAACTTTTTGCGACTCATGCACAAGCACACCCAGGTCTCTCGGCACAGCAGCATGTTTTAATATTTTATCATTTAAATAATAATCCCTTTTGCTGGTATTCCGACAAAAATGGATCACCTCACAATTGTCAACATTGTATTCCATCTGCCAGACCCTAGCCCATTCACTTAACCGATCCAAATCCCTCTGCAGACTTCCAGTATCCTCTGCAATTTTTGCTTTACCACTCAACTTAGTGTTGTCTGCAAACTTGGACACATTGCCCTTGGTCCCCAACTCCAAATCATATATGTAAATTGTGAACAATTGTGGGCCCAACATTGATCCCTGAGGGACACCACTAGCTACTGATTGCCAACTAGAGAAACACCATTAATCCCCACTCTTTGCTTTCTATTAATTAACCAATCCTCTATCCATGCTACTACTTTACCTTTAATGCCATGCATCTGTATCTTATGCAGCAACCTTTTGTGTGGCACCTTGTCAAAAGCTTTCTGGAAATCCAGATATACCACATCCTTTGGCTCCCCATTATCTACCGCACTGGTAATGTCCTCAAAAACTTCCACTAAATTAGTTAGGCACGACCTGCACTTTATGAACCCATGCTTCGTCTGCCCAATGGGATAATTTCTATCCAGATGCCTCGCTATTTCTTACTTGATGATAGATTCCAGCATCTTCCCTACTACCAAAGTTAAGCTCACTGGCCCATAATTACCGCTTTCTGCCTACCTCCTTTTTTAAACAGTGGTGTCACGTTTGCTAATTTCCAATCCGCCGGGACCACCCCAGAGTCTAGTGAATTTTGGTAAATTATCACTAGTGCATTTGCAATTTCCCTAGCCATCTCCTTTTAGCACTCTGGGTTGCATTCCATCAGGGCCAGGAGACTTGTCTACTTTTAGCCCCATTAGCTTGCCCATCACTACCTCCTTAGTGATAACAATCATCTCAAGTTCCTCACCTGTCATAGCCTCATTTCCATCAGTCACTGGCATCTTATTTGTGTGTTCCACTGTGAAGTCCGACCCAAAAAAACCTGTTCAATTCCTCAGCCATTTCCTCATCTCCCATTATTAAATCTGCCTTCTCATCCTCGAAAGGACCAATATTTACCTCAGCCACTCTTTTCTGTTTTATATATTTGTAGAAACTTTTACTGTCTGTTTTTATATACTGAGAAAGTTTACTCTCATAATCTACGCTGGTTGTCAAACACTTTGACTTTCCCCCAGTCCGGCCCAGTTAGCACAATCAGTACCTCACCCAGAAAGGGTGAGAAACTGACCACACCTCATTTGCATTCATCTTTTTTGTTTTCTTTTTTAAAATAAATTTAGAGTACCCAATTATTTTATTTATTTTTTTCTAATTAAGCGGCAATTTAGCGTGGCCAATCCACCTAGCCTGCACATCTTTGGGCTGTGGGAGTGAGCCCTACGCAAACACGGGGGGAATGTGAAACTCCACACGGACAGTGACCCAGGGCCGGTATTCGAACCTGGGTCCTCAGCACCACAGTCCCAGTGCTAACCACTGCGCCACATGCCGTCCGGATTTGCATTCATTTTAATCTCATTAGCGAGATTGTAGTCGAATGCAGCGGCAGCCTGGAAGTTACCTGCCCCCTCCCCCCTCCCCTCCCGCAAACAAGCCGGAGGTCACGTGGGTGTCATTTAGCACTCCTCTACACCTCCACAAAAGCGGGGACCAGATGCCATGGACATCGAGGGGAGTGAGGTGTTGATTATCCCTCTCCATTAACCTCCATAAAGCTCAAGGGCACTGGAGCTGATGGTCCTGTGCTGTGAGGCTGGTGTGGGGGAGGGTCCCTTCAAGGGATTATTTGGGGGACTGGAGGAGGCCAAGTCGGGGGTTGTCCCTGGATTTTGGTGGGGGGGGGGGGGTTGATTTGCGTATGAGAGGCATTCAAGCCATCTTTAAACCTTGTGGATACCCATAACACGGCCAACCACAGCTGCAGCCTGCCTTTCCCACCAAACTATCAGAGGATAGAGCCTTCATGCAGCTTATTTCATGAAAGTCCACTTCATCCCCCTTGAAATCTCAATAGGCTCTGTGGTTCCACTGTTGCAGTCTGCCTTCTTTTCTACCTTTGGACTTGGGTGTTCACATTCCATTTCGCACCCCATTGACTGTGACAAGCCTCGAGTTTGACAGGTGAAGTCTCTCCCAAAGGAGGGATTAGCCCTGTGTGCTGTGATAGCACTTGACGGTCCCTGAACTCTCAAATGCATCCTCAAAAGATCAGGTGGCCTGTCTGAGAGGATAACTTGTGGACTGGATGTCCTGCAACCTTTGATGCCTGAACAGTGTGCCTGTACTCAAGGAGCATCAGCACCATCGAGGCAGCTGCCAACAATCAAACAGTATAGAGCAGGGCTTCACCACTGAGAATCCTCCCATGGCTAAAGTGCAACTCTCTGGACAAGTGGAAGACAGCTGAGTATGGCCTCCCTCTGGGGGAGGACTGAGGCGCAGAGTGAAGGTTTCTAGTACAACTTGCTGACTGACACTCTGAGAGGAGGCGAGACAGTCATGGTAAGGGGGTAGGGGGGGTGGCGGGATTGCAGCACCAACTCCCCATTGAGCTTAAAGGCACAGTGCAAGCTCTGGCCACCCAGGAGATTTGAGTGTGATGGCATGACAGCAATCATAGCACAGTTTCCCAAGGCTGGGTAGCGACCACGCCATGGTTGCTTGTCCCCTCGATGGCTCTGTTAGATCTTGTGGCCCCTCACAGTCCAGCAAGTCAGGCCATTACAAACACATGTCCATCATCATTATGCTTCAGTACTCTCAGCTGCAATAAGTCAGGGTCAGTGGAGGACCCCCTCAAAGGCAAGTGCTGAAGGTTGCGGACCAGGAAACGCGAGTGGTGGACAAGAGCGGCGGGCACTGTGATGGGTGGTCAACTGCAGGGATAAGGAGAACGAGGGGTTTTGGGGAGGGCTGGGGGATTTGAGGATCCTGAGATGGAAGACCCAACTGATTGTCGGTTTCTCTCCCTCTCCAAATCTTTCCAGAGACAGAGATGAATGTTGGGATAGATCCTGCTGATTTGCAGTATTCCTGATATTCGCAGCTGAGACAGACAGACGTTGTCGAAGGCATCAAGGCCAAAGCAATCCGGAGCCTGCATCACATCGGCAGGGCACCGCCGCACACGCTCAAGACCCTGCCGACCATCAGGCTGAGGATGGGGCCAGAACGGGACACCGAAGACGTGCTAGGGTGTACAGGATTTGATGGACGTGAGCTGAAGGACACCATGTGCCTCAGAAGGCTGTGTCTCATGAGGGAGACAGTGCTGCACCTGTGCCACATCTTTATCAACATGGCACCCGGTGGAATAGGAGGTCACCTGCTACCGTTGGCTGTGAAGGTCATGGCAGCTCTCAATTTCTACTCCACCAGGTCATTCCAGGGCTTGAGCCGGGGACTGTGTGGCATTTTATGATCGTCAGCCCACAGGTGCACCAGGGAGGTGACGGATGCTCTGCATGCCTGGGCATCTGACTACATCACTTTCAGCCTGGACCAGCCTCCCACCTCAAGATGCCCAGGCTGCAGGATTCACCGCTATCGCTGGGATGCCCCAGGTCCATTGATGGCAAGCATGTCACCATGCGAGCACTGAGATATCAGTGAGTGCCGTATATGAACAGGAAGGGGTTCCACTCCCTCAATGCCCAAATCCTGTACAACCACCGCCGAAGGAACACGCTGGGGGAGTGTATGACGGCTGCACCCTGGGGCACTCATAGATCCCTGGTGCCTTTGAGGAACATACCAGGATGGAGGGATGGCTCATGGGGGACAAGGGATACCCACTGAGGTAATGCCTGAAGATGCCAATGCCGAGGCCTGAGACCGGGGTGAAGTCCCGCTGCCACCTGTGCTGTCATTGAGCAGTACATCCGGCTGCAATTCTGCTGCCTGGTCCGCTCTGGCGGTGCAAGATCAATTCACTTTGTCCCACGCTTTGCAGCTCAGTAAAAACTTTCTCGTCACATGTTTATCCATTTCCATTTTCAACGTCACGATTGAATCTACCTCCACCACACCCTTAGCCAATGCAATCCAGATCCTAACCACTTGCTGTGTAAAAATGTTATGTTACAGTTAGTTCTCTTGCCATTCACCTTAAATTGGTGTCCTCTATCTAGAGCGGCATGGTGGCACAGCGGTTAGCACTGCTGCCTCTCAGCTCCAGGGAACCCAGGTTCAATTATGGCCTCAGATGACTGTCAGTGTGGAGTTTGTACGTTGTCCGCGTGTCTGTGTGAGATTCCTCCCAGTGTTCCCGTTTCTAAAGATGTGTGGGTCAAAAGGATTGGTCATGCTAAATTGCCCATAGTGTCCAAAGATTCGGTGGAGTTGCAGGTTTGGGTGGAGATGTGGGCCTAGTTGGGGTGCTCTTCCAGGGGGTAAGTGTAGACTTGATGGGCTGAATGGCCTCCTTCTGCACTGTAGCGATTCTATGATCCCAATTTTTTGTGATATGGGGAGCATACAGCCCACTCTGTAGGTGTGGTACAGCAGAAATGGGAAAGTATTTTTTAGAGCAAAACAATGTTTATTCTATGAACTCAAGTTAACCTTTTTAAAAACATACAGTGAACATCTTAGAAACCATTAATTCAAATACAACCCCCAAAGACTACAACAGTAAGTAATCCTTTAAGCTTTCCTTTTAACATCCATACGACTTAAAACTCCTTTTACCAGAAGCACATCAAGTTAAAGTCACTACTGTTATTCGTTTTAAATCACCGGAATCGATTTACAGTCTTTAGATTACAGTGAGAGATTCATACACCTTCTGGCTGTGACTGCAGCTATCCAGCTCTGAAAACAAAACTAAAACACAGCCTGCAGCCTGCTCAAAAACGAAAGTAAAAAGCTGACAGACAGCCCAGCTCCACCCACACGCTGACATCACTGCAGTAGTAAACACCCATGTCTTAAAGGTACTCTCACTACAGATATTTATATACACACCCATTTATAAACACCCATTTCTTAAAGGTACTCTCACATGACAGGCACTTATACCAATGAGAACAATTTTGAATGCCTCTTTCAAATTCCTCGCACCTTCATCTTCTCTGAGGACAGTTTCTCCAATCTATCCTTGTGAATTGAGCCCTTCAGTCCTGGAACCATTCTCTGAATCTTTTCTGTCTCCTCACTTTAAATTGCTGGAGGATTCATAAACTAATAATGGTGAATGCCGTTAAACTCACTGATAATTTGCCAGCAAATTCAAACAGATGGCTTGGATTTTCCAGACCTGCCAATGGCAGAGACAGCCAAATGCAGGACCAGAAATTCTGGAGAATTTCTGGCTTGGGGCGAAGGCGGGATGGGAAAATGCTGCCCGACATTACAGATATTGTGAAACTGGTCTGATCGTGACTCCATGACTTTCTTTGATTGGAATCCAAAAGAGAGATCGGATAGCCGAAAGAGGCAAGAGAGTTTGTGAAAAGAATAACAGGCAGGACTGGCTTGGACTAATCGTCTTTTTCCTTCCACGGTTCAGGGTCGAATCCCCTCTGGAATCATAGGATGACCATCTGCACTCCCCCAACCAATGCAAGAGACCCCATTTCCAGCTGAATCCCTAGTGGAAGCGAGTCCATAATTCAAACTACCATAATGTGCCTCCCAGCTTTTAAAAAAAAAAAGCCTGCATCGTCTTTGTATATTGTCCCAGTCCAATTTTGCCCTCTCGTACTGATTGCACTCTGTCCCGCATTTTCAAAATCAGCAGATTTATTGTCTATTTAAATGTGAATTACAGACAACTCCATTAATATTTTCAGCAATTATTTTTACGTTGGGATTATACACATATATGCGCACAGGCAGGGAAGGATGCTGATTAACATGCACACCAGTAACATCCTGCCAGAACATGGTGCCTTTAGGAGAAAACACTCATTTAATTCATGCAACACTTCTGTAGGAAGTATGCAAATTAGATCAACGTGAACGTTATGGGAAGTGAAACGACTACCACCCGCAAATCTTGCAAGCAGCAACACAGTTTTGGACCTGTAAATCACGATTCATCTCCGTGCGTGAAACAGTGCGGAGAGTAGCGAACCCGGGGAGAGTAGTGGACTTGGTCAGTTTGAAGAGCTGTGGTGGAGGAGTTCACCATACACCACGAGAGACATCATAGGAAAACCATAGGTTCTTTGGCTTGCAAGTGACTGCTAATTTGCATCACCTATTCTAAATTACTTTCAGATTAAAGGTAAAAAGGAGAAACATTTTGCAGATTAGAAAGACCAGAAACTAATTGGATTCAAATTTTAAAAACCAAATTAAAAACTAATTAAATTAAATAGATATGCAGGATCAGGTGATGTGTTTTACCTGCGTGATGTGGGAGCTGGTGGACCCCATTGTTGTTCCTTGGGAACACATCTGCAGCAAGTGTTGGTTGCTCGAGGAACTTCGACTCAGTGTTGATGAACCCGAGTTTGAACTTTGTGCATTGCAACACATCAGGATGGGGGAGAGTTACCTGAATGCCGTGTTTCAAGAAGCAATCACATCCCTTACATTAATGACCTTGAATTCGGCCAGTGGTTGTGGACAGAAGGGTGTGGCTATGAGTGAGGTAGGTGGAGGGATCCAGGAACTAGGATTTCAAGAGCCTCAGCCCTTGTCCTTGTCCAGTAGGTTTGAGGTTCTTCCTCCCTGTGTGTATGAGAGCAGGGACTGTGGAGAGTTTGAGCAAACTGACTGCAGCACCATGGCACAGGGAGCCATTCAAATGAAGAGAGAAAGGAAATGTAGTCATAATCGGGGCTAGTATAGTTCGGGACATTGACACTGTTCTCTGTGACCAGGATCGAGAATCCCGAAGGTTGTGTTGCCAACCTGGTGCTTGGGTTCAGGATATCTCACCTGGGCTGCAGAGGAACTTGGAGTGGGAGGTTAAAGACCCAGTTGTCGAGGTCCATGTAGGTAGCAGTGACATAGGTAGAACGAGACTAAAGATTCTGCTGAAGGAATATGAGCATCTGAGAGCTATATTAAAAGGCAGAACCAAAAAGGTCATTATCTCTGGATTAGTACCTGAGCCACAAACTAATTGGCACAGGGTCAATAAGATTAAAACGCTAAACGCGTGGCTCAAATGTTGGTGTGGGAGCAACGGGTTTGAATTCATGGGACACTGGGGCCAGTCCTGGGGGAGGAGGGAGCTGTTCCACTGGGACGGTGTTCACCTGAATCAAGCTGGGGTCAGAGTCCTGGCGAGGTGCATAACTAGGGCTGTAGATAGGGTTTTAAACTAAATAGTGGCAAGAGGGCATAGAGGGGGGGGGGGGGGGGGGGGAGGTGGAGGGGGTGGTGGTATTAAACTATAGTTATGAAGACAGATTGGATGGACTTGGATTATTTTCGTTGGAGCAGAGGAGACTGAGGGGGGCCATGATTGAGATGTGTAAAAGTATGAGGGGCACAGACAGAGTAGACAGGAAGAAATATTTCCCCTTTGTTGAGGCGTCAGTGACCAGGGGCAGATATAAGGAAAGGGGCAGGAGGCGGAGAGGGGATGTGAGGAAAAACATTTTTACCCGGGCAACACGGTGGCACAATGGTTCGCACTGTTGCCTCACAGCGCCAGGGTCTCGGGTTCGATTCCGACCTCGGGTGACTGTCTGTGTTGAGTTTGTACATTCTTCCCGTGTCTGCGTGGGTTTCCTCCGGGTGCTCCGGTTTCCTCCCACAGTCCAAAGATGTGCACGTTAGGTGGATTGGCCAGGCTAAAATGCCCCTTAGTGGTCAAAGCTTCGGTGTCGTTACTGGAATCGGGCGGGGAAGTGGGCCGAGGTGGGGTGCTCTTTCAGAAGGTTGGTACAGACTTGATGGGCTGAGTGGCCTTCTTCTGTACTGCAGGGATACTATGATTCTATGAACAACACCGACAATGCATCACAGCTTTCACCCACACATTTCACCATCACAAGGACACACACCCCAATGGGCAACGTTAGTGGACAGGCTTCTGGGCCACTATCTGGTGAGCACCACATGGCTGCTGATGCACATCAGGTGGAGGCAGACATATCCAATGGGGACAGCAGTGAGAGATCTTCTGGATCCAAGGACTCAGCTGAGCTCCAGCCAGATGCCAAGCCTATGACCAGGTTCCCCCTGAGCAGCTGGAGGTGATAAGCCAATGCCAGGATGGGGTGCTGGCAACATTCCTGCAACTGGAAGGCCGATTGGGGCAGCCTCAAAGGCATCAGGTTCAGGAGATGGCGCCGGCATTGCGCGGGATGCACTGCAAGGGTGGTGACCGCAGTGGCAAACCTGGAGCATGGCGTCCGAGCCGTGAGTGGTGGTATTCCATCCCCTCCTGACATTGGCACATCTCACGGACAGCAAACAGAACCTGGTGGAAAGACACCAGTGACACCGGCAAGTCGGCCGGGGCCCTTCAGCTCCAGGCCCTTCAGAGGGTGACTGCCATGGGCATCAAAGGCCACAGGGCGCAGAAGGCAGCAGGCCACCTCCATGTGGGGACACATCTAGACGTAGCACTAAACCATGGAGGATTAAGAAGTTTTAGGAGTACTGAGTGGGCACTACTGACATCACTATTCGTTGTTAGGGAGAATGGGTAATTGTGACATTAAAATATTCACCACTGAAATAGTCACATCTGAAACATGCAACACCTCCGTCAGTTTAATCTTCACAACAGGCTGGGTCTCTGACCCCATCTGGAGCCTCTTCCCACTGTAGGCCCCCAAAGAGATGACACCTGTGAGAGCACTGGAAACCCGCAGTGACGGACATCCTGAACCGCAAGACACACCACTCACCGGACACATACGCTCCGCCCACTACAGTGGTCCAAAATAAATAATCCCGATAGGGACTCCATCATGTGGTTGGGAGTCAGCGTGCTGTCAACAGAAAGTCAGGAGTCAAACTAAATCAGAACCTGAGGAGCGCCACAGCTTTCCTCACAGAGAGTGGCCATCACCCTCCTGCTTTGAATTGTGACCCGCTGACAGTGCCGACACTGGCCCATCACTCTGGTGCCATGCAACATAGCCCTTGGAGGGGGGAAGAGGACACAGGAGGCTATGGAAAGAGGGAACAAGGAGATCGGAGGAAGGGGCAGTGTAATGGTGAGGGCAGGGGGTGGATGTTGAGCTGACAGACACACAGCCTTGTGTCAGGCCAATCTAGCAGCTCGAAGGGCATCACTGGTCCTCCTGGCATGTTGGACTCTTGCCGCCACCTGTTCCCCATCCTTCTCGGACCCGACCTTCACCCCCTCCTGGTCCTCCTGCTTCAGTACATCAGACAGGCCGCATGACCCTCCTCCTCTTCCCGCATGCGCCCCGCTGCTGTGCCAGGTTGTGATAGGGCACAGCAGACGTCGACAATGTGGGAGACCCACGGGGGTAAACCAGTGCAGATATGAAGGGCTGAATGGCTTCCTTCTGTGCTGCAACCACCCCATTGGCTCTGCGGCCTGAATTGTTCACCTGTCGGCCATGTGCAAACATGAGGTCTGGAAGCGGGCGCTAAACATGCTTCTGGCCGCCATTTCCTACTGGCTGGCCAAGTAACGGGCAGCCGGTAGTAAACACGCGCTGGGAAGGGCTCAGTGCCGGTGAGGGCGGGCGCAGAGAAAATGGTGGGTTACGAGCTGGTCCTTCTAATGCGCTCCCTTAGGGGGACAGCTGATGCGGAGCTGTCTCAGGGAGCTGTAACAAACAATTCACAATGGAAAACCAATGGAGAACTGTCTCTGGGCGGCATATTCCATACACAAACCTCAATCCCCAGACAACCTTTTACATTTTATTTCAGCCTTGGATCGAGGTTGGAGCTAAACCAAAAGGGCTGCATTAAAAAATTGCTTTCAATGGGCCCTTCAATGGATTAAGTTGGCTGCTTTTTTGCCAGCGGGCCCATTTCAGATTTTTGCACATGCCCGCCCAAGCCATGTAAAATTCTGGGCGATGCTCCACTCTGCCATGAGCCTTGTGAAAACGGCGACTCAGCCTCAACCTCCAACTCCACTTAAGTGTCAAGGTATTGCTGCCTATGTGTATTGATTAGCAACTAAACTCACCTTAAGAAGTCTTACACCAGGTTAAAGTCCAGCAGGTTCCTTTGGAATCACGAGCTTCAGGAGCGCAGCTCCTTCATCAGGTGACTCATCCAATAAAGTTATTAGACTTTAACCTGGTGTTGTACGACTTCCTACTGTGCCCACCCCAGTCCAACGCCAGCATCTCCACAGCAAAACGCACCTTAGGAAGTAAGGTTTGGTATTTTAATGAGAGAAGGACATTTTCAATTCAGAGATTACTGTTCCTGCAACTGTGGCCCACAAAAAGAATAATTTAATCCATGGAGCCTCGTTCGTGCAGGTACTAACTTCACCTTGGAGATTTTTTACAAAATTTTCTTATTGTGTTTCCTTTCTAATTCTATCTTCTCTCACTCTTAATCCATTCTCATTTTCCCGCTGTTTAGTTCTCTCTCTGTACCTGATTTGACCTGATTTGACCGTAGTTTCTTTCTTTGTCATTCCTGCTTCTTTTCCAAGCCTAAAATATAATTATTTGAGGAGATAGATTGTTGGACTTGTCATTCGGCCGCAGTGGCAAACACCCGCAGGATGGACTGTATGAATTCACCAAACTTCCGTTGACTGTACTTCCCAAACCTGCAATCCCTACCACCTTGAAGAACATGCCCATGGGACCGCCACCCCCTGCAGGCTTCCCTCCAAGCAACGTACCACCTTGACTTGGAAATGTGTCGCTATTCTCTTCAGTGTTTCTGGGTAAAAATCTTGGAACTCCCTCCCTCACCGTGCATTTTGTGTACCGGCACCACATGGACTGCAGCGGTTCACAAATGGCTCACCACCACCCTCTCCAGTGCTGCTCAGGGTGAGCAACTAATGCTGACCATGTCAGTGGCACTCGCATCCCATTCACAAATAAAACGAAGAATCACCATGGGGTCCCGGGTGCTCCATTGCTTCTGCCACACAATTACCTGTTCACGCTTCAAGCAAGTTAGAGGGCAAATAAATATTGAGCTGAGAGGTGAAGTAAAAAGCGTCGAGCTGCCTCATTCCAGTGAATTCTAGCCTTTATCGTTTCTCAGCTTACATGGGGAAAAATATGGCATTTCATTTCTTCACAACCTTTCTAAAAATGACACAATATTTCTATCAGCGCGGGAAGAAGGCTGCCAATTGCCACCATGCACCGTGCTTGGGTGCAGGTGGCAGAATCGATGAGCGCCACCAGCAACATAGTCCGGACGGGCCAGTAGTGCTGTAAGAAACTGCATGACCTCTTCAGGATGGCCAGGGACCTGCTGGTGATGGGGCGGGCTCGTCTGGTGTCCCCCGCCCCCAGCCACGGCCAGGACCCCCGGTGTCGACCAGTGATGGGACACCAACACAGAGACGAGCCATAGACTCGAGATTCAGGCCACCCAAGAGCTCGAGTCCAAGAATGACACAGATTTCCTGTCGCAGCTGTCCTCCACACCCTCCACCACCCCAGAGATTCTCAACCCGGTTGGGCATTTTAGTGAAGAGGTTCCTGGGGCACTCGTTGATGTGCACCACACAGCTGATCTGTGCAGCAGGTGGTGGTGGTAGGAACTCCTGAGTGGGCAGGCGGTAGGAGGGCAGGCCGACTGGGCGGCACGGTAGCACCATGGTTAGCACAGTTGCTTCACAGCTCCAGGGTCCCAGGTTCGATTCCCAGCTTGGGTCACTATCTGCACGTTCTCCCCGTGTCTGCGATGGTTTCCTCCGGGTGCTCCGGTTTCCTCCCGCAGTGCAAAGACATGCAGGTTAGGTGGATTGGCCATGCTAAATTGCTCTTAGTGCAAAAAAGGTTAGGTGGGTTACTGGATTTCGGGGATAGGGTGAGATATGGGCTTGAGTTGAGTGCTCTTTCCAAGGGCCGGTGCAGACCTGATGGGCTGAATGGCCTCCGTTGGACTGTAAATTCTATGAATCAATAAATCTTTCCTTCAGCGATTCTCCCTTCCCACAAATCTCTGCTGGGATATTTTTATGACGTAGCAATTGGACAAGGCAAACATTATGATACTAAAATTAATTGATACTAAATTAATGATACGAAAGGCAGTTTTGCTCCACTCTTGTGAGATTACAGGGACTCACTCTCCGAGAAAATATTGTGGAAACTCAACAACTTGGAATATGTTTGGCTGGTAAAGTTTTGATGACATAATTAGAACATAGAACATTACAGCGCAGTACGGGCCCTTCGGCCCTCGATGTTGCGCCGACCCGTGAAACCATCTGAAGCCTATCTGACCTACACTATTCCATTTTCATCCATATGTCTATCCAGTGACGACATAAATGCCCTTAAATTTGGCAAGTCTACTACTGTTGCAGGCAGGGCGTTCCACACCCCTACTACTCTCTGAGTAAAGAAACTGCCTCTGACATCTGTCCTATATCTACCACCCCTCAATTTAAAGCTGTGTCCCCTCGTGTTGGTCATCACCATCCGAGGAAAAAGACTTTCACCGTCCACCCTATCTAACCCTCTGACTATCTTATATGTCTCTATTAAGTCACCTCTCAGCCTTCTCCTCTCTAACGAAAACAACCTCAAGTCCCTGAGCCTTTCCACGTAAGACCTTCCCTCCATACCAGGCAACATCCTAGTAAATCTCCTCTGAACCCTTTCCAAAGCTTCCACATCCTTCCTATAATGTGGTGACCAGAACTGCACGCAATACTCCAGGAGCGGCTGCACCAGAGTTATGTACAGCTGCAGCATGACCTCGTGGCTCCGAAACTCAATCCACCGACTGATAAAGGCTAGCACACCATATGCCTTATAAATTATATAATTTAAACTGTGGGAACATGTAAGGTAATAAAGGGAGGGACGGGATGACTGTGATAATGGGACTGGGGCATTTGACACGATAATGGGCCCAGCAACAATGCAAACAGATATTTACAGAGTAACAATGGACCGAACATGAATAGAGGGTTTGGCAAGGTTCTTAAGTGTTGAAAGAACAGATACAAGGTGTGAAGGAAGGCTATCAGACTATTTAAAACTCTAAAAGCCAATGTGACAAATGTAGGATTTCAGATATATTGGAATGCAACCATTTGGCAATTTAAGGTTTTAGAGCTTGGGTTAGAGTGTGTTTGGCTTCAGAGGTCATGTTTTAAAAGGACTCTTGTTTGCAAGACCAGAAATCTTTTTAGAGCCAGAGGTGAAATTGACCAGGGTAAAAGTCTTGGCTCGTGCACTATGGTTTGACTGGGGCGGAGGGGGGTTGCTGTCCCTGGGGAGTTAATGTGTTTTCAGCTTGGGGAGCTGATGATGGGTGGAGCTAAGGCATTCAGACATTTTTGAGAAAGCTTTTGAGTTGAGTTCTGATCTGGCTATCGTTTCGGCCACAAATAAAGGGCGGGTTTCTCCGTCCCGCCGCACCAGTTCCCAACAGCGGAGAATTCGGCCTCAGGTCTTTTGCGCTCACAGTAAGATAACAAACGTAACTGATTAATGGTATTTAAAGCCGTGCAGACTTGTCAGAGGACAAGGGGGGTTCTGAAACAATCAGTTGAAAGAGCTTTTTGAGACATCCAGCCAGAATCTGCAGGGGCTCCGACAGAAGCCAAGTGTGTTCGGGAAAGCACGTATTACTCTGTTCCATTGGGATGGGGAATGGATTGAGAGGTGTATGTTTTTTTTTCTTTCTTGCTGTTTAATTGGAAATGAGCTGCTAATTAAGGTTATTGTATTAACTGTATTGACTTGTATTGCTTGAGGGGTAATTGTAAGCTATTTTTAGGTGTGATGCTGAAGAGTTTACTACTTTGTTAATAATAAAGTTTTGTTTTAATATAACAAATCCTTATTTCTTTCTGCAATCACTTCTGGAGTGAAGTATTCTTTCCACACATACTAACAAAATAAAGTAAAATATTGGGGTTTTGGTTCGGTACCCTATTTGGTCTGGTCTGGGATCGTAATACTGAATTAAAGAGATGAAAGTAATTAGGGCCGGGATTCTCCCCTACCCGGCGGGGCGGGGGGGTCCCGGTGTGATGGAGTGGCGTGAACCACTCCGGCGTCAGGCCGCCCCAAAGGTATGGACGTCTCCGCACCTTTAGGGGCCAAGCCCTAATATTGAGGGGCTAGGCCCGCGCCAGAGTGGTTGGCGCCCCACCAGCCGACGGGAAAGGCCGTTGGCGCCACGCCAGTCAGGGCCGAAGGGACTTCGTTGGCCGGCGGAAGTCCACACATGCGCCGGAGCGCAGCGGCTGCTGATGTCATCTCCGTGCATACGCAGGGGGGGCGTCACTTCAGCCTCCGCCATGGTGAAAACATGAAGGAAAAGAATGCCCCCATGGCACAGGCCCGCCCACCGATTGGTGGGTCCCAATCGCAGGCCAGGCCACCGTGGGGGCACCCCCCGGGGCCAGATCGCCCCGCGCCACTCCCAGGACACCGGAGCCCGCCCGCGTCGCCTGGACCCGCCGGTCAGGTAGGTGGTTTGATCCACGCTGGCGGGAGAGGCATGGCAGCAGCGGGACTTCGGACCATCGCGGGCCGGAGAATCGCCGGGGGGTGGGGGGGGGGGCGCCGACTGGCGCGGAGCGATTCCTGCCCCCGCCAAATCTCTGGTGCCCGAGACTTCGGGACATGGCGGGGGCGGGATTGACTCCGGCCCCCGGCGATTCTCCGACCCGGCGGTGGATCGGAGAATCCCGCCCCAGATCTGGGAGAGTGCAGTAAAGAAGGTGTGTAAGGTAAGATAAAAACTAAAGGGAAAAACATACAAGGAGACCTATGCATGGTGCTTTGGTCTGGACCTCAGCTGACAGCGGGAATAACTCCCAACAAGCAATATGTGTGAAGGAACCATGATTTGAACGCTGGTGGTGTTTTAATAGGCATGGAAATCAAAGGAGTGTAAAATAAAGGATTACGGGAGGATTCTCTGGCCTTCCAGCAATAGCTGCCAAGAAACACCCACCAAACCCGCCCAAGACTAGACATCGCAATGTATTGGGTGAATCATGCCTGTTATCTGCATTAAATATACTTCTAGTTTACTTCATTGTTGTTTCTTCTATTTCTTAATGGACATTCACTTTATTAAAATCATCACTGTCTGTCTGTGCGGAGTCTGCACATCCTCTCCGTGTGTGCGTGGGTTTCCTCCGGGTGCTCCGGTTTCCTCCCACAGTCCAAAGATGTGCAGGTTAGGTGGATTGGCAATGATAAATGCCCTTAGTGTCCAAAATTGCCCTTAGTGTTGGGTGGGGTTACTGGGTTATGGGGATAGGGTGGAGGTGTCGACCTTGGGTAGGGTGCTCTTTCCAGGAGCCGGTGCAGACTCGATGGGCCGAATGGCCTCCTTCTGCACTGTAAATTCTATGATGATATGATAATCACAAAGAGTCGGGGACATTATTCTCTATATTTCAAACCTCTCCTCCAAATATAGAAATTGCTAAGTAGATTTGAGGGTATCTGTTTCAAATTTCCCTTCTGGGATTTGAGCACCATTTGCCATCAGCTGTTCCCTTGGCATCATAAAGCCACAACGGAACAGAAAAAGAAAACTCGGCCTATTCAGTTCATGACAGTGGACACCTACATCTTTTGACACCTATTCAATGAAAATATTGGTTAGAAAGCCTGCAACAAATAGAATAAGTATCATTAAATGATTAGGTTTAACCTGCTGGGAACATAGTTTTACCAATATTAAGGCAACCAAAAATTTAAATCTAAAAAGATTATAAATTACACATCAAAACTGTACAAGAAAATATCTGACCCATTTGAAGTGAATGTTTCTGCTATTGATAGAGAAGAAAGGAACCCAACCATAGAAGTTATAACTGAAGGGAGAGGAAGATTAACTGGATCTGGAGCAGCTTAACTAATCTCAACAGCAGCGTCTGTTCCTGAGCAAGGATATTATTCAGCTGCTGACACAGTTGCACAAAATATAGAGGATAGCAAACTACTATAGCAGGACCCCTCCCTTCACACTTTGCAGAGACCCACTAACTTTCAAAGACATTTATGCTGGTGATAGATTGGCAAACAAGTGCAACATGACAAACTTACAATCGATGAAACAATGGCACATCTTACACCAGTACTGAGAGACAGCTGCACAAAAGCATTGATAGACATCTTTGAGTCTCTTATTCATCAACACAATGTTGCCACAGTCCCTGAAATTGTACAAACCAACGACTTCTGTAAATCAAACCAAGACAATCGGGAAACTCGCTTAAATCACAAACTGCTAACGAAAATGGCAAATGTTGTAATTCATTGTAATTTTTCTCAAGTTCTGAATTTTTTTTTCATTTATTCACTCAAGGAATGTGGGTGTCACTGGCTAGATTAGCATTTATTTCTCATCCCTAAATGTCCTTGAGTTCTTGAACCACTGGTTGAACCACTTGACTAGAGATTGGGCATGAGGCACATCAGAACGCCTAGATCCACTGCAATTCGCATACTGCCACAACCGGTCCACAGCAGACGCCATCTCCCTGGCCCTACACTCATCCCTGGAGCATCTCGACAGCAAGGACTCCGACGTCACACTCCTATTCATTGACTACAACTCCTCTTCAACACCATCATCCCAGCCAAGCTCATATCAAAGCTCCAAAACCTAGGACTTGGATCCTCCCTCTGCAACTGGATCCTCAACTTGCTGACCCACAGACCACAATCAGTAAGGGTAAAGAACAACACCTCCTCCACAATGGTCCACAATACTGGGGCCCCGCAAGGCTACGTACGTAGCTCCCCACTATACTCCCTATACACACATAACTGTGTGGCAAAATTTGGGTTCCAACTCCATCTACAAGTTTCTTGATGGCACGACCTTGTGGGTCGGATCTCAAACAATGATAAGTCAGAATGCAGGAAGAAGATAGAGAACTGAGTGGAGTGGGTAAAACCAAAAATTTCTCCCTCAATATCAGTAAAACTAAAGAGCTGGTCATTGACTTCAGGAAGCAAAGTATCATGCACACGCCTGTCTGCATCAATGGTGCTGAGGTAGGGATGATTTACAGCTTCAAATTCCGCAATGTTCACATGACCAACAATCTGTCCTGGTCCAACCATGGCAACGCTATGACCAAGAAAGCACAACAGCGCCTATACTTTCTCAGGAAACTGGATATTCGGCATGTCCATATTCATATGACTCTTACCAACTTTTATAGATGCATCCTAGAATGCATAATATCTGGCTGCATCACAGCCTGCTATGGCAACTGCTCGGCCCAAGACCGTAACAGTCCATCACACAACCCACCTTTGATTAAGCTGCCTTGGGAAAGCGGGCAGCATAATCAAAGACCCCTTCCACCCGGCTTATTCACTCTTCCAACTTCTTCCATCAGGCAGGAGATACAAAAGTCTGAGAACGCGCATGAACAGATTCAAAAACAGCTTCTTTCCCGCTGGTAGCAGGCTCCTAAACAACTGTCTTATGGACTGATCTGGTCTCTTCACACATCTTCTCTACTGAGTAGTACTACACTCCTGTATGCTTCACCTGATGCCTGTGTCTATGTATTTACAATGTGTATTTATGTTTGCTCTATTTTGTTTCATGTATGGAACGATTTTTCAGAACTGTACACAGAACAATACTTTTCACTGTACCTCAGTACATTTGACAATAAACAAACCCAAATAAACAAATCTATGCAGCCCATGTGGTAGAGCATGTAACTCCATAATCTAACCTGCACATGGCTGTACACTCTGGGGCAATTTAGCATGGCTAATCCACCTAATTTGCACATCTTTGGACTGTTGGGAAGAAACCAAAGCACCCGGAGTAAACCCATGGCAGACATGGAGAGAAAGTGCAACACATAGTCACCCAAGGCCGGAATTGAACCCGAGACCCTGAGGCTGTGAGCCAACAGTGCTAACCACTGTGCCACTGTGCCGTGACACTCAGGATGTTGATATTGGGGGAGTTAGCACTGCCGCTGTCATTGAATGTCAAGGGGAGATGGTTAGATTCTCCTTTGTTGGAGATGGTCATTGTGTGACATTTATCTTGCATAAACTTTACTTGTCATTTATCAGCCGTGCCTGAATATTGTCCAGGCTTGCTGCATATGGACACAGACTGATTCAAAGTGACAACCCTTATTGATGACAATCAGCATATTTTATTCAGTAATTAAGACTTGACACGTGTTAACGCTTGAGCATTTGTATCAAACTGCGACCACATTACCAATGCACTCAAGCTTGCAGTGCAGTCTCCAGGTAACTACTCCCCAATCATATCCCAGGTAATGCCAGAACAGTGAATACAACACATAATACGGCATCTGTGCTGACAAATTCCCTTCTTACACTTTCTTCACACTGCAAAGTCTTTGAAGATTGGTTTATTATTATCATGACCACATTATTTTTTGAACAGCCCAATTATAAATAATGTAATTGAACCATCTGCCCACCTCCACGTCAAGGTCAAACTTTCAGTATCTCTGACTTCCCACGGCTCCGACATCTAACATCTCATGGATTTTCCCATCCTGCTTCCTGGTCAAAGCAAGGGAAACAAAGCAAGTCCTTGGCACTCAGTCATTTTTGGCTCTAACTTATGTTTGGCCTTCTGAGATCCCAGTTCCCACACAGCAAGCTGTCTTGTTTTCACACTCAGCTAGATTTCTGCTTTTTTGACCATTTCGTTAGTTTTACACCTTCCGAGCCAAGGAAACAGTTGGGCCTTGAAGGTCCAAATCACAGTTTCCCATCTTGTCACCTCTCAGCTGCTTTCACAAGAGCGTGTCACAAGCAGGATTAAAAATATCGTTCAGTAGATGATTGAGAACAGCAATGAAATTGAAGAAACATGCGGTCAGTCACTTTTGGTAAACTAGCAAAATAATTCCAACTGCAGAAACTCCCTTGGATTCATACGAGAAGAATAAAAAAACAGGCTGAAGCAGAATCACTTGGGAGCAATGCTAGGCAGTATAGAATTGTAGAATTTACAGTGCAGAAGGAGGCCATTCAGCCCATCGAGTCTGCACCGGCCCTTGGAAAGAGCATCCCAATTAAACTCATGCCTCCACCCCATCCTGTAATCCAGTAACCCCACCCAACCTTTTAGACACTAAGGGGCAATTTAGCACGGCCAATCCACTAACCTGCACATCTTTGGACTGTAGGGGGAAACCGGAGCACCCGGATGAAACCCACGCAGACACGGGGAGAAAGTGCAAACTCCGCACAGTCACCCGAAGCTGGAATTGAACCCGGAACCCTGGAACTGTGAGGCACCAGCGCTAACCGCCATCATGCCACGCATGTCATTTGTCCACTTACATAAGAAATACAGCACCTTGCTTTCATATAGCGTCTTTTAAACGTCCCAGAGTACCCCACAGAAGTGTCATCAGACAAGAATTAACAGCTGGCCACCGTGGGGAATATTGAGGGCATTGTCTGAAAGCTTAATTGCATGGTTCATGGATTGTTTAAAAGGAGAATAAGGTTTTAACAGAGAACCCCAGAGCTAGGGGCCTAGATGGTTAAAGATACAGCCACTAATGGTGAGGAAGAATGCAACTGTCAGAGATCTGCGTTGGAAGAATGCAAAGTTCCTGGAGTGTTGTTGGATTAAAAAAGAGATTGCAAACATCGGGACTGGTGGTCCCATGAAGTGACTTTGAACTGAAGGACCAGAATTTTAAATTCAATTCAGTGAGAAGTAGGGCTCAATGTAGATCGGTGAGCACTATAGTGGTGACTGGGTAGGACTGAGTACAGGTTAGAATATTGGCTGACCAGGAGAGCATTGGAATAATTTGGTCTGGAGCTGAAAAAGAAAGAGATGAGATGGATGGAGGGAAAGCGGAGTCAAAGGTGGACAGGGCTGGGCATCTCAAAGTGCTTTGGAAAAGTAGTCACAGTTGCAATGCAAGATGTGTGTTAGCCATTTACACACACAGAGGTCCAGCAAACAGCAATGCGATAGTGAGCAGATATCCTTCAGGTGGCTTTTGAAGGAAAATGTTGGCCGAAATGTTTTTAAAACAGTGCAGCCAGCTGAGAGGTCAGACAGGGCCCTGATTGAATAATCTTTGTTATTGTCACAAGTAGGTTTACATTACACCGCAATGAAGTTACTGTGAAAATCCCCTAGTCTCCGGACTCCGGGGCCTGTTCGGGTACACAGAGGGAGAATTCAGAATGTCCATTCACCTAACAAGCACGTTTTTGGGACTTGTGGGAGGAACCCGGAGAACCCGGAGGAAACCCACACAGACACGGGGAGAACATGCAAACTCCGCACAGAGAGTGAAACAAGCCGGGAATCGAACATGGGTCCCCGGCGCTGTGAAGCAACAGTGCTAACCACTGTGCTACCGTAATACGTTTTCCAAAAAACGGAACCTCTGACATTGGGGGTGCTCTCTCAGTAACCCACTGAGAGTATCAGCCTACATGTTGTCCTCAAGTCTTCGGCGGGGGACTTGAACCCTCAATGTTCTGGATCAGAAATGAAAGTTACGATGGACTCTTTTGCGTGGCTTGCCCGAGGCGGGGAGGCACCTTCAACTGGACCAGGAAATCCTGTTGGCGACAAGGGCCAGAAAATACGGCCCGCAATCTTTGGGGTCAGAGGGGTCAGAGGACCAGCTCAGTGACACTGATGGTGCTGAGCTTCTGAACGTAAGGACATCAGAAACAAGAGCAGGGGTAGATCACACAACCCATTGAGCCTGCTCTGCCAATCAATGAGATCAGGGCTGAATTTCAACATCAACTTCACTTTCCCATTAGATCTACATAACTCTTACAGAAATACTAATTGCATTGTTATTGATTCCCTTAATGCCCAAAAATCCATTAATTTCGGTCTTGAATACATTCAACGACTGGGGTATCCACTGCCCCCTGGGGAAGAGGATTAAAAAAAACTCACAACTCCCTGAGTGAAAAAACTTCTAATCTTCACAATCTGAAATGACTGACTCCATATCCTGAGGCACCGACCATACGTTCTAGACCCTCTACAGTCGTGGAAAACAGCCTCTCAGCATTTCCTCTGCCAAGCCGCTAAACGCTGTGTGGTCCGACGTGAGACAGCAAGCATGAGAGGGGGTTGGCTGCAATGACGAGGGAATAGTTTGCGAATTGAGAGCCGAAGACAGTGCTGCCAATCTTCCAAAAGTTAAATTGGAGGAAATTCCAGGCACAACGGTGCGGGAATGGGACAGAAAAAACCTTGCCACAAATGCTGTGAGATTGATACCTGCATACCACATGGTGGAGGGTTAGGCTTCAATGTCTCGCATTTCTGTGTGTAGTGCCCACGTGCAAAGTCCGAAAATGCTTGCAAAGGATAGCTTCCATTTCTTACAGTCTTCTGCTTTGCCTGTGACACCATTTTGATCTTTTCTGCCTCCTGGTAGAAATTCCTTGGGATAAAATGCTAAATACTGACTTTTGGTCTGTTCCACTTCTCAATCGCCATTTGTAACGTTAAATCATTTTACTGAATTAATGCTTCTCTGATTGTATCATCAGGTAGGCCATAAACAATTTGGTCTCTTACAAGTGCATCATGTAAATCTGCATAGTTTTACCTTTTAGCTAAGAGTTTGAGATCTGTGATGAAATTATTCACTGGTTCACCAACTTTTGAACTCTTCTGTGAAATTTTAATCTTTCTAAAATTTAATTGGTCTGCATCTTGCAAAGTTCATCGAACTTCGTTATAACTTGATCAAATTTTGTTTTATCTTCACCGGCATTAAAATTGAAGGAACTGAAGATTTTGATTGCTTTACGTAATATACATTACTCTTTGAACCAGCCGGGCTGATGAAATAAACAATAGTCTTCTTTCAAAGATTAACTAATTTAATGAGTACTACAAATAATATGTGAGTCCTTTGTACTTAATTATCAACTAGTAAAAGAAATAAAATACAGTAAAGATAAATAACTAACTGTCCAATGTAATAATGAAATAACTTATAACTTCTTTCTCTCCAGCTATTCTAAGTCTTGTCTGTTCACTCTCCTGAAGCACATTCTCTCAGAAAGAGCGGGGAAGTCTCTCTTATACCATCTGATAGTGAGACATCTAGTGTTGAATTGACTGTACTACTTTTATATACATCGATCATATATATTGATATACAGAGATCACTACACCTCACAGCGCCAGGGAGCCAGGTTTGATTGCAACCTCGGATGACTGCCTGTGTGGAGTTTGCACTTTCTCCCTGTGTCTGCATGGGTTTCCACCGGGTGCTCCGGTTTCCTCCCGCAGTCCAAAGATGAAATGAAAATCGCTTATTGTCACGAGTAGGCTTCAAATGAAGTTACTGTGAAAAGCCCCTAGTCGCCACATTCCGGCTCCTGTTCGGGGAGACTGGTACGGGAATTGAACCGTGCTGCTGGCCTGCCTCGGTCTGCTTTCAAAACCAGCAATTTAGCCCTGTGCTAAACCAGCCCCATGTGCAGGTTAGGTGGATTGGCCGTGCTAAATTGGCCCGAGGTGGGGTGATGGGGATAGTATGGGTTTGGGTCTAGGTAGGGTGCAGACTCGATGGGCAGAATGGTCTCCTTCAATGTATGGATTCTATGATAGAGTCAGCATGTAATACTCATATCCAGGTGATCACTGATGTCGATTATATGCAGTAAACATGGATTTCTCCTGTTTTCCCCTGGGAAATGAACATTGGTGGTAAAGCCAGCATTTGTTGCTGATGTGCTGTAAATTCTTGTCTTTTGTTCTACTTACAGCTCACCTTACATCAAAGTACATACAGTGCACGAGGCACCAACGTCAGCGAAGGAGAACTAGTGGCATTATAAATATTAATAAATGAGATTTTCTGCCCAATGACTAAGAATGGGTGAAAATCTATAAGCTATTCATTAATAGCAGCTGAAGAAAAAGTCAATTATGTAAATCCAAAAAATATTAAATCAAGAAAGAAATCTGATCTATTTTTGGGCTTCCCCTGACGGTTTCTCTCATCCATCCAGGTTTGATTTCCTGTCTGAAGTGAATTAGTTACTCTCGGCTGGTGGTGCCGTGGCCGTGTGGCTGGTGGCGATGCTGCTCCTGATTGTTATCCAGTGACCTCTGCTGGAAGTGCGTGCAGAATTGGGACACAGGGCCGGGAACTCGGCGGCTGCATATTTCCCCGTCAATCGGGGAGCTTTGCGACATTCCCAATGCTCACAAATGAATATCTGTGGGAATCTGATGGTTGCGAACTCTGGCTGAGATATATTCTTGGAGGTTCTATCGCATGAACTCGTCCCAGTCAAACAGCCTGCATCCAGCCTCCATGACAACATCTTACAGCGTCATTATAAAAACCCCCAAGATTCCTAGGAAAGCTGTCAAACAAAATGTGACATCGAGCCACGTCCAGAGTGATTAGGGCAAACAATTCTGGTCATAAAAATGGGTTGCAAAGAGTGCCCAATTGGACAAGAGAAAGGTGGAAAGATGGAGGGTTTAGGTTGGGAATTCTAGAGTCAGGGCCTAGGTTGCAAAGGCACACCCACCAGTGGTGGAGGGGTCTACATCAGGGATGCACAGGCGCCAGAATTGGAGGAGTGTAGAGATTTCAGAGTGCAGTAGTGTGGTAGTTACCACTAGCTGTATTATATGTCTTATGGTAAGACACATAGAGGTACATGGGTAAATCCCTGCCTGCTGGCTCCGCCCAGTAGGCGGTGTATAAATGTGTGTGCTCACCGGTGCTGCAGCCATTCTGGTTCCAGCTACAGGAGGCACAACATCTTTGCTCAATAAAGCCTCGATTATCCCACTACTCTCGTCTTTGTGGTAATTGATAGTGCGTCAAGTAGGGCTGGGAGAGGTTACAGGGATGGGAAGGACGTGGAGAGATTGAAAAATGAGAATATTGAAATTGAACCTTTGATGGGCTGGGAACTAACCTGGGCCGCCAGGTATAGGGGCAATGGGTGAGTGGGACTTACTGAGTTAGGATATGTGCCATGGGGGTTCCTATGAACTCAAGTTCATTGCCAATGTTATAAACTAAAGTGTTAAAATGAATGACAATTTATTGCTCCCGTGAATTCAAATAGATTTGTTTTATCGGTCAATGAAATGAATCCATTGAATAATTTTTTTCTGAGCCTATTTTCCTCTTCAGGCTAACCAGCAACCTATCAGTAATGAGCCTTTCTATTACACAATTACACCTCGTGGCATCCTGCTTCACTCAACTCAACATCTCTGATGGTTTCTTTCAATGTCTCTCGCAATACAATTATTTTTCAAATCTCTAAATTATTCAGAATTCCACGGTTTAATTAGCAGCATTATGCTATTGCTTTTCGATTTCTTCTGCGTTACGTTCTCATCCTGCGATGTAGTTCAGCAGTTCCCCGGAAGGAATTAAGTGACTTTAACTCACCGGCCATTAAACTTCTTACCGGAATTAAGGTGTCCAAAGGATTTGTCCCACCGTGCCACTGAAGTTTGGGAATTTCTGGAGATTCCCTCAGCTGTCGCAATCTTGCACCCGTTCATTGACCTGGAAATGAAATCTGTGACAGCGGCAGATTGGGATGGTTGGAGAGCTGTTTTCACGCTGTGAAGAATTTGAAGTCATTGTTCGCCTGAAATTGAATATAATAGTGATTCAAGAACGCTTCAGAGTCTGTCACTTTCACGCAGCAAAGTAAAAGGACAAAAGAGATATGGCATTAAATATTCCATGGAGCCAGTTTTGATTGCCTTTGCCTTAGAAAGGATGTGGGGGGGGGGGGGGGGGGGGGATTAACAGATTTAGGGAGGGAAAATCAGGAACAGGTTACTGAGTTGGATGATCACAATAGAACATAGAACAGTACAGCACAGAACAGGCCCTTCGGCCCTCGATGTTGTACCGAGCAATGATCACCCTACTCAAACCCACGTATCCACCCTATACCCGTAACCCAACAACCCCCCGCTTAACCTTTTTAGGACACTACGGGCAATTTAGCATGGCCAATCCACCCAACCCGCACATCTTTGGACTGTGGGAGGAAACCGGAGCACCCGGAGGAAACCCACGCACACACAGGGAGGACGTGCAGACTCCCCCCAGACAGTGACCCAGCAGGGAATCAAACCTGGGACCCTGGAGCTGTGAAGCATTTATGCTAACCACTATGCTACTGTGCTGCCCTTTGATGAATGGTGGAGCAGCATCGAAGGGCCGAATGGCCTACTCCCGCTCCTATTTTCTACGTTTCTCTGATATAAACTGGGCCTCAGAATTCAGCAGGCTCCATGTTGAAAGTGGGCATCCCCCATGACTCCACATCACTCACATGTGATGAGCCTCACAATTCCAGAAATCAGGCTGGTGGGGAAATCAGAAATGGGGCTGTTTAGCACACTGGGCTGAATCGCTGGCTTTGAAAGCAGACCAAGGCAGGCTCTCCGAACAGGCGCCGGAATGTGGCGACTCGGGGCTTTTCACAGTAACTTCATTGAAGCCTACTCTGGGGGAATTTGCATACATGCAGTGTGGTCAGTCTAAGTTGAAGGGGAACCGGCGAAGGAGACCCAAGGAGTTTGAGTGAAGACAAGCATCCAGCAGAGGGCAGCAGAGCAGAGCTACTGATCAGCTGTTCTGGGGGAATTTGCATACGTGCAGTGCGGTCAGCCTAAGTTGAAGGGGAACCGGCGAAGGAGACCCAAGGAGTTTGAGTGAAGACAAGCATCCAGCAGAGGGCAGCAGAGCAGAGCTATTGATCAGCTGTTCTGGGGGAATTTGCATACGTGCAGTGCGGTCAGCCTAAGTTGAAGGGGAACCGGCGAAGGAGACCCAAGGAGTTTGAGTGAAGACAAGCATCCAGCAGAGGGCAGCAGAGCAGAGCTACTGATCAGCTGTTCTGGGGGAATTTGCATACGTGCAGTGCGGTCAGCCTAAGTTGAAGGGGAACCGGCGAAGGAGACCCAAGGAGTTTGAGTGAAGACAAGCATCCAGCAGAGGGCAGCAGAGCAGAGCTACTGATCAGCTGTTCTGGGGGAATTTGCATACGTGCAGTGCGGTCAGCCTAAGTTGAAGGGGACCCGGCGAAGGAGACCCAAGGAGTTTGAGTGAAGACAAGCATCCAGCAGAGGGCAGCAGAGCAGAGCTACTGATCAGCTGTTCTGGGGGAATTTGCATACGTGCAGTGCGGTCAGCCTAAGTTGAAGGGGAACCGGCGAAGGAGACCCAAGGAGTTTGAGTGAAGACAAGCATCCAGCAGAGGGCAGCAGAGCAGAGCTACTGATCAGCTGTTCTGGGAGAACTTGCATACGTGCAGTGCGGTCAGCCTAAGTTGAAGGGGAACCGGCGAAGGAGACCCAAGGAGTTTGAGTGAAGACAAGCATCCAGCAGAGGGCAGCAGAGCAGAGCTACTGATCAGCTGTTCTGGGGGAATTTGCATACGTGCAGTGCGGTCAGCCTAAGTTGAAGGGGAACCGGCAAAGGAGACCCAAGGAGTTTGAGTGAAGACAAGCATCCAGCAGAGGGCAGCAGAGCAGAGCTACTGATCAGCTGTTCTGGGGGAATTTGCATACGTGCAGTGCGGTCAGTCTAAGTTGAAGGGGAACCGGCGAAGGAGACCCAAGGAGTTTGAGTGAAGACAAGCATCCAGCAGAGGGCAGCAGAGCAGAGCTACTGATCAGCTGTTCTGGGGGAATTTGCATACGTGCAGTGCGGTCAGCCTAAGTTGAAGGGGAACCGGCAAAGGAGACCCAAGGAGTTTGAGTGAAGACAAGCATCCAGCAGAGGGCAGCAGAGCAGAGCTACTGATCAGCTGTTCTGGGGAATTTGCATACGTGCAGTGCGGTCAGTCTAAGTTGAAGGGGAACCGGCGAAGGAGACCCAAGGAGTTTGAGTGAAGACAAGCATCCAGCAGAGGGCAGCAGAGCAGAGCTACTGATCAGCTGTTCTGGGGGAATTTGCATACGTGCAGTGCGGTCAGCCTAAGTTGAAGGTTGTTTGTGGAGGGGCTGTTGGCAAGTGACAGTTAAACCCGAAACACTTCGTGAGTGTTTCCCACCCTACCTCCTCCTCTAACCAACCCCCCCACCCCACGGTGGTTGGGAAGCGGGAGCAGGGGCCTGTCGTGAAGGTGAGTGAGTGCCTTTAAATTTGCTTAACTTTCAGCGGGAGCAGGGTTTGAGGTAATATCAGGTAAGCACTTCCTTTCTTTTTATTTTTCTTGTTTTTTTTTTAATCTAGAGGTGATGTCAGGGAAGGCAGTACAATGCTCCTCCTGCAGAATGTTTGAGGTGAGGGACGCCGTCAGTGTCCCTGCTGATTTCATCTGTGGGAAGTGCACCCAACTCCAGCTCCTCAAAAACCGTGTTAGGGACCTGGAGCTTGAGCTGGATGAACTTCGGATCATTCGGGAGGCAGAGGGGGTCATAGATAGGAGCTTCAGGGAAGTAGTTACACCAAAGACTGGAGATAGATGGGTAACTGTAAGAGGGACTGGGAAGAAGTAGTCAGTGCAGGGACCCCCTGCGGTCGTTCCCCTGAGTAACAAGTATACCGTTTTGGATACTTGTGGGGGGGGGGACTTACCAGGGGTAAGTAAGCCATGGGGTACGGGCCTCTGGCACGGAGTCTGTCCCTGTTGCTCAGAAGGTAAGGGGGGAAAGGAGTAGAACATTAGTAATTGGGGACTCAATAGTCAGGGGCACAGATAGGAGATTTTGTGGGAGCAAGAGAGACTCACGTTTGGTATGTTGCCTCCCAGGTGCAAGAGTAAGTGATGTCTCGGATCGTGTTTTCCGGGTCCTTAAGGGGGAGGGGGAGCAGCCCTAAGTCGTAGTCCACATTGGCACTAACGACATAGGTAGGAAAGGGGACAAGGATGTCAGGCAGGCCTTTAGAGAGCTAGGATGGAAGCTCAGAGCGAGAACAAACAGAGTTGTTATCTCTGGGGTGTTGCCCGTGCCACGTGATAGTGAGATGAGGAATAGGGAGAGAGAGCAATTAAACACGTGGCTACAGGGATGGTGCAGGCGGGAGGGATTCAGATTTCTGGATAACTGGGGCTCTTTCTGGGGAAGGTGGGACCTCTATAGACAGGATGGTCTACATCTGAACCTGAGGGGCACCAATATCCTGGGGGAGGGATTTGTTAGTGCTCTTTGGGGGGGGTTTAAACTAATTCAGCAGGGGCATGGGAACCTGGATTGTAGTTTTGGGGTACGGGAGATTGAGAGTATAGAAGTCAGGAGCACAGATTTAACTTCGCAGGAGGGTGCCAGTGTTCAGGTAGGTGGTTTGAAGTGTGTCTACTTCAATGCCAGGAGTATACGAAATAAGGTAGGGGAACTGGCAGCATGGGTTGGTACCTGGGACTTCGACGTTGTGGCCATTTCAGAGACATGGATAGAGCAGGGACAGGAATGGTTGTTGCAGGTTCCGGGGTTTAGGTGTTTTAGTAAGCTCAGAGAAGGGGGCAAAAGAGGCGCTGCTAGTCAAGGACAGTATTACGGTGGCGGAAAGGATGCTAGATGGGGACTCTTCTTCTGAGGTAGTATGGGCTGAGGTTAGAAACAGGAAAGGAGAGGTCACCCTGTTGGGAGTTTTCTATAGGCCACCTAATAGTTCGAGGGATGTAGAGGAAATATGGCGAAGATGATTCTGGAAAAGAGCGAAAGTAACAGGGTAGTTGTTATGGGAGACTTTAACTTCCCAAATATTGACTGGAAAATATATAGTTCGAGTACATTAGATGGGTCATTCTTTGTACAATGTGTGCAGGAGGGTTTCCTGACACAATATGTTGACAGGCCAACAAGAGGCGAGGCCACATTGGATTTGGTTTTGGGTAATGAACCAGGCCAGGTGTTAGATCTGGAGGTAGGTGAGCACTTTGGAAACAGTGACCACAATTCGGTGACCTTTACGTTAGTGATGGAAAGGGATAAGTATACCCCGCAGGGCAAGAGTTATAGCTGGGGGAAGGGCAATTATGATGCCATTAGACATGACTTAGGATGTATTGGTTGGAGAAGTAGGCTGCAAGGGTTGGGCACACTGGATATGTGGAGCTTGTTCAAGGAACAGCTATTGCATGTTCTTGATAAGTACGTACCAGTCAGGCAGGGAGGAAGGGGTCGAGCGAGGGAACCGTGGTTTACCAAAGAAGTGGAATCTCTTGTTAAGAGGAAGAAGGAGGCCTATGTGAAGATGAGGCATGAAGTTTCAGTTGGGGCGCTTGATAGTTACAAGGAAGCGAGGAAGGATCTAAAGAGAGAGCTGAGACGAGCAAGGAGGGGACATGAGAAGTCTTTGGCAGGTAGGATCAAGGAAAACCCAAAAGCTTTCTATAGGTATGTCAGAAATAAAAGAATGACTAGGGTAAGAGTAGGGCCAGTCAAGGACAGTGGTGGGAAGTTGTGTGTGGAGGCTGAGGAGATAAGCAAGATACTAAATGAATACTTTTCGTCAGTATTCACTCAAGAAAAAGATAATATTGTGGAGGAGAATGCTGAGACCCAGGCTATTAGAATAGATGGCATTGAGGTGCGTAGGGAAGAAGTGTTGGCAATTCTGGACAAGGTGAAAATAGATAAGTCCCCGGGGCCGGATGGGATTTATCCTAGGATTCTCTGGGAAGCCAGGGAAGAGATTGCTGAGCCTTTGGCTTTGATTTTTAGGTCATCATTGGCTACAGGAATAGTGCCAGAGGACTGGAGGATAGCAAATGTGGTCCCTTTGTTCAAGAAGGGGAGTAGAGATAACCCCGGTAACTATAGGCCGGTGAGCCTAACGTCTGTGGTGGGTAAGGTCTTGGAGAGGATTATAAAAGATACGATTTATAATCATCTAGATAGGAATAATATGATTAGGGATAGTCAGCATGGTTTTGTGAAGGGTAGGTCATGCCTCACAAACCTTATCGAGTTCTTTGAGAAGGTGACTGAACAGGTAGACGAGGGTAGAGCAGTTGATGTGGTGTATATGGATTTCAGTAAAGCGTTTGATAAGGTTCCCCACGGTCGGCTATTGCAGAAAATACGGAGGCTGGGGATTGAGGGTGATTTAGAGATGTGGATCAGAAATTGGCTAGTTGAAAGAAGACAGAGAGTGGTAGTTGATGGGAAATGTTCAGAATGGAGTTCAGTTATGAGTGGCGTACCACAAGGATCTGTTCTGGGGCCGTTGCTGTTTGTCATTTTTATAAATGACCTAGAGGAGGGCGCAGAAGGATGGGTGAGTAAATTTGCAGACGACACTATAGTCGGTGGAGTTGTAGACAGTGCGGAAGGATGTTGCAGGTTACAGAGGGACATAGATAAGCTGCAGAGCTGGGCTGAGAGGTGGCAAATGGAGTTTAATGTGGAGAAGTGTGAGGTGATTCACTTTGGAAAGAATAACAGGAATGCGGAATATTTGGCTAATGGTAAAATTCTTGGTAGTGTGGATGAGCAGAGGGATCTCGGTGTCCATGTACATAGATCCCTGAAAGTTGCCACCCAGGTTGATAGGGTTGTGAAGAAGGCCTATGGTGTGTTGGCCTTTATTGGTAGAGGGATTGAGTTCCGGAGCCATGAGGTCATGTTGCAGTTGTACAAAACTCTAGTACGGCCGCATTTGGAGTATTGCGTACAGTTCTGGTCGCCTCATTATAGGAAGGACGTGGAAGCTTTGGAACGGGTGCAGAGGAGATTTACCAGGATGTTGCCTGGTATGGAGGGAAAATCTTATGAGGAAAGGCTGATGGACTTGAGGTTGTTTTCGTTAGAGAGAAGAAGATTAAGAGGTGACTTAATAGAGGCATACAAAATGATCAGAGGGTTAGATAGGGTGGAGAGCGAGAGCCTTCTCCCGCGGATGGAGGTGGCTAGCACGAGGGGACATAGCCTTAAATTGAGGGGTAATAGATATAGGACAGAGGTCAGAGGTGGGTTTTTTACGCAAAGAGTGGTGAGGCCGTGGAATGCCCTACCTGCAACAGTAGTGAACTCGCCAACATTGAGGGCATTTAAAAATTTATTGGATAAGCATATGGATGATAAGGGCATAGTGTAGGTTAGATGGCCTTTAGTTTTTTTTTCCATGTCGGTGCAACATCGAGGGCCGAAAGGCCTGTACTGCGCTGTATCGTTCTATGTACTCGTGACAATAAGCGATTTTCATTTCATTTCATTTCTCTTGAGGGGCGGTACGCTGCTGCAGTGGTTAGCACTCCGGCCTACGGCGCTGAGGACCCGGGTTCGATCCTGGCCCTGGGTCACTGTCCGTGTGGAGTTTGCACATTCTCCCCGTGTCTGCGTGGTTTTCACCCCCACAACCCAAAGATGTGCAGGTTCGGTGGATTGGAAAAAAAAATAATTTGAGTACTTTAAATTAAAAAGAAGAGAAATCAGGCTCTTGCTGTAGTCACCTGTGGTGGCCACATCCCGATTCCAAAATGGATACTCGCAAAGAGTGCAGGGAAAAATGGACAGCACTAGGAAAACAAGCAGGTGCAAGTTTTCCTGTGGATTGGAACTTGCAGAGCCCAGACAGAACTGAAACTAGAAGCCATTAGCATAGTAATGAGCTATCTCCGGGGACAAAAAGAAACATTGAAACAATCGGTACCAGGACAGACTCCCCGGCGGCAGTGGATACTAAAACAAAGGCAGGTCAACGGTTACCTCGGGTCCCACCCAGCAATCGGGGAACGACCCCGTTATTGGAGAGAATCAATACAAATGATTGGGACATGGTCCAATTAATTGGGACCAAGCCCAGGGTCCACCCAGAAGGGCGCGAAACCCTGGGGGCTATAAAGAAGAGTCCCCAAGGTCAGAATGCTCTCTTATTTTCTCCATCTTCACCTTCACCTTGGCCTTTGGCTCTCAGCGACGAGAGGCCCGCCAAGCACCAGCCAAGTAAGTCTAAGGTCAATGCACACTACGAGATAGGCGCTCCTAGCTACTATTCTATACCAGTTCGAAGCCAGCAGTATCAGAACCGGACAACGGCCATTGTTCCTCTGACTGAGTGGGCGCCCGAAGCTAAGTATAGGCTTTTAGTAGTAGTTTTAGTTTAGTGAGTAGAGTTTGTGCATGAGTAATAATTGACTGCGTGTGTAAATAAATGTGCATTGATTTCAAACTTACTAACTGGTGTATCGAGTCTTTGATCAGTATTCGGTTTTGAACCTTGTGGTGGTATCAGAAAGATACCTGGCGACTCTTGAGCAAAGGTAATTAACACAGAGCAAATTAAGGGAAAGCATAACGAGCAACATTACGACTGAGCAAGACTCTGACTACCAGACCAGATCACTGCAGTCGGAACCTGCAGTCACCCCAATCAAACAAAGGACCAAATAAAGGTCGGTGGCAAATGATTTTGTGGGATTTGGATTACTCAGGACAATTTAGATGGCTACCCCTTCCCCCTCTCTCCCCCTACCCCTTGGTGAGACGTACCCTGCTGGCAGCTACTCCCACGCGATTCTGCAGCCTTGACCCAGAAAGCTACACTGGACATAATAATAATAATCGCTTTTTGTCACAAGTAGGCTTCAATGAAGTTACTGTGAAAAGACCCTAGTCGCCACATTCCGGTGCCTGTTCGGGGAGGCCGCTACGGGAATTGAACCCCGCGCTGCTGGCATTGTTCTGCATTACAAGCCAGCTGTTTAGCCCCTCTTTTTTGGCATCTTGCTGGTCACATGTCAGATTGAGATGCCGTGAATCACCCAATCATCAAAAGTTGGCCGTTGCTGGCAAGGTTACCATCTATTGCCCTTCCCTAATTGCCTGTGAGAAGGTGGTAGTAAGCCACCTTTAGAAGAGAACTGAGTGCACGCTGGGCTATTTCTGAGGGTAGTCAAGAGTCAACCACATTGCTATGGGTCTGGAGTCATTTATAGGGTAGACCGAGTAAGGATAGCCAATTTTGAATGAACCAGATGTGATTTTTGGTGGTGCTTTGGTCACCATTACTACTGTAGCTTTTTATTCCAGATTTAAAACTGAATTCCCCAGTCCCATGGGATTCATAGAAATCATAGAAAACTTATGAATGAGGAAGAGGCCATTTGGTCCATCCATTCCATGTCAGTCAATGAAACATGGCCCAAGCTAATACCATCTTCCTGAACTTTCCCCCCGCTAGTCATGGCTCTTCAAATAACATTGCACTAATGTCTCTGGACCACTATGAGTTCAGTAACTTTAGCACAATGCTACTGGTACTTCTATGAAACCATGATTGTCATTCTTGGGGAAAAGCGTTCTGCGTCCCGGGATGAATTCAAGTTGAGGAATGCAACTTTAGATCTTCAAGGCTCAGCAGTTTGACGGTGAAAAAAAAAGACCAGTTGCATTTTTGCCTCAGCTGTGTCAAATGTGTGCCAACGTTGTGAAATATTTCACCCAACCTTTCCTGCCCACCCATTATTCTTTGTATGGTTATCGATTATGCTGTAATTGAAATCCACAGAGAGTTTCTACCAGGTGTTGCACTGTGTACTGTGCAGGAGGACTTCGGGATTATTGACACTGTGGGCTATGGAAATGGTGCATGCATTCCACAAGCACCAGCTCCTAGTCCACATACCCCGCGAAGAAGAAAAAAGCAAAGTAGCAGACCCTCGCCTTCCAATCCAAGAGTCACAGATGGCATCACATCTTAAGATAAGTATGTCAGCCGATGTTTTGTTTTGATACAAAGGATACACCGGGATGCTGGTGACTAAACTTTTTACTCGTGTGATTTCATTCCGTGTGAAAATGACAGAGTTTGCAGCATTGTCCGAGCACTAATCTTACATTTAATTTCAGAAGCCTGTGATTTGAAATAAAAATTGCAGTTTCGAATTTCTTACTCCTTCAGTTAATAGAAAATGGATTTAGAAAAATTAATGTGCAGGCATACGCGGTTTGGCATTCGAAGCCCCAGACCACATGATTAGCTGAATTATCAAAAGAATTATGGGATCAGAAAAGCATAGCAACCATTAGGTCTCCACGCAGTGCAAAATGCAGATTGATTACACAGTTCACTTTTACATTAATACTAGACATAACCAATTTAGTTTGAAAAAGTATCACAGCGCAGCTGAATGAGTATTTGCATAGCAAGAGGACATACATTATTGACGCTAACAGGAACACACAGCTTACAATACATTTCAATGCTTTTAAACTTGCACTTTTAACTCGCAGTAATTCAGACAAGTTGTTGTATTGTTAAATTAGTTGTTCGTTCTTGCACAAAGAAAATCTCACCTACTTTTCAAGAAGGGAAACAAACAATTTTCTCTTTCCCCCGCGCAATCCTCTGTTGGTTCCATGATTATATATTGAGCTTAGAATGTGGCCTGAAATAAATTTTAATTAAAACATATATATATGCAATGTTTTTAACAGCCAGGGGTCATGACAATATTGTGCCCTGTCATTCACCAAAGAGAAATCTGCTACATGTGAGAGAAAGTGCTGGAAGCATCTGCTGTGCTGGGAAGTTTGTGATAGCCACATTAAGCTGTTTTAAGTGTAGCAGATTAAGTGCCAGTAAAATGATTGCCTTATGTCTTTGTAGCGTGGGTCAAATCCCGCTAAAAGCCAGGATTAGTCTGCATGTGTTTATTTTGTCAGAACTGGCAATCAAGCTATCGGTAGGAATTCCAAGTGGAATTAAATCCAGCCCAGAGATTTCAAAGGCCGATGGTTACCTCACCTTTTCATTGTGCCCCTTGTGTTTATGCTGTACTCATAGGAATAGCAGTCCCACAGTTAAATCCATCAAACCTTACCTGCCATTGTATTAGCTGTGGCAATTCTTTTAAATCCCAATTCCCGTCCCTTATCTCCCAATCCCTTAATACTGTTTTTTTTTACTCCCTTGTAAGCAGCTCAGAATCAGTTAATTCCTCCTATTCAAGTCCTGGGTTCTATGCTGTGGAGGAATAATTGTTGACGCTACGTTTGACCAGTTTTTAAGGGGGTAGGAATAATTTGAAGAATTATTTCCCTCAGCACAGAGCTCATGGTCTAGGGGGTCATGATCTACAATTAGCGCCAGATCTCTCAGGAGTGCAGTCGGGAAACATTTCCACACAAAAAGGTTCAAGGAAGCCTGGAAATTTCTTCCAAAAAAGGCTAATGATGTTAAATCATAATTTGATGAATATTTCATATTCAAAAGTATAATGAGTACAGGGCAAAGGTAGGCATCAGGAATTAGATCACAGATCAACCATGGTTTTGTTGAATGACCAAGCAGGTTCGAGGGGCAGAATGGGCTCCTCCTCTTCCTATTGCTCCTATGGTTGATCAGCAAATCATGGACACTGCCCCAATGAGCACTTCCAGTGTTTCCTATCACTTTTTTAAAAAAAATTTTTTAATTCAAATTTCACATTTTCACAAAATATTAATAACAGAAAATACTAAGAACAGAAAGAACAGAACCCCCGTGTGTACAAAAGAGAAAAATAAATTAACCCTTGCATCCTTCCACTGAAGAAGAATCCTCCGCCGGGCTACTAGGGACGCAAAGGCCAGAATGCCGGCCTCTTTCGCCTCCTGCACTCCCGGCTCCTCTGCAACCTCAAATATTGCGAGCCCCCAGCCTGGGTTGACCCTGGGTCCTACCACCCTCGACACCGTCCTTGCTACACCCTTCCAAAATTCCCCCAACGCTGGGCATGCCCAGAACATATGGGCATGGTTTGCTGGGCTCCCTGAGCACCTAATACACCTGTCCTCGCTCCCAAAAAACCGGCTCATCCTTGTCCCGGTCATGTGAGCCCTATGCAGCACCTTAAACTGTATGAGGCTAAGCCTCGCACAAGAAGAGGAGGAGTTCACCCTTTCCAGGGCATCCGCCCACGTCCCCTCCTCAATCTCCTCACCCAGCTCCTCCTCCCATTTACCCTTCAGCTCCTCCACCGAGGCCTCGTCTACCTCCTGCATCACTTGGTACATTTCTGAGATCCTCCCCTCTCCAACCCATACCCCCGAGAGCACCCTGTCCTGGACCCCACACGGCGGCAACAGAGGGAACCCCGCTACCTGCCGCCTGACAAACGCCCTTACCTGCATGGACCTAAAGGTGTTCCCCGGGGGGAGCCCAAACTTCCCTTCCAGCTCACCCAGGATCGCAAACTTCCTGTCTACAAACAGGTCCCTCAACCTCCTAACACCTGCCCTGTGCCAACTCAGGAACCCGCCATCAATTCTCCCCGGGACAAACCGGTGGTTCCCCTGTATCGGGAACCCCATCGAGCCCCCCACCTCCCCCCTATGCCGTCTCCATTGCCCCCAAGTGTTGAGGGTAGCTGCCACCACCGGGCTCGTGGTATACCTCGTTGGAGGGAGCGATAGCGGCGCCGTTACCAGCGCCTCCAGGCTCGTGCCCACACAGGACGCCATCTCCACCCTCTTCCATGCTGCCCCTTTCCCGTCCATTACCCACTTACGCACCATCGTTGCGTTAGCAGCCCAATAATACCCACAGAGGTTGGGCATCGCCAGCCCCCCCATCCCTGCCCCACTCCAAAAACACCCTTCTCACCCTCGGGGTCCCATGCGCCCACACAAACCCCATAATGCTCCTGTTGACCCGCCTGAAAAAGGCCTTCGGGATAAGGATGGGAAGGCACTGGAACAGGAACAGAAACCTCGGGAGCACCGTCATCTTGACTGATTGCACCCTACCCGCCAAAGGCAGCGGCAACATGTCCATCTTTTGAACTCCTCCTCCATTTGCTCCACCAACCTTGTGAGGTTAAGTTTATGCAGGGCCCCCCAGCTCCTGGCCACCTGGACCCCCAAGTACCTGAAGCTCCTCTCCGCCCATTTTAGTGGGAGCCTACCGTTCCCCCCTCCTGGTCCCCCGGGTGTACAACGAACAGTTCGCTCTTCCCCAAGTTGAGCTTGTATCCTGAGAAATCCCCAAATTCCTTGAGAATCCTCATCACCTCCGGCATTCCCCCCACGGGTCCGCAACATATAGTAATATGTCATCCGCATAGAGCGAGACTTGGTGTTCCTCCCCGCTCCGCACCAGCCCCCTCCAGTTCCTCGATTCCCTCAGCGCCAAGGCCAGGGGTTCAATTGCCAGCGCAAAGAGCAGGGGGGACAAGGGACACCCCTGCCTCGTCCCTCGGTGTAACCGAAAATACCCCAACCTTCTCGTATTCGTGGCCACGCTCGCCATCGGGGCCTCATATAACAGCCTCACCCACCTGACAAACCCCTCCCCAAACCCGAACCTTTCCAGCACCTCCCACAAGTACCCCCACTCAACCCTATCAAAGGCCTTCTCCGCGTCCAACGCCACCACTATCTCCGCCTCCCCTTCTACCGCCGGCATCATTATAACATTCACGAGCCTCCGTATGTTAGTGTTCAGCTGCCTCCCCTTCATGAACCCCGTCTGATCCTCGTGGATAACCTGCGGCACACAGTCCCCTATCCTCGTGGCTAAAATCTTCGCCAGCAGCTTGGCGTCTACATTTAAGAGTGAGATCGGCCTGTATGGCCCACACTGCAGGGGATCCTTGTCCCGCTTAAGGATCAAGGAAATTAGCGCCCGAGACATCGTCGGAGGCAGAGCCCCCCCGTTCCCTTGCCTCGTTGAAGGTCCTAACCAACAGGGGGCCAAGCAGGTCTGCATACATCTTATAGAATTCGATCGGGAACCCATCCGGCCCCGGCTCCTTCCCCGACTGCATGCTCCCTATCCCTTTGACCAGCTCCTCCAGCTCTACCGGCGCCCCCAGTCCCTCCACCTGTCCCTCCTCCACCCTCGGGAATCTCAGCCGGTCCAAGAAGCGCCCCATCCCCCCCTCCTCTGCTGGGGGTTTGGACCAATACAGTTCCTCATAGAAGTCCCTGAATGCCCCATTAATGTCTACCCCACTTCGCACCACATTTACTCCCCTATCCTTAACTCCACCACTCTCCCTGGCCGCATCCCGCTTACGGAGCTGGTGCGCCAGCATCCTGCTCGCCTTCTCCCCATATTCATACACCGCACCCTGTGCCTTCCTCCACTGAGCTTCCGCCTTTCTGGTAGTCAGAAGGTCGAACTCGGCCTGGAAACTACGCTGCTCCCTCAGCAATCCCTCCTCCGGAGCCTCCGCGTATCTCCTGTCCACCCTCACCATCTCCCCCACCATCCTCTCCCTCTCTCTCCGCTCTCTCCTCTCCCTGTGGCTCGAATGGAGATCAACTCCCCCCTAACCGCCGCCTTCAGCGCCTCCCAGAGCATCCCCACTCGGACCTCCCCAATATCGTTGGCCTCCAGGTACCTCACGATACATCCTCTAACCCGCCCGCCCACCTCTAAGCGCCAAAGCGGGCGCTGGTCTCTGTCCTCCCCCAGCTCGAGGTCCACCCAGTGCGGGGCATGATCAGAAATGACTATCGCCGAGTACTCAGTATCCTCCACTCTCGCAATCAGCGCCCTACTCATAACAAAACAATCTATCCAGGAATAGGCCTTGTGGACATGGGAGAAGAATGAAAATTCCCTGGCCCTCGGCCTCGCAAACCTCCATGGGTCAACCCCCCCCCCCCATCTGGTCCATAAACCCCTCAGCACCTTAGCTGCCGCTTTCCTCCTACCCATCCTGGATCTAGATCGATCCAGTGCTGGATCTAGCACCGTGTTGAAATCTCCCCCCATTATCAGGCCCCCCGTCTCCAAGTCTGGAATCCAGCCCAACATGCGCCGCATGAAACCTGCATCGTCCCAATTCGGGGCGTATACATTGACCAGCACCACCCGCTCCCTCTGCAGCTTACCACTTATCATCACATACCTCCCGCCACTGTCAGCCACCACGTTCGACGCTTCGAACGACACCCTCTTTCCCACCAGGATCGCCACCCCCCGATATTTTGCATCCAGCCCCAAATGAAACACCTGGCCTACCCATCCCGTCCTCAATCTTACCTGATCCGCCACCTTCAGGTGCGTCTCCTGAAGCATGACCACATCCGCCTTCAGCCCCTTCAGGTGCGCAAACACGCGGGCCCGTTTGACCGGCCCATTCAGTCCCCTTACATTCCAGGTTATCAGCCGGATCAGGCAGCTACCTACCCCCCTCCCCCGTCGGTTAGCCATTACCCTGTCTCAGCCCGCCACGTGCCCACTCCCCCCGCTCGGCCCGTTACACACTGCGGCAGACCCCCATTCCAACCTCCTCTACCTGCTCCAGCTCCCTCTTGGCCATTACAGCAGCAACCACCCACCCACCCCCCCCCCGCATCCCCTCCCCCCGCTCGGGCCCCCCCTAGCTGCGTTGCTCCCTCCATTGCACTCCCGTCAGTCAGCTGACTCCTGCTGACCCTGGCCACTCTCGCCACTCCTTCGACCCCTCCCAGCGTGGGGCTTCACCTCCCCCCCCCATTACCCTCCAGCAGGCTCTTCTCCCCCTTCTACCGCTCTCAGCATGGGAAAAAACCCGCGCTTCCCAGCTCCTGCCCCGCCCTCTTCAGCCCTCAGCGCTGGAAGAAGCCCACGCTTTCCACATACCCGACCCCGCCTCTTCTGACGCCGCTCCCTTTACTGGTCCTTCCCGCTATTGGCCCCCCACATTGCAGGTCCGCTCCCCTCCCCGAGCCCACACGACAGACGGAAGCAAAAACAGTACCCCATCCACCCTAAAAGCAACAAAGAACCAACAATAAAATGAGAACCCCCCCACTCACAATGTAACTCAGCTACATGCAAACCCCCATACCCAACCCTCAGTTTGAGTCCCCCTCTGGGGACTCAAAGTAAAAGTGACGGTCCTTGTAGGTGACCCACAGACGCGCCGGCTGCAGCATGCCGAACTTCACTCCCTTTCTGTGTAGCACCGCTTTCGTCTGGTTGTACCCGGCCCTCTTCTTTGCCACCTCCGCACTCCAGTCCGGGTAGATCCGTACCTCCGCGTTCTCCCACCTGCTGCTCCGCTCCTTCTTGGCCCACCTGAGCACACACTCCCGGTCAGCCATCCGGTGGAACCGCACCAGCACCGCCCGTGGCGTCTCGTTAGGCTTGGGCCTCCTGGCCAGTATTCTGTGGGCCCCCTCCAGCTCCAGGGGCCCCTGAAAGGACCCCGCTCCCATCAGCGAATTTAACATGATGACCACATAGGCCCCCACGTCCGACCCCTCCAGCCCCTCCATGAAGCCCAGGAACCGCAGATCTTTCCACCTCGAATGATTCTCCATCTCCTCGAACCGCTCCTGCCATTTCTTATGGAGCGCCTCGTGCGCCTCCACCTTCACCGCGAGGTCTAAGATCTCATCCTCGTTTTCGGAGACCTTTTGCCGGACCCCTCGGATCGTACGCTGCTCTGAACTGTCGGCCGGGGGTCTGCGCATGCGAGCAGCAGCCGCTTCCGCACCAGCCCCGCGCAACATGGAGGAGCTACACATGCGGGCTGGCGTGAAAGAAGGTACGCCGCCCCCCAGATCATGCGCAGCCACCGATTGGTGGTCACCGATCGCGGGCCTGGCCGTTGTGGAGGCCCCCCCTCCCGGAGACCAATCATCACCCCGCCCGCCCACCAGGACAGCCACCGCAGCTGTGGCGCTGAGCTCCAGCCGGGTGGAACCATACGTGAACCACACTGGCGGGAACTCGCCGGCCGTCCACGGAGAATCGCCGCGGAGGCCTCTTTCAGCGGCCCCTGACTGGTGTCCCGTAGACTGCGCGCGCACAACTGCCGGAGGCCCGGAGAATCCCGGCCACTATTTCAGCTCAGGAACCTGGTAAACACTGGCTCTGATGACTTTAGTTAATGCTTAGCAGTTGCCATGCTAGTTTTATGCATACATATTTTGATAGTCAAAATTGCAACAACAATTGAAGCATAACCCATACATTCACAGGAGTTGTTGCTTGCTTTTATTTTCTGTACTTCTTGTGACAAAGCCTCAAATCCCTGTTTTGAATCATTTGTACCCAGCTGTAACAGACATAGATACATGGACATCCCTATCTCTTTGTATGTCTAACTCAAGGTACTTTCTCATATTGATTGAATTCCCATCCGTAATTCCTTTATACTGTCTAAGACTCTATCAAGTTACGTTAAAAGGCTGTGTCCTTTTATTGCAAAAATAATAATTTTTCAGGTTTCAATTAACTGGAACTTTTGAAATTTGAACTGAGAAAATGCAATGTAAGGCCACATTCCAAGATGAAGGTGAGAAACCAACAAATCACCCTTATGGTGTGAAGTCAGAGACAATTCCTTTAATCCAGACACCCATTGAAACCCATAACTATCCAAGCAAAATATATTAAACATGCAATACTGGATATTGAAACAATGGCTGCAACAAACTTGTCCAAAATCTTTTGGAAATACCCAGTGGGTGAAGTATTTCAAAGCAAGGCTACCCTGTCACTAGAAAGAGATTGCAAGTGACACAGGCAGTTTCCAGAAAATCTTCAGTTGGGGAAACAAACTGAGGGCTGGTCTCTCTTTTGGAGTAAACTATTCGCCCTGTTAACCAATCCTACTTGAAGCCTACACGTGAACTAACATCTCATCGTAAATGCAACATCTTCCGCATCTGACTGCATCCCAAGAAACCAGCTAAATTAAATTGGCCACAATCTTTAAAATCTACGCTTCAAACACAAAGTGCACTTAATTGTATATTCCTTTACTTTTTAAAATTAAACTCTTAGTCCCCTTATTACACATATGTGTGTGTGTATTTGCATGTGCTTGTCCGTGTGTGCAAGTGTGTGCATGTTTGGGTGTGTGAATGTGTGTGTCTGTGTGCATACATGTATGTCCATGCATAAATGTGTGAGTGTGCATATGTGTGTGTACATGTGTGTGTGTGCATGCATAGGCCTTGATGACTACATGAGGGCCGAATGTTTGATGTGGTTTTCATTATTTTTCTCAGGTTTAGTGGTTAAGAAATTTACTCTTTCTTTGACTCAAGAAAACCTGGTTTGATTGGCTCCTTATTGTTCACAGCTTAATGGTTAAATACATGCTGATTGGAAAACACCACATTCTCTTAAAAAGCAACTTAATCCTTTGATCTAACCAACTGAGGAGGTTCAAGATCGGAAAAGCAGTTTAAGTGTTTTCACTTGGTCATAATGGTCATTGGTCCGTAACCTCCGACTCGCGGCGAGAAGCCACGGGCCTCCGATTCTGAAAGGGGGAAATGTGCACTTACCTGTGTTCAGATGTCGCAATGCACCTTCGTCAGGCTTGAGCATGCTGGTCCGTGCAGGCTCCCACGTGGCGCAGATGGAATGCAGCCCCTTTCCTTATGATGGGATCAGCTTTGGAATGTCCATTGAGGGCAGACATTTAAACAACAGATCTATATTAAAGAGAGCAGGCGACGTACTTAAAATATGGAGAAGTTTTTGAACAGTTTGTTTTGCTCTTTCTTATATAGAGGCCTTGCTGTTGTTCTTGGCTCTTTTGAAGTAATTTTGTTTGATTAAAGGTGATTATTTAGGAGTGAACATAGGTTTGGTTATTTGTTTTAAATCTGTGAGACTAAATCTGCACTCTATTACTGTATAACTTTACATGTGGCATACTTAAAAGTATTCATAAGTTTTAATTTGGATTATGGATAGAAGATTTTAAAAGCAACCCCGGACATTTTTCTATCACTGTCCTTGTAACATCTGATATTTTTTAAATTTGTATTAATAGCATCATAGTGCAGCGCAGAAGAAAGCCATTCAGCCCATCGGGTCTTCACCGATGCTCTGAAAGTGCAACCTACCCAGGCCCACACCCCCGCCCCATCCTGTATCCCATCTAACCTTTGGACGCTAACGGGTAATTTAGCACATCTTTGGACTGTGGTAGGAAACCAGAGGAGCTGGAGGAAATGACAGGAGTATGGTGGCACAATGGTTAGCACTGCTGCCTCACAGTGCCAGGACCTGGGTCTATTCCAGCCTTGGGTGACTGCCTGTGTGGAGTTTGTATGTTCTCCCCATGTCTGGCGTGCTAACATTAGTGTCTTTGAAGGAGTCAATAGCACCAGTATCGAGGCCATGATCACCCAAAACCAACTCCGCTGCCCCCCCCCCCCCCCCCCCCCCCCCCCCCCCCCCCCCCCCCCCCAATAGGCTTAGGAGAACACCCGACAGCAAGAGAAGGCCTGGAAAAGGAGCCTGAGAAAGGAATATCTGTGACTTACCGTCCATGGACTGATCCCACACGTCGGAAACTCCTGCCAATTGAGCGATTGAAGATTCGGCTCCAGGATCGGGCTCATCAACCACGGAAGGAACCACAGAACCCGTGACCAGTAACACAGAGTATCTTCGGTGGGCGATCATAGAACATAGAACATAGAACATAGAACAGTACAGCACAGAACAGGCCCTTCGGCCCTCGATGTTGTGCCGAGCAATGATCACCCTACTCAAACCCACGTATCCACCCTATACCCGTAACCCAACAACCCCCCCCCCCCCCCCCCCCCCCTTAACCTTACTTTTTAGGACACTACGGCCAATTTAGCATGGCCAATCCACCTAACCCGCAGATCTTTGGACTGTGGGAGGAAACCGGAGCACCCGGAGGAAACCCACGCACACAGGGGGAGGACGTGCAGACTCCACACAGACAGTGACCCAGCCGGGAATCGAACCTGGGACCCTGGAGCTGTGAAGCATTGATGCTAACCACCATGCTACCCTGCTGCCCCACCACCATGCTACCCTGCTGCCCCATATTCGTATTCATATTCGTTAGCGAGTGATCACCGCATTCTATCCATTATAACAAAGGACAAAGAACAAAGAAAATTACAGCACAGAAACAGGCCCTTCGGCCCGCCCAGCCTGCGCCGATCCAGATCCTTTATCTAAACCTGTATAGTTCCTTTAATGGAATTAATATCTTGATGACAAACCAAATTAAAAAAAATAATTTTCTCACTTTCTGTGACTCCAAACTAACTTTATACAGTAAAGTACCCATTTAATGGAATTCACAGCCTCGTGATAAACCAAAGTGTAAGGAAAATAAATATATATCGTCTTGTCACTTTATTTGCATTTGTTTTTAACTTAGAGTACCCAATTCGAGTTTTTCCCAATTAAGGGAAATTTAGCATGGCCAATCCACTGACCCTGCTCAACTTTGGGCTGTGAGGGTGAGACTCACGCAGACACAGTTAGGATGTGCAAACTCCACAAGGACAGTGACCTGGGCTCCGGGACCGAACATATTTATGAGTGCTAAACCCTAATATTATAAAACATTAACCTACCACACAAATGTTGCCTGCCTCTGCTCGATGATTTGGACCAAGAAATAAAAGGTGTCAACTCGTACCTAACCACGGGGCAAGTCGACCAAGTTGAAATGAAATGAAAATGGCTTATTTTCACAAGTAGGCTTCAAATGAAGTTACTGTGAAAAGCCCCTAGTCACCACATTCCGGCGCCTGTTCGGGGAGGCTGCTACGGGAATTGAACCGTGCTGCTGCTGGCTTGCCTTGGTCTGCTTTCAAAGCCAGAGATTTAGCTGTGTGCTAAACCAGCCCCAGTTAGCGCTGTCCCTGCATTTTTAATTCAGCAGGTCCAGCGCAGCGCAAGAGTCCCAGCTGTCAAAAACAAAGCCAGCTGGGGGTTTGAATCATGCGTGCTTTCCAGGGCAGAGACCGTGCGTCTGCACGTCCAGGGCGTCACGTCCATGTGCGGATGTGTGGTGAATTATAAACCTAGCAATTCACACTGTGTTCTATTATATGTATTGTGTCCTTGTGGGCTCTGTATGTGAGCCGTTGTGCGGCTCTGCCCATAGGGGGAGATGAGGAGTTTGTACTGGGCTCCACTCTTGGCTGCGCCCATGGCTCCTCCCACTAACCGGAAGTATAAAGCTCTGCAGTCTTCAGCCTGCTGCCAGTTCATCTCGTCGCAGGCAGGCTCAGTTGTAAGACTATTAAAACCACTGTTCACTTCCAATCACGTGTCTTGTGAATTGATGGTCTCATCAGGCTGTCATCCAGGATCGCAAAGGAAGTTATGGGCCATTACGGCACAAAAGATGCCTTTCAGCCCATTGCATCCATGCTATCTCTCTGTAGATCAATTCAGTCAGTCCCATTCCACTGTTCCATCTCCATAGACCTGCAAGATCTCTCGTAGGTAGTACATGCTTGATTGAATGTATTATGCCCAATTCAATTTTCATTTTCATGATCTATTTGTGTGGTATAGTGTAAAACTCTGTAAAACTTCACTGAACTGATGGGGAAAATGCTCCCAATCGTTTCAAAAAGTAATTTCCATTACTTCTCACCACCTTATTCAGAAAACAGTGGAGAGGTGATTGAGATTAAACTGCATGAACGAAAAGAAAGTTAAGTCTTCTTCATTATGCAATGTCTTTTGAAAGATTTTGCCTACCCCCATGTCCTCAACCTCGCTGTCTGATCAAACCATTCATTTCAAAAGCTTTTTAATAATGCAGACTCTGTATTCCACTCTTTAGAACTGTGAGCCATAGAAATGAAAGTTGTGATTATTGTAGCAGTTTCATCAAACTATACTGAAATAAATGCAGTGCCACGTCCCTTGTGAATTAAACCACCTGCACATGTGCACTGTGCAAAATGCTCGATTGTCAAAATTAATGGGCGCTCACCTTTCCTATACTGAGTGATTGAAACGTCACAGTGCGGCAAATCAGCCCAACTTTAACGTTGATCATTATGAAAAGATTCCGATTTGTGCTGTGGTGAAAATTGCAACATACACATTGAACACATATGCACCTCTTACGTTTATGGTATGGGAGAATGGAAGGCTTATAGGCACTCTGCAGTTTGTTGAAAAAGCCAAACTTCACTATATTCGAACTCCCTGTTCAAACATTTGAGAGATTATTCTTAAAGAGCATTGTGTTATCAATGCTTTTATAACTTCATGCAAACAGTTATGAATGTCAAAGAGCAAGAAAGAACAGGAAATATATTGAGTTAACCAGAGAATGACTAAACTTAGGGCAATAACTTCTCAATTACATATTATGAATTGAGCACCAAAAATAGGTTGCCTTATAAGATAGTGGCTTTTACATAGTAAAAGGTCCAAAGGGCCTTCAAAGTAGTATTAGTTATTTGACACCAAGTCACATAAGGAGTGATGTGACCATCAATTCACACGACACGTGGTTGGAAGTGAACAGTCATTTTAATAGTCTTACAACAGAGCTGCCTGCGACGAGATGAACTGGCAGGCAGGCTCACGATTGCCAAGCTTTATACTTCCGGTTAGTGGGAGGAGCCATGGGTGGAGCCATGGGCGGAGCCATGGGTTGAGCCCGGTACAAACTCCTCATCTACCTCTATGGGCAGAGCCGCGCAACTGCTCGTATACCGAGCTTACATAGACACAATACATCATATATAATAACAGTGTGAATTACACGGACTGTGATTCACCACATTCACCCCCTGTAAAACAATTGAGTCCAGCGGGGGTGATGTGTCTACAAAATCCAAATTACAAGTTACAAGTTACAATTTACAGGTTATTAATCATAAATTAAGTCGATCCGGCGGCCGAGTCGTCCTCTGTGATCGACGAAGCACCGGGGTTGCAGCCTCTTCTGGCGGCTGGGCAGAAACCCAAGAGCGTGGGGGCGCGGAGCACGGGCATGGGGGCGCCAGGTTGGGAGGGGTACAGTGCGAGGGGTATCTCAGCGGAGGTAGTGCCGGAGTTGGATCATGCAGGCGCCAGGTCCCGGAGGGAAACAGTGTCCTGACGGCCGTCAGGGAACTCTATAAATGCGCAGTGTGGGTTCAAATGGAGCAGGAGCACTCTCTCTACGAGTGGGTTAGTTTTGTGAGTCCTGACGTGCTTCCGGAGGAGAACCGGGCCCGGTGTCTTCAATGATGCTTGGAGCGAAACCCCCGTGGTAGTGCCCCTGGAAAAACACAAATAGCCGCTCATGAGGGGTCTGTTTGGTGGCCGTACATAGGAGGGACCTAATAGCATGGAGCGTGTCAGGGAGGACTTCCTGCCAATGGGAGGTCGGGAGCTTCCTGGACCGGAGGGTCAGTAGGACGGTCTTCCAGACCATTGCGTTCTCCCTCTTCACCTGCCCGATCCCCCTGGGGTTGAAGCTGGTAGTCCTGCTCGAGGCAACGACCTTTTCGAGCACGTACTGACGCAGCTCGTCGCTCACAAAGGATGAACCCCTGTCGCTGTGTACATAGCTGGGGAAACCAAACAGGGTGAAGATGCTGTGCAGGGCCCTTAATGACTGTGTGGGAGGTCATATCGGGGCACGGGATAGCGAAGGGAAAGCGAGAGAACTCGTCGATGGCTTTCAGGAAGTACACATTCCTATTGGTCGAGGGACGTGGCCCTTTCAAATCGATAGCGAGGCGTTCAAAGGGCTGGGAGGCCTTGACCAGGTGGGCCCTGCCTGGTCTATAGAAGTGCGGTTTGCACTCCGCGCAGATCGGGCAGTCCCTGGTGATGGCTTTTACCTCCTCAGTGGAAAAAGACAGATTTCGGGCTTTGACGTAGTGGGCGAGCCGGGTGACCCCCAGGTGGCAGAGGTCATTGTGGATAGCTTTCAGGCAGTCGTCTTGCGCGCTGGCGCACATGCCGCGGGACAGGGCATCTGGGGGCTCGTTGAGCTTCCCCGGTCGATACATAATGTCGTACTTGTAGGTGGAGAGTTCGATCCTCCACCGTAGGATCTTATCATTTTTGATTTTGCCCCATTGAGAGTTGTCGAACATAAAGGCAACCGATCTTTGGTCGGTGATGCGGGTGAACTTCCTACCTGCGAGGTAGTGCCTCCAGTGACGTATAGCTTCCACGATGGCTTGTGCTTCCTTTTCGACCGAGGAGTGTCGAAGTTCCGAAGCAGAGAGCGTTCGGGAGAAGAAGGCGACTGGTCTCCCTGCCTGGTTTACTGTGGCTGCGAGGGCGACCTCTGAGGCATTGCTCTCTACCTGAAAGGGGACGGATTCATCCACCGCCCGCCTGGCCGCTTTGGCGATGTCCTCCTTAATACGAGTGAAGGCCTGACGAGCCTCATCCGATAGAGGGAACAGTGTGGCCTTAAATAGTGGGCGGGCTTTGTCCGCATACTGAGGGACCCACTGGGCATAAGAGAAAAATCCCAGGCACCTTTTGAGGGCCCTGGGACAATGAGGGAGAGGGAGTTCTAAGAGGGGGCGTATACGGTCAGGGTCGAGCCCAGGACTCCGTTCTCCATGACATAGCCGAGGATGGCTAGCCTGGTCGTGCGGAAGACGCATTTCTCCATATTATACGTGAGGTTGAGCTTCTGGGACGTCTGGAGATTTCGATCGAGGTTAGCGTCGTGGTCCTGCTGGTCATGGCTGCAGATGGTGACGTTATCCAGGTACGGAAACGTGGCCCGCAGCCCGTACTGGTCCACCATTCGGTCCTTTGCTCGTTGGAACACCGAGACCCCATTAGTGACGCCAAAGGGAACCCGGAATAAGTGGAAGAGGCGGCCGTCGGCCTCAAACGCCTTGAAGTGGCGGTCTTCCGGGCGGATTGGGAGCTGGTGGTATGCAGACTTCAGATCCACCGTGGAGAAGACTTTATAATGGGCGATCTGATTCACCATGTCTGCAATTCTGGGGAGGGGATACGCGTCACGGAGCGTGAACCGATTAATGGTCTGGCTATTGTCCACTACCATTCGGAATTTCCCCCCGGTCTTGACGACCATCACCTGAGCTTTCCAGGGACTGTTACTGGCCTCTATTATCCCCTCACGTAGAAGCCTATGGACCTTGGTTCTGATAAACACCCTGTCCTGCAGGCTGTATCGCCTGCTGCGAGTGGTTACGGGTTTGCAGTCCAGTGTGAGATTGGCAAAGAGTGGAGGGGGGGTCGATTTTTAGTGTGGCGAGGCTGAAAATAGTGAGTGGGGGCAAGGGCCCGCCGACGCTGAGTGTGAGGCTTTTCAGGTTGCACTGGAAATCGAGTCCCAGTAGGAGTGGGTGCAGAGTTCAGGGAGCACGTACAGCTGGACGTTTGAGTAGCTGGTGCCCTGGATCGTTAGGGTTGCGACGGTGCGCCCTTGGAGGTGAACAGAGTGGGAGCCCGAAGCGAGGGAGATAGTTTGCCGTGCAGGAAAAATAGGTAGCGAACAGCGTCTTACCAGTTCTGGGTGTACGAAGCTCTCAGTTCTCCCAGAGTCGAAGAGGCACGGTGTCCTGTATCCGTTGATTTGAACGGTCATCCTTGATTTTCAGAGGTGTTTTGGACGCGACTGGTCCAGTGTCACTGCGCTGAGTTGCGGGTAGTCGGCGGCTTGATCAGCTGTGCTGGAGTGGCCCCGTGATGACTGCCCTCTGAGTTCGTATTCTTCTAGACGAATTTCTGAGTTGGAAGAAGATGGCCACCTCCGTGGATCGCACGTGGCAGGCGGCGAGGAAATGGCGCCCAAGATGGCGGCCTCCATGAGTCGCGCGTGGCCGGCCGCGTGGAGGGGGGTTGCCAAGATGGCGGCCCCCATGAGTCGCACGTGTCGTTTGGGGGCGGAGTCGGAGTACAGGCCGCAGCATTTCGGGGCCTGCGGGCCTGTGGAGTTCGAAAACGAGTGCTCTGGGAGGCTGCGGGAGAGTTAGGAGATGGGGCCTGCTTTGCCAGGCAGACCCGGGCATAGTGTCCTTGGCAACCGCAGCTGCTGCAGGTCGCGTTACGGGCCGGGCAGTGCTGCCGTGGGTGCTGGGGCTGTCCGCAAAAACGGCACACTGGGGCTGCGTGATGGCTGGGTGGCCGCGCAGCGCAGGCCTGGGACAGTCGCTGGTCAGGGGCCGCTTGGTCCGCGGGGAACGAGGTGAGGCTGCGGAATGAGACCTCCATAGTGGTAGCTAGTTCAACTGTGTCCTCTAAGTTCTGGGCCCCTTTTTCTAGCAACCGCTGGCACACATAATTCGATCTGAGGCCTGCCACGTACACATCTCTAACGGCAAGTTCCATGTGCTGTTCGGCTGATACAGCCTGCTAATTACAGTCCCGAGCTAAAATCTTTAACTCCCGCAGGAATTCTTCCAACGACTCCGCGGGGCGCTGGCGACGAGTCATAAAAATATGGTGCGCGTAGACCTCGTTGATGGGCCTCACGTACATTCGATCTAGCATCGCTAGGGCCCCCGTATACGAGTTTGTACTATTGAGTTGAGAAGATGTACGGTGGCTCACCCTTGCGTGCAGTAGGCTGAGTTTCTGCTCCTCTGTAGTTTCAGCAGTACTTGATTCAGCCAGGTAGGCCTTGAAACATCTGAGCCAGTGCTGAAAGATTTCTCTTGCCTCTGCAGCCTGCAGGTCGAGTTCTAGTCGGTAAGGTTTGAGGGCTGATTCCATAGTTGTTTCTTCGATTTCTTCTTGTTTCCTAAGACTATTAAATTGATGTGACCATCAATTCACAAGACACGTGTGTTGGAAGTGAACAGTGGTTTTAATAGTCTTACAACAGAGCCTGCCTGCGACGAGATGAACTGGCAGGCAGGCTCATGACTGCCAAGCTTTATACTTCCGGTTAGTGGGAGGAGCCATGGGCAGAGCCATGGGCGGAGCCAAGGGTGGAGCCCAGTACAAACTCCTCATCTCCCCCTATGGACAGAGCCGCGCAACTGCTCGTATACCGAGCTTACGTAGACACAGTACATCATATATAATAACAGTGTGAATTACATGGACTGTGATTCACCACAAGGAGATATTAACGCAAATGGTCAAAAGCTTGGACAAAGAGGGAGGTTTTAGGTCATGGTTTCTTGGGAGACAGAAAGCTTGAGAGGCAGAAGTTTTTGGATGGGGAATTCCTGACCTTAGAGTCAATGACTGATGGCGCAGTCACCAATGGTGAGGCAAATCAAATCTGGGATACACACAGGAGGCCAGAATTGGAGGAGTGCTGATATTTCAAAATGTGGAGAGGCCGGCATTGGGACTGGGGTGGGCACAGTAAGAAGTCTTACAACACCAGGTTAAAGTCCAACAGGTTTGTTTTGAATCATGAGCTTTCGGAGCGCAGCTCCTTCATCAGGTGAGTTGCAATCTTCTTGGAGATCCTCTCCACTTTGAGCCGGCAGTTCGCGGTGTAGGTGGCAGCCATGATGTGGAGATGCCGCCGTTGGACTGGGGTTGGGCACAGTTAGAAGTCTAACAACATCAGGTTAATGTCCAGCAGGTTTTTTTCGAATCACTAGCTTTCGGAGCGCAGCTCCTTCATCAGGTGACTCACCTGATGAAGGAGCTGCGCTCCAAAAGCTAGTGATTCGAAACATACCTGGTATTGTAAGATATCTCAAAAGGTTGCTGGAGGAGCTCACAGAGATAGGGAGGGGTGTAGCCATGGAGGGGCAAGCAGAAGGATGAGGAGATTAAAGTCGGAGAACTAACATAGGTGAGCGAGCACGGGGCGGGGGGGAGTGAGTGGCAAACAACACCACGGGTGGGATTCTCCAGCCCCGTCCATGCCGGCACCTGCTGCGAGTGAGAATGGAAGATTTGAGGTTCCAGCCAAAACTTTCAGAAATTCCCAGCCGCAATCCAGGGCGGTAGGTTCTGGCCATAACATGTGCGAGTCAGGATAGAGGCCGCAGAGTTTGGGATGAGCTGATGTCCTGAGCTGAGCACGCACAAAAAATATTCCCTAATCATCTTCGTGTCCACAGGTTTAGCAACATTTGGAGCTCTCCAAAAGATAATCTGTATGGAATCTGATGAGGGAGGCTTGCAGTGTCCTTTATGTCCTCGTGCCCTTATCATGTTCCATTGACTCTGTCACCTCAATATGGTTGCACAGATGTGAGGAGCCTGTTAAACCTGTTCCCAGGTTTCTTTGATTTAAATGGTAATGAGAATGTAATTACTCTGTGAATACTTGAACAACCTGGCGGGGTGGGGGGTGGGGAAGATTAATATCATTATCATGAATGTGACAAGAACCTCAACACTTCTGGAGAATTAGGGAGTTGAGCACATGGGAAGAATAAAATTGCCTTGCGCTTTCAAAAATGACACGAGATGGATTCAGCTGACCCCTGCTGCGATGCAGTTGTTGAATTACTAAAAGTAACCGTGTTTCCAACAACTATAACTTTGACTAAAGGACACATTTTTGCAATTAAAAATATGTTCTCCTTCCTTACCTATTTATTCTTCCTGAAGTAAGTTATGCAACAATGGTGTTGTTGGTGTAATTTCGTAATATTTAAACAGCAGATTTACTGTGTGTTTGAGAGATTGATGACTGCTTATGTACTCCATGCTTGATTGGGTGTGTCTTGAGTAATTCAATTTTCATTTTTCAGGATCTATTAGTGTATTGTGGTGTAAAACTTTGTGTGATGAACGGTATTAATAACTGCCGTAAACGGTACCTGACCTTTAATACCTTGCCCCTTTAAGAGGCTTGGAACCCTGGGGGACTCCACCTCTGGCTACGCCCCCAGGAAACGGTATATAGGAAAAGGCTCCATGTGGGGAGCACACTTCTCTCGGATGTTGTCCAGTTCTCTGTAGATTAAAGCCTTTTGATTACCGACCTCGCTCTCGCGTCGTCATTGAGGGTGCCTCACTTTCTAAAACCTCAATAGGCTGAAGGGGAAATTTTGCTCCCAACGGTTTCAAAAGTATTTCCATTACTGACTCATCATCTGACTCAGAAAACAGTGAATCAGATCATTCAGATTAAACTGCGTGGACGGAGAGAGAGGTTAGTCTTCCTCATTGGGCAATGTCTTCTGAAAGTTATCCCACCCCTTGTCCTTAACCTGGCTGTCAGAACAAACCAATCACGTTTCAAATGCTTTTAATAATGCAGTGTTTGCATCACACATTTTCAAATTAACACAACATAGCAGAGACATAGCATGCTCTGAAGGGAAAATAATTTTGGATTTGTTGTTCATGTGTCAGTAAAAAAATGCAAACTGAAGCAGACTGACAGCTAGGTGTTACCTTCATCCATTTTAAACTGTTTTTTCAAATGTCTTTCTCTCTGTGGCTTTCGGCCCTCGCAGTGTGGTGTGTCCATTAAATGATGGATTTCCAGTTATTTCCACTGAAGTCGAGTTTCCATTCGGAATATCATATTCACAAAATGGCAGCAGGGGCTTGATGCTAACTGAGAGGTCCGAAGCCTGCCCGAAATTAGACCTCAAGCTTTATACATTTTTTTTTCTTTTTTATAAATTAGAGCAGCCAGTTCATATTTTTTTTTCAAATTAAGGGGCAATTTTAGCGTGTCCAATCCACCTACTCTATACATCTTTGGGTTGTGGGAGTGAGACCCACCCAGACACGGGGGGAAGAATGTGCAAAGTCCACACGGATGGTGTCCTGGGGCTGAGAGTGAATCCCCGGCTCCTCGCGCAGTGAGGCAGCAGCGCTAACCATTGGGTCTCGCCCCCATGATCCAAAGATGTGGAGGGTAGGCGGATTTGCCATGCTAAATTGCTCCTTAATTGGAAAAGAAAATGAATTGGGCACTCTAAATTTGATAAAAACAAGTGGTCTCAGCTGTTATTTCTAGACGTACCAGATATACACTTTACTGTCGCTGGGAGATGCCACTTTCTGTTCTGGTCACAGCTGAACTTAGTGTTTAGTCTCCCAGCGCAGGTCAGGGATTTGACTCTTCCTTTTTCTGTCAATGCTTGGGAAATACTGAGCCAAAAAAAACAAAGCTAGAAATGGTTATAAGCCCCACAAGGGCCACAGGAACACATTGTCGGTCTCCGAGGAGTACGAACCTCCCAGGTCCGGGGGGCGGAGGCCACACAGCTGGAACTCATTACAAACTTTCATGAAAGCCAGCCCGAAGCAGGGCCTGGTGTGGTTGGCACTACCAGCAAGGGCTGGACTATGAGCGAGTCACTGCTTTGAGCAGTGTATTGTTTATACTTCAATAAACCTCTGTTTCACTACCGCTGGCTCCCTCAAGTTACTAAACTGGCGATGAGGACAAAAGGAAACTCCGGACTAGCTCGTGGAGCCACCTAGCCGGCCGTTAAATTACTACCCTGGAACATAACAGTTCAGGACGCCACTATTTGGAAAACCGGAAGCCTTCGATGCAGGCCTGGACGACGAGAGCCAGTGTGCTGAGCACACGAGTTACTGCTTCCAGGCTAATGGGAATTTGAGGGAAGATCATTAGAAAGTTACCCTCCTGACTGTCTGCATGACCCCGACTTTTGGAATCATAAACAGTCTAACTTACCAAGCTGCACCAGACGTCAAATCATTTGATGAGCTGGTCGCTTTGGTTTCTGAACATTATTGCCTTCCGTGATTATGCACTGGTATTATTTTAATACGGCGATGTGGCCTCCAGGTGAATTGGTCACTGATTTCTTGACCCACCTCAGATGTCTAGCTGAGCATTGCGAGTTTGGGCCTTCCTTCTCCGAGGGACAGGCGGGTTTGTGGTATAAACAACACAGGCATTCAGACGAAGCTATTGGCAGAGCTCACTTTAGATTTAGAATGGACCATTGTGCTTTTGCTGTCCCAGGAGCATGCAGAGAAAGGAGAGCAGGAGCTGCAGGGGTCCATAGTTCGGCCTGCCCTCCTTTTCGATTTTGCATTGCATCATAGGGGTGATGCCGGGTTGGTCAGATCACCGCCGGAAGATCACCTCCGGAAGATCACCTCCGGAAGAGCAGCTCCAGAGGCAACTCCGCAGCCAGGTCAAGCTCTCACGAGCTACTGCTGACCGGCGGGATACACCCCCCAGAGAATGAGGGGGGGAGCCAGCCACATTGGCAAATGTGTGGTCGGAGGACACGTGTAGGCCAGAGCCACCAATTCTGGTGCAGACGACGTGTCTACGGCAGCCGCAAAGATCACCGTGAACCGGCGACTTGCACGTGTGCCCCCCCCCCTCCCCCCCCCTTCATCATGGTTCCGAAAGGAGCACCGATCCGGGTCACGTAACAGATCAATGGTCACCCCTTATTGTAGAAATGGACACTGGAGCTCCTGTCTTCACCGAAGACCATCGGACATCTCGGCGACACCAAAGTGAGGTCGGCGACCTCTACTGGCAAGCCTTTGAACATCATGGGGACTACCGTGATGCATGGGCAGCAGTCTGTCCATCTTCTCTTCATTGTGGTGCAGAGACCGGGGCTCAATTAGATGGAGTGATACTAGTTGCGAGTCCTCTATTTTGACCGGCAACAGGTTTTTTGGGTGGGAATGGGGAATCTGTACGATGTGCTGGGCAAACACCTCAAAGTGTTCTAGGAGAGGGGGCCAAGGCCCATTTCTATGTGGATCCTGATGCTCGAACCTGGTATATTAGGGCAAGGCCTGCCCTTATGCATTGCTTGCCAAAGTTAACGCAGAGTTTCGGCGCCTGAAGGATCTGGGGTCTGTACAATTTGTAGAATGGGCCAAACTCGTTGTGCCAGTAATGAAGCCCGCCAAATCCGTTTGAATCTGCGGGGACTTTAAGCTCCCCAGAGCGGCTGTTACACTCAGGGGATGTGGTCCATCCCACAACTTTGGAGGCAGAGCACAGTGGTTCCCAGGTGTCGGGCTGGGGTGAACGGGTCCGGTCTCATACAAAGTCCCGATTCAAGGGAGAATTCAGCGGAAGCATTTGGACCACCCGAAGAAGCGAAAGGCCCCCCTTCACGATGCCCAACCAGCAGCATTGACGCCGCCGCCATCCCAGTAACTGCCCATCAGCCTGAGCAACCAACCATCTAGACCCCAGCGCCTGCTCCAGCAGGAGCAGGATGACTCGGGATCAGAGATGGACAAAACGTTTCCGTGCCTACAGACAACGTCGTGTCCGGGACCGAGGTTCCGGCAATAATACTTCAGAGGTCAGCAGTAAAATGGTGGCCAATGAACCGATGTACACTGTCTGACCCAAAGCCACTGCGGGCGGTTACACAGCTTCGGGCAAAGAGACGCAGAAGGCCCCACCATTGAAGGACAACTTTTGAACTTGGGGGGAGGGTGGTGCGTTATAACCTCTATGAGAAGCATGGGGAAACCACTGTTGATTTTCCTGGAGGACTCGTGGAGTACAAACTTCCCAGATAGGGGCGTGGAGCCCACACAGCCGGATCTTGTTACGAACTTACATAAAAATCGGGCAAAACAGAGCCTGGTGTAACTAATTCTCCCAGCACGGACTGGACAGGGAGCGAGTTACTGCTCTGAGCAGGATACTGTATATAGTTAAATAAACCTCTGTTCTACTACCACTGGCTTCCTCAAGTTACTAAAGAAACCTTAAGCGATTAAATTCGGCCAGATTGCATCTGTTTTCAATTCTATCCCAATTAGCAGACATGCAGACATGAAGCATGTACATTTACATTTGAAAGTGCACTGCCCACCACCTTCTGCACGGACAAACAAGAGTCACCTTTTATCCAGGCCTGAAACAAGCGATGGGTCATTTGCACAGATAAATAAAAGGTCGATTATCTGTTACAGATTGCACTCTGAAGGAAAATGAACCACGCACACTGCCTGAACTAAAGAAATTGTCAAGTACTTACCAGAAATTCATACTGATCACAGCTTCCCCAGGAGAATCCCAACCTCGGAGTTCCGACAGGCAATGTCCAGGGCTCCGCGTGACCTTATAAAGTGGTGTATTTTCCCATTTATTGTAAGCGGACCGGTCATATAACCAGGATTCGGAAAACAATATTGTGGGTTCTTTGTCTGTATATGATCCTTTCTTCAAATAATGTAAACTGGAAGGTTATGAAGGCACAACTGATCTGTTGAACTGCTGTTTTGCTCTGTCTGCAGATTCACGGGATTAGACGTCACATAAGAACATAAGAACTAGGAGCAGGAGTAGGCCATATGGCCCCTTGAGCCTGCTCCACCATTCAATGAGATCATGGCTGATCTTTTGTGGACTCAGCTCCACTTTCCGGCCTGAACACCATATCCCTTAATCCCTTTATTCTTCAAAAAACTATCTATCCTTATCTTAAAAACATTTAATGAAGGAGCCTCAACTGCTTCACTGGGCAAGGAATTCCATAGATTCACAACCCTCTGGGTGAAGAAGTTCCTCCTAAACTCAGTCCTAAATCTACTTCCCCTTATTTTGAGGCTATGCCCCCTAGTTCGGCTTACATAAAGGAACTCTCCCAAATTTAACCTCTTGTGACCTTTGAACCACGAGATATCTGAAAGATTCTGGATGAAGCACTGTTGCTGCTGTATCTCGCTTCAGTATAAATGGGCAGATTGCACAGGGACAGAATTTCTATGCTTGCGACACGCTCCTACTTTCTGAAGAGACTTTGTGATATTGCATGGCATCAATAAACTCACAGTCTCCTGCTCCCGCATTAAAACTGACTTTTCAAAATTGCTCTGTAGTTTTAGCGATTGGTTTCGTCCTATATATTGACAATGTGATTTTAATTGTATTTCAAAATGCCCCAAGGAAAAATATAATTAAACACAGCAAATAATTTTACTTAAAAAGATGGATCAGACAATATTGAACCATATTCTAGCCCAAAGGCCATAAGACCACAAGACAAAGGAGCAGAATTAGGCCACTCAGTCCATCGGGTCTGCTCCACCATTCAATCATGGCTGATATTTTTCTCATCCCCATTCTTCTGCCTTCTCCCCATAACCCCTGATCCCCTTATTGATCAAAAACCTATCTATCTCTGTCTTAAAGACACTCAGTGATTTGGCCTCCACAGCCTTCTGCGGCAAAGAGTTCCACAGATTCTCCACCCTCTAGCTGAAGAAATTCCTCCTCATCTCAGCTTTGAAGGATCGTCCCTTTAGTCCACTGTATCCAGGCCTCGCAGTATCCCATAAGTTTCAATAAGATACCCCCCCGCATCCTTCTAAACTCCAATGGGTATGGACCCAGAGTCCTCAACCTTTCCTCATACGACAAGCTCTTCATTCCAGGGGTCATTCTTGCGAACCTCTGGCATAATGCATTGGGAGTTCTTGAATATGTAAATCTTTTACCGTCAGAGGCTTGTTTTAAAGAGCTGTTAGCGGAGGAAGCTCTCCGGAGTGATAGAACTGGCAAATCATCTAATTTAAACATTTTCCACAAGAGATAGCTAGACATCTGCTGTTAGATGTTATTTACCCAACTATCACTCTAAGCTGTGAATTTAGCTCCTGTTCTGGAAGGAATGACTTTATGATATTTCAAAGTGGAATAACCTGTCCCACTATTCAAGGCATTTGCTGGGAATGCGATCTGAGTAATTTTGTTCTTTATTTGATCAAGTAGTGCTGTTAAAATCAGACTTCCCTTCAGCTTGGCTGTTCACAGAGACCACCTTAGTTGTCCGACTAATTTACTTATCTTTCTTTACCTCAAGAATCAGAGAAAGTTTTCGGCTGGATTTCCCAGCCTCATCAGCCGCCAGGGCCTTCAGGTATCACCAAAGGCAATGGACTATTTTCTGGCTGGCCAAAGGTGCCACGATGGTACCTGCCACACCACGGCCAAAAAAAACCAGCCTATATCTTGTCCGTGGCATTGAATAACGTTTATCCAGTAATTTTTATCCTCCTGAGAAAACTATTGATGGCTGTTAACTGTGATTTAATTGGAGTATTTAGGATGATTAAGAGGTGTGATAGGATACATGCCGAGAGATGACATTTCCTGATTGAGGATTCCAGAATGAAAGGCAAAACCTTAAAATGATAGCAAGGTTGTTGGGGGATGATGTCAGGAAGCAGTTCTTCATACAAAAGGTATTGGAAATCAAAGAATCATAGAACTTACAGTGTAGACGGAGCCCATTTGGCCCATCGAGTCAGCACCAGCACCTGGTAAGAGCACCCTACTTAAGCCCACACTTCCTACCTATCTGCATAACCTAGTAACTCTACCTAACCTTTTGGACACTAAGGACAATTTATCATTGCCAATCCACCTAACCTGCATATCTTTGGGCTGTGGGAGGAAACCAGAGCACCTGGAGGGAACCCACGCAGACACGGGAGAACATGCAGACTCCACACAGACAGTGACCCAAGCCGGGAATCGAACCTGGGACCCTGGAGCTGTGAGGCAGCAGTGCTAACCACTGTGCCTACGTGCCGCCCCCTGGAACTCGCTTCCCCCCCAAATATCTTTTTAATTTAAAGTGCCCAATTCTTTTTTGTTCCCAATCAAGGGGCAATTTAGTGTGGCCAATCCATCCCCCTGTATATCTTTGGATAGTGGGGGTGAGACCCACGCAGGCACGGGGAGAACATGCAAACTCCACACAGACAGTGATACGGGTCCAGGATCAAAGCCAGGTCCTCACGCTGTGAGGCAGCAGTGCTAACCACTGTCAACCCAACCCAACCTAACTACACCAACCCGTCCAAAAATCTTTTGAGGTTGGACAGCCATTAAAAGTAGTAGGACTAAGATTGATAAAGTTTTGAAGAAGAAGAAACTCTGAAGAAGGGTCATACGGACATGAATAGTTAACCCTGTTTCTCTCTCCACAGATGTTGCCAGACCTGCTGAGTTTTAACAGCATTTTCTGTTTTTATTGTTGATAAAATTTTAGGTGGTATGGCTGTTAAGGGTTATGGAACCATAATGGGTGAAATATGGGGCTGGATTCTCCCCTACCCGGCGGGGTGGGCGGTCCCGGTGGGATAGAGTGGCATGAACCACTCCGGCGTCGGGCCGCCCCAAAGGTGCGGATTTCTCCATGGAAGGCCTTTGGCACCACGCCAGCCGGGGTCGAAGGGACTTTGCCGGCCGGCGGAAGTCCGCGCATGCGCCGGAGCGTTAGCGGCTGCTGACGTCATCCCCACGCATGCGCAGGGGAGGGGGTCACTTCCGCGTCGGCCATCGCGTAGTCTAGATCGCCCCGAGCCCCCCCCAGGACCCCGGAGCCCGCCCGCGCCGCCAATCCCGCCGGTCAGGGAGGTGGTTTGATTCACGCTGGTGGGAGAGGCATTACAGCAGTTGGACTTCGGCCCATCGCAGGCCGGAGAATTGCCGGGGGGGCCCGCCAATCAACGCGGCGCGATTCCCGCCCCAGCCGAATCTCTGGTGCCGGAGACTTCGGGAAATGGCAGGGGCGGGATTCATGCCGGCCCCCGGTGATTCTCTGACCCGCCGGGGGGGGTCAGAGAATCCAGCCCTTGATCTTATTGAAAGGTGAAGCAGTTACGACGGCTGAATGGACCACCACTATTTCTCAAGTAACGGCATAAACTTTGGAAATTGCACCATTTCAACCTTAAGTTCGTAACCTTTTCCCCTGCTGAAATGTGTTTTGAGTCAACTGCTGTTTCGCCTGTAAATTAGATCACTTAAAAAAAACCTGTATTTCCCAGTGTCTGTTTCTCACACATGCAGATTCAGTGAATAAAGATACGGCCAGGCGCAGATTTTCCACTTGACCTGCGTACACCACAAGTGTCTTTCAGGAGCTTCAGAAGTCTTACCATTCTGTTGATGGCTTACCGGGACGTAGAAAAGCAATGAGAGTGATTTAGTAAATGAGAAATTGTAAAACTGCTTAAAATAGAAGTGAAGCAAAAACCTCCAAATTGTTTATCCCCAAAGGCCTTATATCGCTGTTGCATTATTGAATTTTTGAGATCGGTGTAGTTATTTAAAGAATGACTTGCTGGGGGCAGCATTTCCTGTTCCCGCTGCTTGTCAATGAGATTTCCCATTGAAGCCACCCCTTGCTGCCTGGAAACCCACAGGCGAGGGTCGGTGCGCTGCCAGTGGGAACATAGAATCCCAGCGGCTGAAGAATTCCGGCATGTACAGCTAAATTTCCAATTAAGTGGCAATTTAGTGCGGCCAATCCACCTACCCTACACATCTTTGAGGAATTGGGGGCGAGACCCACACAGACACGGGGAGAACGCACAAACTTCACACGGACAGTGACCCAGAGCCGGGATCGATCCCGGGTCCTTAGCGCCGTAGTCCCAGTGCGAATCGCTGTATTTTTGAAGCCGTTACTGTAATTTAGGAGAATTGGCAGCCAAAGTGAAACAACACGCTCTCACAAACAACAATCCTCATTAGAAGTGAAGGAATATTATGGGCAGTTAACTTGAAAAATCAAGCTCCGCCGACTCTCAGTTCAACTATTTATTTTTACTTGTCATAGCTTACGCAGGAATCTTTTGAACTTATATCCTTTTTAAAGGAAGCCGGCTGGGTCCTCTTGACCCCCCAACTAGCCCCCCCCCCAGCCCCCCCCCCCCAGCCCCCCCCCCCCCTCCCCTCCCCCCCCACCCTCCCCTCCCCCCCCCCCCCCCTCCACTTAAAAACACGCCTAATGTCTAATTCTGTCTAATGTTTCAGGTTGATGCACTCCACCACCGATGCGGTAGCAGCAATGTGTATCTTTGCAAGATACACTGCAAAAACTCATCAAACATCCTTTGATAACACCTTCCAAACCTGCAACTATTGCCACCTAGAAGCACAAGGGTAGCAGGTGTATGGGAACACCACCAGCTCATAGGTCTCCTCCAAACCACAGGTGATCCTGACTTGGAACTATATATTTTTTGAATTGATTTATGGAATGTGGGCGTGGTTAGCTGGGCCAGCATTCATAGCCCATCCCTAGGTGCCTGTCAGAAAGCTCGTGTTCCTTCACTGTCGCTGGGGCAAACTTCAGGAACTCCCTCCCGAACAGCACGGTGGGTGTACCTACACCACATGGACTGCAGCGGTTCAAGAAGGCGGCTCACCGCCACCTTCTCAAGGGGCAATTGGGGCGAACAGCATAAGTTAAACCATGTCAATGACACTCAAATACCACAAAATAATTTTAAAAATCAGTTTCTTGTTTCAAGTTTCCAACATCGACAATCTTTCCCATTTGTAACATTTACTTTATTATTACCCGAGTGAAATGACATTGTTTGCAGGTTCCCCTTCTCCTTTCCAGAAACTACAAAGAAAAAGGTGCTGGGGCATCATTCGAGGTCAAACGAACCTTTCCTCCGAGTTCCAGAATTTAGTCCCCTCAATTGTCTTCCTTCTTTCTCTTCTCCCTCTGTATCGCATCCTCTTTATTTTTCCAATTCTTTCCAACTTTCCATTCTTATTCGATAGGTGAATAATGACTTAATTTTGGAATTAAAAACTGACCCAAAAACATATAGTTTGGAGGTCTGGGCTGTTGTAATATTGTGAACATATGCTAAATGATAGCTGTGGTGGGGTATAATCAGCAGTTATGTCAGAACGTTGTGGGCTCTCCTGGGACTGGTGCACAACTTCTAGGCTGGTACTTCAAAGTAATACCGAGGGAGTGCATCACTTTTGGCCGTGCTGCCTGATAGTTCAGTGGTTAAACCAAAACCTGTCTCTACCCTGCCAGGTAGATGTGCAAGATGTGATAGCGCTATTGTGAAGAACAGTGGGAATTCACTCCGGGGTCTCTGGAAAATATAACTGCTGGAAGATTATCTAGTCATTGTGTTATTGCTGTTTGCATGTGTGCATTTATTTCGGCCGTATTTCTTGCATTACAACAGTGACTACACTTCAAAAATGTGTCCATTGATTAAAGTGATTTGGGATGTTGTGAGATTGTGAAAGGCGTTATAATATTTCTTTAAAGTCTCTTCGCTATGGCATAGAGTCATGGCTGAATGCAGTCATCAGGTGAAGTGGAGTTTGAGGAAGGGGGATAGATGGACCAGGGGACACAATGCAATTCAATCCCTATTGTAAAATTATGCATACTATCCTTATTTTCATAATAAACTCCTTTATCCATAAATGTAGTGGGAAACGCAGATGAAAACCTGACACTGTAGTGACAATGCGGCACTTCCACTGACAGGGATGTGTAATTACAATGTGACATGTTTACATAAGCTTTTTCTGTATAAACACATACTCTATGCAGGTCCAGTCATCAGTCAAGAAGGCAAATGCAATGTTAGCATTCATGTCAAGAGGGCTAGAATACAACACCATGGATGTACTTCTGAGGATATATAAGGCTCTGGTCAGACCCCAGTTGGAGTATTGTGAGCCATTTTGGGCCCCATATCGAAGGAAGGATGTACTGGCCTTGGAAAGGGTCCAGAGGAGGTTCACAAGGATGATCCCTGGAATGAAGAACTTGTTATATGAGGAACGGTTGAGGACTCTGGGTCTGTACTCGTTGGAGTTTGGAAGGGTGAGGGGATCTTATTGAAACTTACAGGGTTCTGCGTGGCCTGGATATAGAACATAGAACATAGAACGATATAGCGCAGTACAGGCCCTTCGGCCCTCGATGTTGCACCGACATGGAAAAAATCTAAAGGCCATCTAACCTACACTATGCCCTTATCATCCATATGCTTATCCAATAAATTTTTAAATGCCCTCAATGTTGGCGAGTTCACTACTGTTGCAGGTAGGGCATTCCACGGCCTCACCACTCTTTGCGTAAAAAACCCACCTCTGACCTCTGTCCTATATCTATTACCCCTCAATTTAAGGCTATGTCCCCTCGTGCTAGCCACCTCCATCCGCGGGAGAAGGCTCTCGCTGTCCACCCTATCTAACCCTCTGATCATTTTGTATGCCTCTATTAAGTCACCTCTTAACCTTCTTCTCTCTAACGAAAACAACCTCAAGTCCATCAGCCTTTCCTCATAAGATTTTCCCTCCATACCAGGCAACATCCTGGTAAATCTCCTCTGCACCCGTTCCAAAGCTTCCACGTCCTTCCTATAATGAGGCGACCAGAACTGTACGCAATACTCCAAATGCGGCCGTACTAGAGTTTTGTACAACTGCAACATGACCTCATGGCTCCGGAACTCAATCCCTCTACCAATAAAGGCCAACACACCATAGGCCTTCTTCACAATCCTATCAACCTGGGTGGCAACTTTCAGGGATCTATGTACATGGACACCGAGATCCCTCTGCTCATCCACACTACCAAGAATTTTACCATTAGCCAAATATTCCGCATTCCTGTTATTCTTTCCAAAGTGAATCACCTCACACTTCTCCACATTAAACTCCATTTGCCACCTCTCAGCCCAGCTCTGCAGCTTATCTATGTCCCTCTGTAACCTGCAACATCCTTCCACACTGTTTACAACTCCACCGACTTTAGTGTCGTCTGCAAATTTACTCACCCATCCTTCTGCGCCCTCCTCTAGGTCATTTATAAAAATGACAAACAGCAACGGCCCCAGAACAGATCCTTGTGGTACGCCACTCGTAACTGAAATCCATTCTGAACATTTCCCATCAACTACCACTCTCTGTCTTCTTTCAACTAGCCAATTTCTGATCCACATCTCTAAATCACCCTCAATCCCCAGCCTCCGTATTTTCTGCAATAGCCGACCGTGGGGAATGTGGGGATAGAGTGGACATGGAGAGGATGTTTCCACTTGTAGGACAAACTAGAACCAGAAGACACTATCTCAGACTAAAGGGACGATCCTTTCAAACAGAGATGAGGAGGAATCTCTTCAGCCAGAGGGTGGTGAATCTGTGGAACTCTTTGCCGCAGAAGGCTGTGGAGGCCAAATCGCTGAGTGTCTTTAAGCATGATCCGTTGTCCCTTATTTTACAAGATTGTTCCATATTTGAGTTCATTCTCCCACCTTCCTGCAATTTGGTCCTTTAAATCTCCTGCATGCAAGTAGCTGCTCTCCTCCTGTGTGCACACTCTCACAGCTCTGACACCCATACCCCACACAGGTGATGGGTCGTCCTCCACCCCCAGCTCTAATGGGCCCACATGCCACAGAGTGTCCCTTAGTTTTCTCTCCGAGAGTTGGCCACCCTGAAGTAACCACCTCACTAAAATTCAGACAAACAGTTGTCTGCCTTGGTAGTTCAGGGCACACGAGTATCTTGTGGGTAGGTGTGGATTAACTTTGAAGTTAAACTGGGCCAATATTAAGAACAGCGCTCAAAATTCATCGGGTCATTTAGTACAGAAGAGGTCCTTCGGCCCATCGAGCCTTCGAGCCTGCACCAACAAAAAACACACAAAATGTCCACTGATCCCATTTTCCAGCACTTGGCTCATAATATTGAATGTTATGACATTCCAGGTGCCCATCCAGGGACCTTTTAAAGGTTGTGAGGTTTCCCACCTCCACTATTCTTCATGTGGACATATGTATAAAATAACACCTCACTCCTCATTCTGAAACATAGTACAGTGAAGGGTATCTATGTGTACTTATAAGTGGAGTAGTTAACATCAAGAGACCAGAATTTGATGAATGCAGATATTTTGGAGGATTTTGGGCTGAAGTGCAATGACAGATGAATGGGACCTGGTGTGATTTAAGATGCTGAGGTATCGGTTATAACTTCAACGAAAATGGAAACAAAAGTGGGCTGTATAATCATTGGCCTGTCAGTATGACATAACAGTTAAATTATTAAATTTGAATGGGGATTCAGATATTTTGATTGGCCAACAAAAAACAGGTTTGGATGTTGCTCAGGATTTAACCATCAAACATCAATTCAGTGACATCATGCACATTAACCTGTACTATTCTGTACTCACTGATTAATGCTGACTCCTGGTCTGAATTTAAAATTCTCATCCTTGTTGTCACATCCTTTCACGGCCACGTGCCTCTCTATCTGCATAATCTTCTCCACTCCTACAACTCCTCCGAGGTCTCTGCTGTCCTTCAATTCTAGCCTCTTGGGCATCCCTTATCCTTTTTGCCCCACCAGTAGCAGCCATACCTTCAGACGACTAGCCCTTAAGCTCGGGAGTTCCACCCGAGACATCAGCACCTCTTGACCTTGCTCTTTCTCTCTCCTTCACTTGATGAAGGAGCTGCGCTCCGAAGGCTAGTGATTCCTAAACAAACCTGTTGGACTTTAACCTGGTTTGGGAAGACTACTTACTGTGCCCACCCCAGATGACGCCGGCATCTCCACATCATTGCTCTTTTTCTAAGACACTCTACGGAAACCACCTTTTTAATCAAGACATTGCTCACTTGAATTAGTACCTCCTTGTGTGGTTCAGTGTCAATTTTTAAAAATTTGTTCTTGGGATGTGGGCATCGCTGGCTAGGCCTGCATTTATTTCCCACCCCAAGGGCATTTAATAGACAACCACATAGCTGTAGATCTGGAGTCACATATAGGCCAGACCAGATAAGGGTGGCCAATTCCCTTCCATAAAGGGCATTAGTGAACCAGGTGAGTTTTTTTTAACAACAATTGACAATGGTTTCATGGTTAATTCGAGACTTTTAAATGAACTCAAAATTTCTCCATCTGCCATGGCTGGGATTTGAACCCAGGTCCCCAGATCATTAACCTGGGTGTCTAGATTACTGGTCCAGTGAAATTACAGCTAAGCCATCATCTCCCCTATTTTGTTTGATGATACCCCTTAAAGCGCCTTTAGGCTGCTTTACAAAAGTTTAAGTGCGATGCAAATTGGAGTCATGTGTGGAGTGAATGGCTGAGCGAATGGTACAAGGAGAAGTAAGATGACACAGTAGACATCAAGGTGAATAGTCGATCTCAAGCTTTGTGCTGTTTTTCCACCAGGCACATGTCAGTTATGCTGGTATGTGGTGTCTGTTCTTCAGATAGCTGTACAGAAGATGCTGTTCATTGCTTTCAAACCTGTCAGATCAATTTACCTTTAAAGTTACCTGCTGAAGCTGGTACTTGGCACTGGACAACACAATGATGCTTCATGGTGAGGATGAGGCATTTATTACTTATCCTGGATTCCCTTTATAAATAACTAAAAGTGGTGTCTGATGTCCTGAAATGTATAAGGCAATGAGTGATATGTGAAAAACTTTCTTTACCCAGTCTCCTTTTAGACCTGGTTAATCACAGTCAGCCACCTTCTTCAGCCATACTATTCTACTCAATTTTTCAGTAAATGTGGCACGATCCATATTAACGCATACCAATCACGACTCTTACTTCTTCTATTATCACTCGTCACCCATCCTATACAAAAATATCCTCGAAGGTGGCGAGAAACTCCTAAGTATTTGCACGTGTAAAATATTAAAATTGATGTGTTGTTTCAAAATCACATTATTTTAAAGATATAGCTGCCATGTTTCTCGGCTGTGAGCTCTGCTTATTCTTAGAAATGATTATTTGCCCTTGTATTTCTGAAGGGGCTGGGGAGTGAACTGTCTCCATGTGGTCACCCCACGTCAAGTGGGGAAATTAAAAATAAACTGGAACATCTCTGAAGAAGGCATTACAAGATACAGGTGCCATGCATCAGGTAATTAGCTTCTTCTTTTGAGGTGTCATCTGGTGTCTCGCACTGTTAGCAGCATGTCATCTGCTAAGTTATTCGCTGGTGACACATTTGATATTTTTAAACCGAGATTAGGAAACTTCAGTATCTGTAAAGGAAATGTGTAAAGGTAGAATTTCAAAACCATCAGGATCAATCCCCGGAATGGTATGCACTTGTATATCAATTGACAACATTGCCCGAGGAAATAGCTGTTACAACTCTTCAGACAGCTTCAGGTGTTTCACTTTTCCCCTTGTTACTTCTCCCAGAAAGTCGTTTCGGACCCTCATTTTGGTACAAGTCTCTGAGAACTTTCCAAAGAGTGTTGTTAAGCGAATTTGAAACAATACCATCTGTTGCATTTATTTGCTCCTATCATCAATCGTCACCCTTCCTGCACAATGATATCTTCGAGGGTGACTAGAAACTCCGAAATATTTGCACATAGTAATAATCTTTATTAGTGTCTTAGGTAGGCTTACATTAACACTGCAATGAAGTTACTGCAAAAATCCCCGAGTCGCCACACTCCGGCACTGGTTCGGGTACACTGAGGGAGAATTCAGAATGTCCAATTCATCTGACAAGCACGTGTTTCGGGACTTGTGGGAGGAAACTGGAGCGCCCGGAGGAAACCCACGCAGACATGGGGACAACATGAAGACTCCGCAGACAGTGACCCAAGTCGGGAAACGAACCCGGATCCCTGGCGCCATGAAGCAACAGTGCTAACCACTGTGCTACCGTGCCATGTAAAAGTTAAAAGATGACTATTTTTTAAAAATCACATTATTGTAAGATACAGTTGCCAACTTTCTTGACTTAATTTTATTTTCAACTGTTAGCTAGGCTTATAATTACAAATGATTATTTAACCTTGTATTTCTGTGGGGCGCTGGGGAGCGAACTGTCTTCTATCATATGGTCAGCCAAGAGAAAGTGATGGATACAATACTTGCAAATTACTAATTGAACACTAGATGGTTCCCCTGATGGGAGTAAACACATTGTAGCAATTACTCTTCTCATGCTGCCTTTGTTATTCTTTGATGAGGAGCAGTAGCGGATCAGGAAATAAAAGTCGTCAGCTATTTTGGATGCTCGAGGAATCAAGGATGGAGTGAGGAATGCGTAGTTGAGGCGAAAGGTCAGCTATGGTCTTAACAATTACCAGAGGAGGCCCAAGGGCTGGACTGAACTAACCTGTTCCTACTTATATTAATTCCCACCAATTGGAGCACTTCTTTGGTCCAAATGCATCCTGAGCCAATCTGCATTTGCGGAGAGCAGTTACTCAGAACTGCAGGTTGAATAACATCCTTTCGACATACTTTGCTTTCTTCTACCAGAAAGATGTTTTATCCCTGCAACATTTACTTCTGAAATGAAATGAAAATCGCTTATTGTCACGAGCAGGCTTCAATGAAGTTACTGTGAAAAGCCCCTAGTCGCCACATTCCGGCGCCTGTCCGGGGAGGCTGGTACGGGAATCGAACCGTGCTGCTGGCCTGCTTTCAAAGCCAGTGATTTAGCCCAGTGAGCTAAACCAAAGTTGGCCTTGCTCTAATAAAATTCCATCTGAAAAGAGAATTGTGTTTTTGGGCTGGTGTGTATGAATGTGAACTCCAACATTATACTTGACTTCAAATTGCTCTTTTTGTCAAATATTCAAATGCACAGTAGCTGATTCAGGAAATCACCTGCTGCATAATCTTTTGGTGTGAAAGAATAGCTACCCTCCCTGATCCTGGCTCTTGTCAGAACTGGGGATTAATGGTTCATTTATTCAAGCCATCAATAATGTAATTCTTTAACTGGTAATTTATTTTATCACTGTATATGCATCACTGTGATTTATGCTGTCAACTCTGACCTTCAAATTATACCTGTGGTGTGACAAGGCTTCTAAACTGCACTGCGAGTCTCCATTCTCGCACTCTGTTACTGAGTGGTATAGAGTGGCAGTGAAGATCTAATGGATAATGGCGGAGGCCATTCGGCCCATTGTCTGTGCTGGTTGAGACCTGCTCTAATCCTACTGATCTGCAGCCCTGTAGGTTATAGCATTTCAACTGCATATCCAAGTATTTCTAAAATGTGACGAGAGCTTCCAATGCTCACTGGGTCAGTGGGCAGGATTCTCTCTGTCCCGCCGGCCCCCTTTTTCTGAGTGGCACGCCCCCCTAGCCGGCAGCGAGGTTCTCTGTACCCACAGCGAGCCAATGGGGTTTCCCATTACGGGCCACCCCCACGCCATCGGGAAACCTGCGGGAGTGGGCGCGCTGCCGGCCAAGCGCAGGATCCCGCTCATGGAGAATCCTGCAGAGTGAGTTCCAAATCCTCAACTCCTTCTCCCAAGCATCTGTCAAAAAAAATTTCTCTGCTCCCGAGTATTGACCTCATTCGGATTGGAATTCTCTCCAACTGGACTTTTAATAAATATAAAATCCCCAAAGCATCATGGACATTAATACGGCAAACAAACAGACCAAAGGTCAACTGTGCTGCAAAGGGTTAATCTTCAAAATATGTTGATCCTGAAACCACTGGGACATTTCTATCTTAATAACACTCTTGAATATTGTCATAAGAAGGCTTACATTAACACTGTGTGGTGAATCACAATCTAGTAATTCACACTGTGTTATATCGTATGTGTTGTGTTCTTATAAGCTCGGTATACGAGCAGTTGCGCGGCTCTGCCCATAGGGGGAGATGAGGAGTTTGTACTTGGCTCCACCCTAGGCTCCGCCCATGGCTCCGCCCATGGCTCCTCACACTAACCGGAAGTATAAAGCTTTGCAGTCGTGAGCCTGCCTGCCAGTTCATCTCGTCGCAAGCAGGCTCTGTTGTAAGACTATTAATACCACTGTTCACTTCCAACCACGTGTCTTGTGAATTGATGGTCACATCACACTGCACTAAAGTTACTATGAAATGCTCCTAGTCGCCATACTCGGGCGCCTGTTCGGGTACACAGAGGGAGAATTCAGAATGTCCAATTCACCTAACAGGCACGCCTTTAGTGACTTGTGGGAGGAAACGTGGTAGCACAGTTCTTAGCACTGGGGCTTCACAGTGTCAGGGACCCAGGTTTGATTCCCGACTTGGGTCACTGTCTGTGTGGAGCCTGTACGTTCTCCCTGTGTCTGGGTTGTTTTTCAAGGACAAAACAGTGGCCATCAGGCAATCTACTGAAAATAACTGGGAGACTATCAGAGCTGATGGCCCCAGACAACGGTCATTATATCAGCAACAACTAAGGAGAAATGGACATGATCACATTTTGACCCCAATGCTCGTTCCTGATCAGCTGACAGTGCCCTTGCCAGGGGCATGCTCCACGGCCCATACTCGGAGCCCCCATAGGGGCTACAGTGGGCTTTGCCCTTCAGTGGGCTAGCTGATGCCCCTCCAGCGGGTGGCAGCAAGGTTGGGGGGGGTGGGGGGGGGGGGGGTTTGGCGGAGGGTGGGATGTGGGGGTGGGGCACCTATATGACCGGTGTCACTCTACAGAACCAAAGGCCAATGTGGATGGTCAGTGGGGAGTGCGGCAAGATGGTTGCCTGCAGAGTGTGACAATGGTGGTCTGGGCCTGTACATCGTCCCAGTTCCGCGGGGGGGGGGGGGGGGGGGGGGGGGGGGGGGGTGTGGGGTGGAGTCATCTCGGTCACTCGGCCCATTTTCCCATCAACCCTCCCTCCTGAGCCGTAGCAGGGCCTCCACCAGCCCAGCCAGCCCGGTTAGTATCTAGACCGGCAACCGACAGTCGTGCCTCTCTGCGTCCTATCTCGTCTCTCTCCCTCATCCGCCACGACGCTGGTTTCACGTTTTTTTTTCTCCACGAGGTGGAGAATCGCAGCGGGTGGGCAGGACATGGACCTAGGCAGGCACGGGAGGCTGCACTACGTGTTCGCCAGAGACAACGCGCATGGGACGCTCTGGGTGATAGTGGGACTGTCCAGAGGCATGTACATGGCATCCCATCCCCACTCTAACCCCTCCCAGAGCCCCCCACTCTAACCCCCCCCCAGAGCACTGAGACAGGTTATAACAATGTGAACAGGTGTTTAATGTGACAACGTACACACTGACTTGTACTCTAGCCCCTATAACTAAACTGTGCCCTGCGCCCGTGCCACCTTAACTAGTGTCCATCATTCTGGCCTTACGGTCCCGAACGCCATGTCTAGGTGGGTCCTCAGATGGTACAGCAGGAGTGGAGGTGGCCTGCTGTGATTCCTGCCCCGCGACAAGGTCCCCTTTGGTGGATGCCTTCTGGGGCGACCGGGCCTGGATGGACCCTCTGCTTCCCGGGTGTCTCAGGTGGTGTGGTGCCACCCTGTTCTGCCCAACAGATGCACCGGGGACAGGAGGAGGGGAGTCCGAGGTGCTGCGGTGTTCCAGCACCTCCCTTGGGGAGTCACTGTTGCGGGTCCCATCACCTCCTCCGCCCTCAGGGTGCACGATGGCCCCTGGGTACTCCATGAGATGGGGGTGTGAGCGGTGCTTTCTCCTGAAGGTCCTGTGCCACCTGCCGCTGCCAGTCCTGGAGACCCGCTGGCGTCTTGACCAGGAGCCACATGCTCGCGGCCTTGGAGCACAAGGAGTGGTTCACCTCCATCTGCGACGGGAGCACATCACACTGCAACTGTGCCACCACCCTGTGGGTCTGTGCCACATCACCCATTGACTGTGCCACCACCTTCTGGGTCTGTGTTACATCAGCCAGTGACAGCTCCATCTCCCTCCGGACTGTGTAGCCACCGAAGTTGGCCATTCCCTAAATACAAAATGGAGGAACGCAAAGCAGACAGGTTAAAATGGACAATGTTTGCAGCCCCAGCAGGCTGCACCAAGCAAATGTGGATTCTGTCTGCTAAGAGAGCAGACAGCACTGAAACGAACATTCCGCATACTAATGAGGCAATCTCCAGGATAGTTAGCATATTAATGGAACGATTCCAGAGACAATGGACACAAATGGGGAAGTAACTGTAACATTGTAAAGGATACCAGACACGCAGGCACCAGCGGGGTTCGAAAACAAAGAACCTGAAAGCCTGCCCAGTAGCTAAGGAACAGCCTCAGTATTGGGGGGATTCAAACATATCGATTGGGAAGAGACCCAATCGATTCTGAGCAGGTAAAAGGGTCCGCCCAAAGGGGCGTGGATCCCTGGGACCTATAAAAGACAGGTCCCACACATACTTTGTTCTTCTCGTCCAGCCCTCCTCTCTCCTTGACCAACACTCCTCCGTGGACCAGCACCTCGACCAGCTTTTGCCAAGAAGACCCCGAAGGAGAGAGAGAGAGGTTTTGGGACCACAGCCGCCAGCAAGTAAGTGTCTCACAACGATCGCTACCAGAGATAGACACTCCTGACCCCTTTTAACTTATACCAACCTGAAGTCTGCAGACCAGAGCAGAGCAAGAGGCCTTGTTCCCTGACCCGGCAGTTCCTTCGAGATAAGTATTAGTTTATTTAGCAGTAGGAATAGTTTAATCCTTTTAGTGTGTGCATGGGTAGTTATTATAATTGTATTATGATAAACTCAGTTGTTTGAACTTACTAATTGGTGTATGGTTTTATTGCTTTGAACTTCACCTTGAACTTGTGGAGGTATAGAACATAGAACAGTACAGCACAGAACAGGCCCTTCGGCCCTCGATGTTGTGCCGAGCAATGATCACCCTACTTAAACCCACGTAACCCGTATACCCGTAACCCAACAATCCCCCCATTAACCTTACACTACGGGCAATTTAGCATGGCCAATCCACCTAACCCGCACATCTTTGGACTGTGGGAGGAAACCGGAGCACCCGGAGGAAACCCACGCACACACAGGGAGGATGTGCAGACTCCACACAGACAGTGACCCAGCCGGGAATCGAACCTGGGACCCTGGAGCTGTGAAGCATTGATGCTAACCACCATGCTACCGTGAGGCCCCAAAGTCGCCAGGTATCTTAACGATACCTGGCGACTCCAGAGCTAAGTAAAGAAACAGAGCAAAATTGAGTGTTAAGCACACTCACACAGAATGAGCAACAACTGGGCCACCTCCCCCTACGTCTGTGCCACACTGGTCAGCTCCTGATCAATGCCGCCGACATTCCCAGCCATGGCCCTCTGTGACTGGTCCATGCTCATGGCACATGGTCGCCTGTGAGGCAGCAGCCCTACCCTGGGCCACAGTCAGTGCCTGCAAAGAATGCCCCAGGCTTTGGACATGCTGATCCATAATCAAAACTGTCACCCCCAATGCCACCCCTGTGGATGCCACACAGGCGTTGTCGGTCTTGGTGGCATGCATTGTCAGACCACCTCCGGCTGCTGCTTGCGGTTGGACACCTCCAACTGCACCTGCAGGTGCTGGATGCTCGCCGGCATCTCCTCACGTAGGCCCTGGCTTTGTGACTGCTTCGTCACAATCAATGGGACTGTCCGTTCCAGAAACTCGACACCCATATGGACAGCAGCTAGTTCCTGGTTTCGGCCTACTCTCCGACCGTTCGGCCTACCCTTGCCTACCTCCACCCGCTGTACCGGTTCAGCTGTGTGGTGCGCACCAGAGAGTGTCCCGGGACCCTCTTTGCTGAAGCACCCAACCGAGGTGAGTGTCCCGGGGATGGGGGAGGGCGCTGGAGAAGCTGTGACGGAAAATCACCATCACCCTCCCACCCGGGCTTCAGGGTGTCCGGAATCTGAGGCGGAGGGCTGGTGTTCGATCTGCTCCCATTACTGCTCGGCTCAAGAGGGGGTGGGGGGAGAGGCGGCTGTGGCACTGGCCGGGGGCGGGGACATCAGATGGACCCGCCCCATCTCCAGGTGCTCTGCAAGACACAAGACAAAACGTATGATTAGGCCACAGGCAGGGGGGGTTGGTGGGGGGTTGTGTAGGATTAGGGTAATGTGGGATTGAGGGTGAGGGTAGTATGAGGGTGAGGGTGGTGTGTGGGTAAGGGTGTTGTGGGGGTGGTGTTGAGTGGAGGATAACACACGTGTCAGGGGGAACCGTAATTAAGCAGGATCTCACTTCCTCACCCGTGGCTGAACTCCACCCTGGTGACCTTCCTTTCCTCCGAGCTGCCGACCACGTCCACGGCCCTCTGTTGTGCCATGGTTAGGGCCTCGAGGTCCGACGGTTCCCCTCCTGTCTTCTCCCGCTCCCGGCGGTTGTGGGCGACCTTCTCCCGGTGTGGGGGGGAGGGGGAAACAGAACACTCCGACGCATGCAGCCCAGCGGGTGGGTAACTGGTGGCCTCAGTGGCCAGGCCACCCGACCATAGCGGCCGGTATGGGTGCCAGCATGTGGTGCAGGGTGGGGTTTAGGCCCCCCTCCAGGTGTGTGGGGGAGGGGGGGGGGGTAACCATCTGGGATGGCCACTTCCAGAATACAAAATGGACACTCGCAAAGAATGTAGGGAACTGTGGACAATGTTAGGAAAACAAGCAGGCACAGAGACTGAATGTATATTCGGGAAGCAGTTACCAGACGGAATCGAAACTCTGGGTCAATTAACATATTGATGGCCCATCTCCGGGAACAAAGGAAAGACACTCAAGCAACCGATACTGTTTCAGACATCCCGGCGCCATTTCCCAAAAGCACAAACAAAGCCAGGCCAACGGCCACCAAAGACACGCCCAGCCATCAGGGCACCTACCCCTTTATTGGTCAAGATCAATACCAGTGATCGAGAAGCCAGTTTAGAGGGGCCAAGTTTAGACCCGCCTAAAAGCGGGCGAAGCCCCTCCAGGTATAAGAAGGAACCCCCACGAGAGAATCACTCTCTTGGACTTGGCTCTCAAAGCGGAGAGACCCGTCCACCAGCATCACCAGAGGCAAGTAAGTCCAAGGTCAACGCTCACTACCAGACGGACGACCTTAGCAGTTCTCCTGTACTTCTTCGAACCCAACAACCTCAGATCCGAACAACGGCCATTGTTCCTCTGACTGAGTGGGCACCCAAAGCTAAGTATAGGCGATAGCGTTAGAGATAGTTTCGTTTGTAGTACTTTGTGCATGCGTAGATCTTACTGTGTGTGTAAATAAATAGTGTTGACTTTGAACTAATTAACTGGTGTATTGGCTCTTTGATCAGTATTCGGGTTTGAACCTTGTGGCGGTATCAAGAGTTACCTGGCGACTCTAAGGCATAAACATGGTTAGGATTGAGAAAGGCGACCATACTGACCGCCATATTTATAGCAAGTAAACAGAGCAACAGTGGGGACAGGGGAGGAGGTTGGGTTACGGGTGTGTGGGACTTGGCTTACTGCCAGGGGCAAAGTACTCACCCCGGCCGCCCTGAGGATGTCATGCAGTTTTTGTCGCCACTGCTGGCTGGTCCAAACGATTTTGCTCACAGCCTCTGCCACCTGCACCCAGGCACGGCGAATGGCAGCTGCTGGCAGCCTTATTCCAGGGCTGAGGTACAGGGTCTCAAGCTCTGCACCTGCGAAATTTGGTGCCCCACATCTTGCTACCATCTTGTTGGCTGGAATGGTGTGTGTGGGGAGTGAAGTGTGCATATGCGGTTGCAGCTTGTCAGCCTCCTAAGTGGCAATTACAACACTGGTGAATCCCGCACCGTTTTTCATTGGCACCAATTGCGTTCCACGTGGCGCTGGTTTTTGCCCCTTAATAGTAGCTGAATCGGTCCAGGTGCAAGGCTGGTTTTGGCTGTCATGGAAGTCCACAAATTCTGCGTCGGCGTCAACACTTAGTCTCAGAAATTAATACCCCGCCCCAGATGTTTGCAATATGCTTGAAAATTCAATAAGTGGTTATTTCGTTTTCGACCAGCTTTATGTTAGCGTGGATGATCTTTGACCTGTCTCTGTTCACAGTCGAGAAGTGATGCACATTTAACACATAATTAGATTTTTTTCATTTAATGAAGGCAATTTTGAAATTGTAATTGGTTAGCAATGACACCATGGCCCTGAACTCAAGGAGTTTGTGTGTAACTGCATTCCTTCTGTAATTTTGCAGCAAGGTAACCTGCCCAGATACGTATTATATCTACGATGTCGACTACAAAAAAACCTTGCACATTCCATTTCAGCATTTCAGCAGTAGATTAAAAGGAGGGACACAAGTAAATTCAGGCATAAAAACAAACAAACCCCAGGGTTAATTTCCAGCTGGATGGAACTTAAAAGCAGAGACGTTATGTTGAGTAGCACGGTAGCACAATGGTTAGTACAGTTGCTTCACGGCGCCAGGGTCCCAGGTTCGATTCCCTGATGGGTGACTGTCTGTGCAGAGTCTGCACGTTCTCCCTGTATCTGTGTGGGTTTCCTCCGGGTGCTCCAGTTTCCTCCCACAGTCCAAAGATGTGCAGGTTAGGTGGATTGGCCGTGATAAATTGCCCTTAGTGTCCAAAAAGGTTAAGTGGGGGTACGGGGATAGGGTGGAGGTGTGGGCTTGAGTAGGGTGCTCTTTCCAAGGGTTGGTGCAGATGCAATGGGCCAAATGGCCTCTTTCTGAACTGTAAATTTTATGATTCTATGAGCATTTAGTGAACCTTAGTTGAACCACAATTTAAGTATTGTCCAATTCTGGTCTAAAAGCCAGGTATGGTGCAAAAAGAATTCAAAAGCATGATACAAGAACTTATCAGAAAATATTGCGCAGGCTGGGATATTTTTCTACAGAAGGAAGAAGACTGAGGAATGACCTTATAGAGAACAGTGAGTCGGGTCAAAGTGGAATCTTGTTTTTAATTAATTGGATGTTGGTTGCTGGCATTTATTACGCGACCTTAATTGCCCTTCAGCTGAGTGGCTTGTATGGCCATTACAGAAAATCTGGAGTCACATGTAGGTCAGACCAGCAGATTTCCCTCAATGGGAAAACCAGCTCGGTTTTTCAGATGATGGTTTAGCAGTTCAAATTTCACCATCTTGTGCGGGGGGGGATTCAAACTTTGGTTCCAATAGCATTACTCTGGATTCCTTGCCCAGGAATAATACCACGGCACCATCGCCTCTGTTGGCACTTGGAGGGGTGACCAAGACTGGACAAGCAGGAATCCAAATAAACACGGTAGCACAGTGGTTAGCACTGTTGCTTCATAGCGCCAGGATTCCAGGCTCGATTCTTGGCTTGGGCCATTATCTGTGCGGAGTCTCCCCATATCTGCATTTCCCTGGGTTTCGTCCGGGTGCTCCGATTTCCTCCCATAAGTCCCGAAAGACGTATTGTTCGGTGAATTGGACATTCTGAATTCTCCCTCAGTGTACCCGAACAGGCGCCGGAATGTGGCGACTAGGGGATTTTCACAGTAACTCCATGGCAGTGTTAATGTAAGCCTACTTGTGACAGTAATAAAGATTATTATGCATGAAAGAGAAAAGAACAGAAGGTTGTACTGATAAGGTGAGGTGAAGGAGGGTGGAAGGAGAGTGGGATGCAACTTAAACGCCGGGATAGATCATCTAGGGCGGGTCAGCACACGACTAAGTGATGACGCGGTCACATGGAGCAATGCGGGGGGTGGAGTTTAGCAGGATTACCTTGGATCACGAGTAGAGTGGGTGTGTTAATGAGTGTCTGTATGTTTAAGTTAATAAATCGGCCATTCATTGCAAGACCCTTGAGCAGTCATTGATTTAACAGGCCACGCAGAACCACATGGTGTCAGGGTTGGCAGCAGGGCACAACAACTTCGAAACACTGACCCACTTGTCTTCGATGAAAATATGGAGGACAATTGGGGCAGATTCAAGCTGGAATGGAACATCTTCTGTGGTGCAGCCCTGTCTGAAAAAATGTAAATGGTAAAAGGCCTATTCTGTGCTGGATTTAGCAAGACCTACAGCCGTCGGAATGTTTAAACTGTTACAGTTCGAGTTGGAAGACCATAAAACGGACCCCACAACCCCACCCCCCCACCACCCCATGCAATTATTCTCCAAAAATTGAAGAAATGCACTCCCCGCTTAAAAAACGAATTCTAGATCGCCACATGTTCCATTCTAATAATCAGAAACCATGCGACTCAATCCAGTCCTACGTGGACACAGCAAAAGTCCTGGCAGAAGAAAGGTATTCATTTTGGGCATTTACTGACGGATTGATTATCGGTTGGTAACAGGCACAGAAACAATGTACTCCAAAAACAGCAACTGAAACAGAAGGGCCTGACTTTGCAGTTTGCTTTTGTAGTGTGCATTTCAGACGAGCAGCCCGAGCGATTGAACAGAGAATTCAGGTGGGAAATGTGACGATATGCCTATGGGCTATATCATAGTTGGATGGTGTGCAACCTCCAACCAGCAGGGGCGGTATAGGCACACCATGCGGTCTCAAGGCCAAGGTCATGTGACCAGTGAGTCCCATATAAAGGGAGACATATCCGGCCATCTTCAGAAGATTGAGAGGTTAATAAGACATACAAGTGAATGGTCGGTATTAGGTGCAGATTCCAGAGGAGTAGTTAGCAGACTCCATGATAACGTGCTCTGTATCAGATTGCTATCATACCACACGAGACTCAATAAAAGATTCTGGTTTGGACAAGTTGAGGTGTTTGGTGGATTCCTTCGTCAGGTACAAAAGACCAAACACAAGAGGAAACAGCACAGTTTAGGAGGGAAACAGAAATATGTGCAGTGTGGGGAGTGCTCTCCATCAACACCCAGCAACCTGTGTGCACAATTGATGAACAATCTGAAACATTACATAAAGATTTTTTTTGGGTGGGGTGCGGCACCATATTTTCAGTTTGGGGCGGGGGCGGGGGGGGGGGGGGGGGGGGGGGTGCGTCCTGTATCAGCTTCAGGTGCCAGCACCCTCCAAAGGGGCGACTGTTGTTTCGCCTTTGGAAAAAAATGTAATCAATGTGGTGAGTGGAATCAGTTCACCAACACAGCACTCGTTCTCCTGTGCTCGCATTGCCCACTCGCTTTGCCAGGGACAGGCGTGTAACTAGGGTCAGTGAATTAAATGTCTAAGGCGCCATCGACGCAATCATCCGTACTATATTGCAAAAGCGTGGAATAGGCCACGACGAAGGAGGAATATTCACCACACTGCAGATAATCTCAACCGATGCCAAGTTAAAAGTCAAAATCGACACAGGGTAAAGTGCAATGTTCTATCCAGAACAAAGTTGTGAGAAATAGACCTGGGGGCAACGCTAGAGTCCCCAACCAGTAGTCTGCTAGTGCACCACTGAGGACGGGGCCACACTTCGCTGTCGACAGGGAAAGATCATCTCCACAATGTGGTCTAAAATCTCAGGTCACTACTCGGACTTTGGGATTGCATCTTGTTAGCGGCCATTCGACTAGGCCCAGAAGTCCACGTTGTGCAGCATCAAGCCCCAGAGATGACAAGGTACAATTTCCATTGTTGATTGTCAGGCAATCGACAAGCTACCTGTTATACACCATATGAAATTAGATAGAATCATAGAATTATACAGCACAGAAGGAGGTCTATCAGCTCATCGTGGCTGCACCGGCTCCCGAAAGAGCTCCTAGCTAATCCCATTCCCCAGCCCTATCTCCGTAGCACTCTAAATTCATCACTTCCAAATATATATCCAGCTCTTCTTTGAAACCTCCCATCTAACCCACCGCGACCACTCTCCCAGGCAGCTTATTCCAAACCCCAACAATTCTGTGAGTAAAGACCTTTCTCCTCATCTCACTCTTAGCTCTCTCGCTGACCATCTCAAAATTGTGACCCCCCTCGTCACTGACTGGCCAACTAGTGGAAAGAGAATATCCTTCTTTACCCTGTCAAAATTGTTCAGAATTTTGAAAACCTCAATAAAGTAACCTTTTAATCCTCTCTGTTCCAAGGAAAACAAGCCCAATTTCTCTAATCTTTCCGTGTATCTAAAATTCCTCATTCTGATATAATTCTCGTAAATCTCCTTTGCACTCTCTCCAGGCCTTTCATAGAATTTACAGTGCAGAAGGAGGTCATTCGGCCCATCGACTCTGCCCCGGCCCTTGGAAAGAGCATCCTGCATCCTATCCCCGCAGCCCAGTAACCCCACCCAACATTTTTGGACACGAAGGGCAATTTAGCATGACCAATCCACCTAACCTGCATATCTTTGGACTGTGGGAGGAAACCGGAGCACCCGGAGGAAACCTACGCAGTCACGGGGAGAACGTGCAGACTCCGCACAGACAGTGACCCAAGCCGGGAATCGAACCTGGGATCCTGGTGCGAAAAAGCAACTGTGCTAACCAATGTGCTACCCTGCTGCCTTCCTTAAATAAGGTGCCCAGAACTGAACACAATATTCCAAATGTGGCCTGACCAATGATTTGTAGAGGGGTGGCATCACTTTCTTGCCTCTTTTTATAAACACAAGAATGCCATAAGCCTTCTGAACAACTGTTTGAACTTGCTTGGTCACCTTCAGAGAATGATGCACTGGAACCCAAGGTCACTCTGCTCCTGTACTCCCCTGAAAGTTGTACCATTGAACCTGTATAGCCTCCCCATGTTTCTTCTCCCAAAATGCATTACCTCACATTTCGCTGCATTGAAGTTCAGCTGCCAGGTTTCTGCCCATTTAGCCAACTTGTCAATGTCCCTCTGAAATCGCTCAGCGTCATCCTCACAATTCACTATTCTCCCTAGCTTAGTATCATCTGCATGTTTAGAGATCTGGCCTTCAACGCTTTACAGCACTTCTTTGGTATTACAAATCCCCTTTCAGAATTCATTCCTTGCTATAGTGAAATCACTGGACCACTTCACCCACTCCGACATCGGTGTGTCGAATGGTGTTGGCAAGAAGACCACACAGTGTCACTGAACAACGATCAATGGCATCTCCGTCAGTTTTACAACTCGTCAGCGTCCACGGCACCATCTGCGGTCATTTTGCAACTATGGAGGCCGACCATTAACTGCTCAAAACCATCCTGAAGAAACCCCTTCACACAGCATGTGCACAGCTACAGCGCACAATGTTAAAGCCACAACATGAGTGTGATGTACAAGCTTGGAAAAGAACTTTACCTAGCCAATGCCCTTTCCAGAGCCTTCCTACCCACCACAGGCCAGACTGATCGGGAGCAGACATTGACATCATGGGCCTCGATTTACTTTCCTCCCGCCCCAATCAGGAGTTGAAGGAGGCGCTGAAGCAAGATGTCATGGACACTCCAGTGCAGGGTGTCATCGTGCAATGCTGGCCGGAATCTTCTAGGAAGCGTCCTCATGACATCCATGATGCACGATCAATTGTACAATGACTAAGGTTGGATACAACTGTGGCTTTATTGCAGTAAGATGAGTGGCCTCCAACAGCAGCTGGCGAAATGGCTGCTGAATAGAGGACACACATATTTATACTCCTCCTACTGGGAGGAGCCAACAGGCAGGGGCTACCGGCGAACCTGTAGTACAGGTCCTACCTTACATCACCTAATACAGGTGTAACAGTGGTTTACCACACTCCATAACGTCTTTGCATTTACAGAGGAACTAACCACTTAAGATGGTCTTAAGCCACACCAAACAAATGTACATGAGGTCCCAGATCTACCGTGGGCGCTCACGGAGGCTGATGTTTTTGAATAAGGTGGCAAACAATACCTCTTATTGGTGGGTTCATACTCTGGATGGTTCAGACTGGACTATTTGCCAACTTCAACCAGCAGTTCAGTGATTGTGAAACTCAGGAGACACACGGCATTCCACAACAATGCCCGCCTGGATGCCTGTGCCGAATTCTGTACCTTTGCTTCCACGTGGGATTTTCATCACGTCACAAGCAGCCCTTTGTAGACATAGTCCAATGGGCTCGCTGAGAGCTGTACACTCTGCCAAACAGCTTGTGGAAAGGTGTGTGCGGGAAAACACTGATTTCTATGCCTGCCTAATTTTCCCTGACAGGGCCAGCCCTCGTTAGTTCAGTGGCTCTTCACTAGACACGCCAGGACCATGATCCCGACCACCAAGGCCATTCTGCAGTCAGAACTTGTACCCATTGTGCAAGAAGCATGGCTACACGCTGATAAACAGCAAGGTGCACTGTGACAAGCAGGTCCACACTGTATGTCCTCTAGCACTGGGCCAAACAGTCTGTATGCAGACCGCACAAGGCGATAACCAGTTAGCAGCGGTCAACGATAAAGCTCTGTTGGCCAACTGCTATGCGGTGGCCACCAATGATTGTGCTCGGCATCAGCTGTTGCCAGAAGCCGAGTCACCGCCGGCAGCTGTTCACTAAGATCGACCCTTTTACCTGTAGCTCAGGCCCCACATGCCTCCATCACCCCAGATGTGTGTGACAAGTCCAAAGCCGTCACGCTGCACACACGATGTGCCTTGCATGCCCACCACAAAACACAGTGCCGATAGGACAGTCCGACTTGCATCTGTTGGTGCCTCTACACGTTCCGGATACTTGATCAGGCCCAACATTGGTATTGGGACTTTGTCACATCTTAAAATGTCTGGACTGACTGAAGTCATTCTGCCTGCATTACATTTGCCATTCCCCCAACTTACCCTGAAAGAAGGGGGAGGAATACACACAATAGACACACAACGGGCTATGCACGAATAGCAAAAAAACAAATGAGTGTTTCTTTGTTTGTACAGACTGTTTTGCGCTTCTGTAAAGTCATTGTTATGTTTGCCCATACTTAGTTGTATGTAGTTATATGAGTACACTGTTACATCTCGCACCAACGGGAGCCCAAACTAAATGGAGGAGGATGGAGACAGGGTCGTCACATGACTACGTGAAGACGTCGTCACATGCAGCGTTACAGGGTGAAGTTTGGCAGAATTACTCTGGACGTTGACAGCATTGGTGTTAATAAGTGTTTGTGGATGAAATTCTCCGTCAGCTGATGTCAGAATCGCAAAATGTGATTGGGCGGAGGGTCAGTTTTGACGCTGAAATTGTGGCGGCCGCCAGGTTCACGGCAAATCGTAATTCTCCGGTACCTCGACAGCGACATCAATGTGTTCCACTCCACACGTACAGTGAACGACTTTGGCACATCTTAATAAACTTTATAATAATCTTTATTGTCACAAGTAGGCTTACATTAACACTGCAATGAAGCTACTGTGAAAAGCCCCTAGTCGCCACATTCCGGCGCCTGTTCGGGTACACAGAGGGAAAATTCAGAATGACCAATTCACCGAACAAGCACGTCTTACGAGACTTGTGGGAGGAAACCGGAGCACCCGGAGGAAACCCACGCAGACACAGGGAGAACGTGCAGACTCCGCACAGGCAGTGGCCCAAGCCGGGAATCGAACCCGGGTCACTGTGAAACAACACTGTGGTGCTGTGAAACAACAGTGCTCACCATCATTAGCGGGCCTGACCCGGTATTCTCCGTGGCCTCCGCGATTCTCCGCCTCTACCAGGTGGGGATGGCCTGATGGCAAGGTTCACGAGCGTTCAAAAATCGTGAAACAGGCGCCGTGGTTGATGATGAGGAGAGAGAGGGTACGGAAAGTGTCCAACATCACCATAGTGTGCTGACAGTTGTGCCGCCAGCCGGGATGAGGGGGCGGGGGGGGGGGGGGTGGGCATAGAACACCATTGCTGCAGCCTGAGCCCCTCCAGGCCACCCCCCCCCCCCCCCCCACCAACCCCACCCGGGTATCCTCTGGCCCCAGTGACCAATAAATGGGATGGGTGCGCTCCAGCGCAACCAGTGCCATCTTTGTGGCTGGGATGAGTTGTGGGGTGAGGGTAGAGTGATAGTATGTGGCTGCGAATTGTCAGCCTATCGAGTGCCAATCCCGACCTCGGTGAATCCAACGCCATTTTCCATTGGAGTCGATCATGTTCCACGTGGAGCCAGTGCGAGTCCCTCAGCGGTCTCTGAATAGGTCCAGGTGCAAAGCCAGTTTTGCAGTCATAGAACTCCACGAATCATAGATTTTACAGTGCAGAACAAAGGAGGCCATTCAGCCCATCGAGCCTACACCAGCCCTTGGAAAGGGCACCCTACTTAAGCCCCATGCCTCCACCCTATCCCCCTTTATCCCCGTAACCCAGTAACCCCAACTAACATTTTTGCACACTAAGGGACAATTTGGCATGGCCAATCCACCTAACCTGCACATCTTTGGACTGGGGGAGGAAACCCACGCAGACACGGGGAGAACGTGCAGACTCCACACAGACAGTGCCCCAAGCCGGGAATCGAACCTGGGACCCTGGAACTGTGAAGCAACTGTGCTAACCACTATGCTACCGTGCTGCCCTTCCTGCCCTGGCATTAACCCTTAGTCTCAGAAACAGAGGATCCATCCACATATATTTACCATATATACTCGCGCAACACACGACTTTTGAGCACCTAATTTGAAGCCTAAATTTCGGGGGTCGCATGATACGCGAGGTACAAAAATCACGGGTGTGAAATGCTGGCCAAGATAAGTCACATAGCATCCAGTAGTTAATGAAACTGTTATACAGGTATTTATTTTTGAACATAATGATATATGAAACAGGAAAACATTGGTTATTTAACATTTATTAAAATGTAAAAACATCATTAAAACAAACTAATGCAGGTGAACTAAAAACCTTCGAATCCGCTTTCATTGTCATCGTCATCGTCAAATAAAGCTTGGAATTCTTCTTCATCGAGGCAGTCGTCATACTGATCATCTTCCAGGTCTTCAATATTTTCATCCTCTTCTCCTACATCTTTGAATAAAGCATCATCTTCACTTCCATCCAAAGCATTTGCTATTCCACATTTTTTAAATGCTTTAACGATCAAATCGCCATCTATCCCAGCCCATGCCTCTTTTACCCACAAACGCAATAGAGCCAAATCCGGAGCCTTCATATTCCCGACAGCTTTCTCCGACACCAAACAGGTTTCCAGCTTTAACATTGTTGCTTTGTTCCGCTTCGGCAACAACTTGCAGTTTCAATTTGGCTGTATATTTCTTCGCTGATCTTTTCTCCATTTTTGCTAAGGGTCGATTGTGTCACCTGTTAGGTACCGTGACTGTTTATTATCGGGTTTAGTTCCGTGATTAGAAACAGCAAAACAGCTGTTTCTCATTCGGCAGTTTTAGGCGGAAAGCTTACCTGAGTGTCAGCTGTCATGTCAAAAAAGTGACTCGCATGATACATGAGGTATACCATAAAAGCATGTTTTTGGGCCGAAAATTTAGGGGTCGCATGATACGCGAGATCGAAGGATACGCGAGTATATACGGTAGTTAATAAATCTCCTGTTGGTTGAAAGCCCCTATTGCAGTCGTTAATTTAACTGACCGGGCAGAACTATAGTTGGCTCGAATGGCACATTTCTTTGCTGTTGGACTTGATATAGCTCAGTGATGCAGCAGATCAGCAGAAGCTTTGTGAATAGAGTCCCACATCGCATGATTGCTACTAATGACCGTTATAATGGTGAAATAAACATTACTGAACATCATAACTGGTACATGGTTATTAATAATTCTGCTTTCCCAGTATATAATTTACTACCTCTGTCCTTAATGACAGAAGTGGTTCATATAACACAAAGTTACACAACCAGAAACTCCAAAATTTTAATCTCTCTCACACTACAGCGGCACAATAAACAAATGCATATGGGTCTCCAGACACATTTAAATTAAAGGCTGCAGCACAACGTTAGATCTAGTTTGCTTCAATGAATCACACAAGAAATCTCTTTGTGGAGTACTGCGCAGCAGATAAGAAATAGCTTCCGAGACAGATTAGCCCATTGTGGATAAATCCTGAAGGCGATATCACTGGCAGAAATTGTTCAGACTTACTGATGGAGATTACCTCAATTATGCTTTGTTGCTGAGATATTATTCATTAATGAGGTGCTGTACAGCACGTACTGTGTGCCAGTGTCTAACATCAAGCCATGCAATGTCCAAAGTAACGTATTTTCCCTCTCCATTATAAAACGTGCGCAGCATTGGTGGAATAAAGGCACATCCAATGTTTTCAAGCAATTCAATTATCTTTTCAGAGACGGCGCAATTCCTGCCTCTATGATTATTAGAGCGAGAGTGGGGCTCGACTGCTATTTTAATCTCTGCCTCTCATTGTGCCTTCAGGTTTCTTTCTCTCTGTTGCTTCTCCCTCTGCGTCTTCTTCCGCTCGTCTTTGATCTTGTCTCCTTTTCCCAGTCTTTAACTCTATCTCGCTCTTTTCCATTGTTTTTTCCCTTTCTCATCCTTGCTTTTTATAATAATCTAATAATAATCTTTATTATTGTCACAAGTAGGCTTACTTTAACACTGCAATGAAGTTACTGTGAAAAGTCCTGGGTCCCCACATTCCGGCGCCTGTTCGGGTACACAGAGGGAGAATTCAGAATGTCCAAATTATCTAACAAGCATGTCTTTCGGGACTTGTGGGAGGAAACCGGAGGAAACCCACGCAGACACAGAGAGATCGTGCAGACTCCGCACAGACAGTGACCCAAGCCGGGAAATGAACCTGGGATCCTGGCGCTGTGAAGCAACAGTGCTAACCTGCCGCCCATTTTGTTATCTGCTTGTGTGTCATTTCTCTCTCTCTCTCTGTCTTCCCGTCTGGTTTGGTTTTCCTGACACACTCACTCTTTCCATCTCCTGCCTTTCCCTCGCCCAGCTCCTCAACATTTTTAATTGTACTTTGATATTCTCTTTACTGCCGCCGAGATTTGGACGACAGATTTAAAATGTATCTTGGCGAAAGGATCACTTTGAATTCTGTTTCTAAGGCTGCTTGACCCAGCAAAGGAAGGTGATAAGTTAGCCAGCAGGCTCTCACAATGCAAATTGGGAAAAGAGTGAGGAAGGGATGATGCGCCATCAATTGTACGCGAGACGAGTGCTTTACAAAAGTCAGGCTTTAATAGACTAGAACATAGCTCTGCGATCGTCTACAATGGAATGGACGATCGCCGGGCGTTTGTCCATTTATACCTCGTTAATGGAGGCGTGGTTAACTCAGCCACTCGGCCCCTTGAAACTACTCCACAATTCAATAAGATCATGGCTGATCTGATTGTAACCTCAACCCTACATTCATGCTGACCCCCGATAACCTTTCACCCCCGATAACCTTTCACTCCGTTGTTAATCAAGGATTTATCCAGCCCTGCATTAAAATATTCAAAAGTTCTGCTTCCACCTTTTGAGGAAGAGAGTTCCAGGGTCACACGACTCTCTGAGAGAAAAGAAAGTCTCCTCGGCTCTGTCTTAAATGAGGGGCCCTTTATTATTAAACAATGACCCTTTCGTTTCAGATTGTCCCAGATGAGGAAACATCCTCTCCACATACTCCCGCTAATACCCATCAGGATCTTAAAGGTTTTGATCAAGTCACCTCTTACTCTTCAAAATTCTAGTGGGTACAAGCTTAACCTCTCCAATCTTTCCTCATCAGACAACCTGCCTATTATTTGCATAACCCCAGTAAACATTCTCCGACCGACTTCTAAGTGCACCTAACCCCAGATTGATCAAAGCTGCTATCTCAGGAGCTATTGTAGCCTTTTCTCTTCCTTTGAGTTTGCTAACTTCAGTCGGACTGTGATTGTAGTGTGACAGACGTCTGCCCAAATGATTTGGCCATTACCATATTTCTGCTTGTGCCAATCAATTTGCTACATTACAAGAATGGAATCTCTTCAAATGGTCAAAGGGTAGTTTATGAACTGTAGCACACTTTGAGCTGCCCTAAAGTTCTGAAAGGCGCTATAAAGATGTAACTTCTTCTTAAAGGTGTGAACCGCCAGAAATACACTGAACATTCTAAAATATAATTATTTTACTACCGTCCAATGAGGTTAAATTATCAAAGCAGCTAAGCTATTATTTGATATTTTTGTTGAAATACTTTGCTTTTGCAGATATTTACAGGTCACAATAAAATCTACTTTAAGCCTTTGGGATTAAGTGGTGAAAAGTGAAAATTGCCATCGACACAGAGGACCATTGGGCGCTTTCCCCTTTTGAGGGGGGGGGGGAGCTGACTGGTGGTGATTTAACCACACCTCAGGCGAGGGGCAAGTTTGAGAAGGCCTTGGTAGATAACCTCGCCCAGTATGGGAATTGAACCCTCGCTGTTGGAGTCGCTCCTGAACGAATCATGAGCAAATCGTCCAGCCAACTGTCAGCATGGTACTTTCTGACGAACAGAACCATTAAGAGGTTTTCTTGATATACCATATGCCAGATTATTGTGTAAGTTGGGAAGCAAATGGCAATTGTTAGTTGTGCGGTATGGTAACTGGATCACAAAATGTACATGGCCGGTGAGTTTTGAATCATAGAAACAATAGGCATGTCCATGGGAGTGTTCCAATGCTGCAGTCATGAATGTCAAATGTTGACAGCTGAGTTAATGTGTATGTCGCAAGAAAATATATACAAACAGACAGAAAGAGAGAAGGCTAACGTGTTACACTAACGCGAATACTAGTGTGTGAATGGGACTGTGAGGATTCTAAAACTCATTGGCCAGAGTTTTTTGGATGGCGCAACCCTGTGGTGTCTTCCCCACCGACTCTGGCTGTTCTGCTGCCAGTTTATGCCTGAATGAGCGTCGATTGTCATGGGCGGGACTTTCATTCCCCTCACCCAGGAGGACGGCCAAGTCTGATTGGTCAGCAGCTCACCAGTCCCTGCAGCAACAGCGCCGCTGTGGACTGATGAGAAATAGCCTCAGGAGGCGCGAGGCCAAGTCCGGGAAGTGGAGGAAAACTTCAGGGGTCTCATGGAGGGAAGAGTAGGTAATGACAAAAGGGTCACCGGGAAGAGGTGATTGGGGTCCCGGAGGAAAGGACCAAGAGTAGGGGAAGTCCAGAGGTAACCAGGCCTGAAGGGGAGGTCACCACCCTCCCCACCCCCAAGGTGGAAGGGAGCTTCTGATGGAGGCACACCCCCCCCCCCCCCAACAACCCCCCACTCCAACAACCCCCCACTCCCTCCACCCCATACACACACACGCCTCAGATCTAATTTGGACTTTCCCCACAGAGCCTCAATCCTCCTGCCAGCCTAGAAATATAGGCTCGGTGGGAAGCAGCCCTTATGTGATCATCAATTGGCTACTAAAGGGCTTCAAGTTGAGCAAAGGCAGGTTTCCCACCTGAGATGTTGAATGAAATGAAATGAAAATCGCTTATTGTCACGAGTAGGCTTCAATGAAGTTGCTGTAAAAAGCCCCTAGTCTCCACATTCCGGCGCCTGTCCGGGGAGGCTGGTACGGGAATCGAACCGTGCTGCTGGCCTGCTTGGTCTGCTTTAAAAGCCAGCGATTTAGCCTGGTGAGCTAAACCAGCCCCTGTTGCCCGCTGCCGTTTAAAATTGCTGTGAGACCTGGGACAGGATTCTCCCCTACCCAGCGGGGCGGGGGTCCCAGAGGGATGGAGTGGCATGAACCACTCCGGCGTTGGGCCGTCCCAAAAGTGCGGAAGTCTCCGCACCTTTACGGGCCAAGCCCTAACATTGAGGGGCTAGGCCCGCGCTGGAGTGGTTGGCGTCCTGCCGGTCGGCGGGAAGGCCCTTTGGGACATCCCCGCGCATGCGCAGGGGAGGGGTGTCACTTCCGCCTCCGCCATCGTGAAGACCATGGTGAAGGCAGAAGAAAAAGAATTCCCCCACGGCACAGGCCCGCCCGCCGATCGGTGAGCCCTGATCGCGGGCCAGGCCACCGTGGGGGAACCCCCGGGGCCGGATCGCTCCACGCCCCCCCCCAAGGAACCCAGAGCCTGCCCACGCCGCCTGGTCCCGCCGGTAAGATAGGTGGTTTGATTCACGCCGGCGGGAGAAGCATGACAGCAGCGGGACTTCGGCCCATTACGGGGCGGGAAATCGCCGGGGGGTGGGGGCCCTCGCCGAATCTCTGTTGCCAGAGAATTGACGCCGGCCCCCAGGGATTCTCCGACCCGGCAGGGGGGTCTGAGAATCCCGCCCCTGAAATGAATCCTGTCCCAGCAATTTCACCTCCCCCCCCCCCCCCCCCTCCCCCCCCCCACACGACCCACCCCCCACCACCACCCTGCCTAAGAACCCACTGTGGAGAAGAGGAGAATTCAGGCCGTGATCTTTCCAAGGTCTAATAAAACAAAAATGTTCTGGTATCAGTATTTTGCAGGTGGCTCTTTACCTGTTAGACCTTATTCACACAGACACCATGACACATCAATTAGTCTGGTGGGTTTGCAATTTGACAGGTTTAGCTCAATTCAGCTCAATTTAATCAAAGACATCCGTTGGTTTAATGTACATGCCTCACCTCTGCATCAGTTTTCTCCCAAATTCACGGATGGAGCACTTCAGTTTCCAAAACAAGTGACTTTACATTAAAATAAGTTGCTCATCCTCTGTGCAAACGTTCCCCCCCTTGCCTTTGCTACCTCCAGCCTCACCCACTGCAATGCTATCCTGGCCAGCCTCCCACATTGCACGCGGAGTAAATTCGAGAGCAACTGTTTTTATTGATGTATATTAGTGACTTAGACTTTGTGCAGAATGTATTATTTCAACATTTTCCGATTCGTAAACCCACCTCACCTTTGGATACTAAAGGGCAATTTTGCACGGTCAAGCCACCAAATCTGTACATCTTTGGACGATGTAATAATAATGATACCTTTTTGTCACAAATAGGATTCAGTGAAGTTACTGTGAAAAGCCCCTAGTTGTCAGATTCCGGCACCTGTTCGGGGAGGCCGGTACGGGAATTGAACCCGCGCTGTTGCCTTAGAACATAGAACATAGAACAGTACAGCACAGAACAGGCCCTTCGGCCCTCAATGTTGTGCCGAGCCATGATCACCCTACTCAAACCCACGTATCCACCCTATACCCGTAACCCAACAACCCCCCCCCCGTTAACCTTACTTTTATTAGGACACTACGGGCAATTTAGCATGGCCAATCCACCTAACCCGCACATCTTTGGACTGTGGGAGGAAACCGGAGCACCCGGAGGAAACCCACGCACACAGGGGGAGGACGTGCAGACTCCACACAGACAGTGACCCAGCCGGGAATCGAACCTGGGACCCTGGAGCTGTGAAGCATCTATGCTAACCACCATGCTACCCTGCTGCCCCAGGGTAGCATGTTCTGCATTACAAGCCAACCATTTAGCCCAGTGTGCTAAACCAGCCTCTAAGCAAAGGTATTATATGCAGCATTATAGGGGCTGGTTTAGCTCACTCAGCTAAATCGCTGGCTTTTAAAGCAGGCCAGCAGCACGGTTCGATTCCCGTACCAGCCTCCCTGGACAGGCGCCGGAATGTGGCAACTAGGGGCTTTTCACAGTAACTTCATTGAAGCCTACTCGTGACAATAAGCGATTTTCATTATATAAATGCGGTTGCTGTCTAACCATAGCATGAGTGCATGCTCGAAGGAAACACAGAATATCTGTGTATTTATTATTACTTATGGAATAAGGGTTAAGTGGGACTTCAAGACAATAATATAATCAAGGAGTTCAGCTATGCTGCCAAGGTGCCAATCAATGGTTTATAAATATCTTTCAAACTTTACTGATTTTGGTTGGTGCTTATCTGCCTCACTTAAATGCCTCTGTTCCAGTTTAGTATATGAATTAGTATTTGATGCTGAAACATTGTATGCAGTAGACATTAGCGTAGACAGTGTCAGTAATACACCACAGGCCTGATGCATGGTGATGTTCACATAAGAGGGACTCACGATTATCATTACAGCAGGTTCATTAAGCAACAATCTGCAGTTGATTATGAAGCTGTCTTTAAAGTTCTTTAACATTTGCTTTCACTGTTATCTTTTGTACGAATTCAGTGCCATTTCTTTTCTTATTTTCAAAATAATTGAAGTGTTAATTGGAGGCCAGTAAATCAAGCCCATTGTGTAGGCCTCACTTATGTCAAAAAATGTACCATCTATGTAGCCATCTCTGCCCACCCCCATTCACATTGCATATCCTCCAATTAACTCTTCAATTATTTTGAAAATAAGGAAAGAAATGGCACTGAATTCTTATAAAAGGAAACAGCGAAAGCAAATGTCGAAGAACTTTAAAGACAGCTTCATAAAGTATTTTAAGTAAAATTAATTAGATCAGAACGTAACCCACACAGAATTTTCTCATAATTAAGATTGCGACGTTGCAATCTGGATCTTGTCCTCACTGCGCATGGTCCACCTCAGCAGCTTTTAATGAGCCATTGGGTTCATTTAAATATGCGTTTGCTGGATTCACCCGTTGCCTGGGACTCCACAGCCACGCCCGGGGGACCTCGCTGGGTTGCTGTTTAGTATTGGTCCATGCAAACGCAGAACGGGCATAACAGCAACTGGGGTGGCGGGGGGGGGGGGGGGGGGGGGGGGGGTGGAGTCTTTCAGGCCATGGGGGACCCCCAAGTGGTTGAGGACAGGGCAGGGTGGAACACTGGCTTTCTTTCTGGTGCCCTGGGACCTTGCAACTACCAGACTGGCACCCTGCCCAGGTGGCACTGCCAGGATGGCAGAGTAACTGCCAGGGTGCCGGGAAGGCTGTTCCAGGTAGGCCGGATGCCAGGTTGGCACTGCAAGAGCAGAAAGAAGCACTTTGGCCCATCTAGTTTGCACCAACCCTGTGAAAGAGCACCCGACCTTGGCCCACTTCCCCGCCTTACCCCCGAAATCCCACCTCACCTGCACATCTTTGGACATTAAGGGGCACTTTAGCGTGGCCAATCCACCCAACCTGCGCATCTTTCAACCGTGGGAGGAAATCGGAGCACCCGGAAGAAACCCACGCAGACACGGGGAGAACTGCAAACTCCACACAGTCACCCGAAGCTGGAATCGAATCCAGATCCCTGGTGCTGTAAGGTAACAGTGCTAACCACTGTGCCCGAAGCAAAAAACATTGTTTTGGTATTGCGTTTATTTCCAGTTAGCTACTCAAGAGGAAGAGTATCAAAGTATCGCATTCAAAGTATCGCCTTGCATCTTTGACTTTGTCTATATATGTGTTTCTGGAACCCACCTCTTCATTCACCTGAGGAAGGAGCAGTGCTTCGAAAGCTAGTGATTCGAAACAAACCTGTTGGACTTTAACCTGGTGTCGTAAGACTTCTTACTGTGCTCACCCCAGTCCAACGCCGGCATCTCCACATCAGAGGAAGAGTAGCATGGGTTTGCTGTCAGCTTTGAGTTAAAACTCTGTTTTAATTCAGTAATGTTCAGTTGCGTTTGTCCCCAGGGCTTGATGTTTTATGTATTACCTGGTGAGATGCAGATGAGTAGCAAGATTATGACACTGTGAAAACAGCCATATTTAAAAATGAGATAAAGATGTGCATTTAAGTGGCACCTTGCACAACTTCAGGACATCCCATGGTGCATCGCAGTCAATGGAGTGCTTTTGAAGGGTAATGTAAGAACGTCGGCACAGCACGATCCCAGAACCACAATATGATAATGACCAGATAATCTGTTTTTTGGTGATATTGATTGAGGGGCAAATATTGGTCAGGACACCATGGGAATTCCTCTGCTATTTTTTTAAATGATTCCATCGGATCCTTTACATCCACCTTTGAGGGCAGACGGGGACTGGGTTGAATTTCTCATCTGGGAATCTATACTCCGACGGTACAGCCCTCAGTGCTGCACCGAGAAGAGTATTGTCCGAGATTGTGCCCTCGAACACTCCTGATTCAGAGCTAAGTGTTTTACCAACTGACCCGTGGCTGGTCTGGTATGTGTGCGGCACGTTATATAATCCCAGATCGTTCACTCTCCGGAAGGTCATACCTTGGAGGTCTTACACCGGAAAATGCACTGGGGTGGGGGGGGGGGGGAATCCCAAATTAAATCCCAATGCAAGGACTCCATGGAAATTGCCCGGGATGTTTCAACTTACGTCTGGCAATACCTCTGCATCCATAACCCTCTGAAACACTGAGGCAGGATTTTCTGGCTCTATTCCTATCTCAAGATCCTCAAGGCAATGACCCCCCCCCCCCCCCCCCCCCCCCTCTCTCCCCCCCCACCTCACCCGTCCTCCACCACCCCACAGCAACAGGGCCCTTGGTGACGGGGTGGACGAGTTGCACAAAGCGCTGTGGACATTGGCGGGACTGTGATATCCCACAGCCGGCTAATTGTAAGGTCCCTCCACCACTGGAAAACATAACATGGACCGGGGGGTGGGGTGGCTGTGGAAAATGTTTTGATTCAGACCCTGCCTGATCGGGTTTGACAGACACAAGAAAACACACACTGTCTTCTGTAACTTTTTTTTATTTGGGTACTGTAATCTTCAAAATTAATCTCATAGAATATGACTCAGACTCACATCTGCGCTCCAAGTAATACCCACCCTATTGAAGGAGGAAGGTCAGGCTCCAATCACCCTGTGCGGATGTCTTCTTCTTCTCTGAGCTCTGAGCTCAGTGTCCCTTCTCTGCGATGGTTGCTCCTATGCTCTCGCGGATGGCATGTTCCGATGTTCCTTCTGTTATCCAGGTTCTGCTGGTGCTGAGATAAGACACACACATACCTGGCCTGAGTTCTACAGTCTCACCAAGACTTAAACTCATTAACAGAAATAAACAGTACAGTCCTGTTCAACCAGGGTGATTGAACCAAGATCCATTGTCCACGGAAATACTCGTGTCTGACCAGCTATTTGCCAACTGTGGAGTCTGACGGCCTCTTTGTTAACTGTTTTTTCCTGTTGCAAAGTTGATCTTTACTGTCTCGAAGTTAGTTACTTATTCGTAGCATGGTCTTGTGTCATTTACGTTAACGTAGTAAATGCTGCAATTGGGTAAAGTTCCGTTGAGTGATAATGAGTTTTTCTCCGGATTTGAATGGTCTGGGAGACAGCTAATATCGATTCAGGCTGGCGCCTTTCTGATAGATCCTGTTTTCAGCCTGAATGCCCTTTTTACTCAGTCAGCCCGTTCCCATTGTCCCAAATCCCACCCGAAGTTAGAGTCGGAAACTTCTGGCTCACCTAACAGGAAAATTTAAAAGTTTTAAAACCAATTTGAACTCCTGGGTAATTATAATACTTAGTCCCCGGCTACCTCCCGACCCCCCCCCCCCCCCCCTCCCAACTACTCCTCTCGCCCCCCCCACTTCCTGACTAGCCTGCCCACTCTCTCCACTGCACCGACTATCCACTACTACCAGACCACAGCCTTGACCACAGCCTTGACCACCACCCTCCTACTCCCTTACAATCTGACCACATCCCCCACCCTGACTGTACTCCTGAACACACCCCCCCCCCCCCCGGCCTACCCTAACCGCTAGCCCACTCATCTGCCAACCTACCTCTACACCGGCTTACCTTTGTTCCATGGCTTCTCAAAGTGGCTTTTGGGACATGTCATCTCACTGGAACTACCTCGGGCAGTGTGGGGATTGAACCCACACCAGCAGTATTACTAAGCACCGCACTCTAGTGATCGAGCGATTTGGTTTCCCCTGGTGACAGTGCAGTGGGAAAGAAGGGCTCCGGGAGCCAGTACAACCCACGTTTCCCTGGAGGACCAGTCCGGGTGAAAAATATCAAGCTCCAGTGCAAGGTATTTAAATCGGAGTGGCGCGGTAATCTGACGGCGATTGCCATTGCCCGGAAGATACAGCCCATAGAAATTTAACAAAGTGTTAAACTCAACAAGGACATTTTGCATTGTAATACACAAGTTTCTGTGACATTTTTTTCCCCCATGTTCACATGATTGTAGAGATTTTAATAATAGAAATACCGGGTCTGATGGCCTTTACTCTGAGGCCCATGACATAACTAGAAAGACTTTAATTGTAATTTTGTTGAGCCTTGGAAATACAATATCGCTGGGGATACATTTTAAATTTAGCTATTTTTTCCTCTCTGTATGTTCTGCCATAAATCTTGCTTGTGGATAGTGGATGGCTTACAAGATATTCTAACTGGTTAAGTCATGAGTATTTCCAGTCCCTGTCAGTGTCTCCTGTGTGAGTGATAAATCACCGAGCAGTATCTACAGGCAGAGGCAGAGCTACTTACGAGCATGTTGGAGCAAAGTTCTCTTTGCAAGTTCTGCTTCAAGTAGGAGAGAAAGTGACAAATGTGTGCCATCTCCTGAAATCTAACCTTGAGCCAAATCTACTATGGGGGCAGCGTTGCCAGAAGATTGCAGGTTCTCACAGTCAGTCAGGACCCATGGTCGGTTGAATGTGCCGCTGAGAATATCAGTTATCCTGCAGCTCACAGAGGAGTTATACGGAGTTACTGGGCAGCTCATCGCAATTATCCATCAATTCTCCACCGCACAACCCTCTGAGTAAAACTTTTTCTGCTGCCTTTGATCACAAATCTCTCCATTTTAACAAAAACAACCTCACATTTCTAGCGCAAGAAGAAAATATTGCAGGTGCTGGAAATCTGAAACAAAAACAGAAAATGCTGGAAATAATAATATTAATCTTTGTTATTGTCACAAGCAGGCTTACATTAACACTGCAATGAAGTTACTGTGAAAAGCCCCAAGTCGCCACATTCCGGCGCCCGTTCGGGTACACAGAGGGAGAATTCAGGATGTCCAATTCACCTAAACAAGCACGTCTTTCGGGACTTGTGGGAGGAAACCGGAACGCCCGGAGGAAACCCACGCAGACACAGGGAGAACGTGCAGACTCCGCACAGACAGTGACCCACGCCGGGAATCGAACCTGGTTTCCCTGGTGCTGTGAAGCAACAGTGCTCACCACTGTGCTACTGTGCCGCCCCCAGTGGTTCATGGCCTAAACCCTCCAGCCCCCGCCCACCATGAAAATTGTCACTGGCGGGATGTATAATTTGACGGACGTTGACCTCGGGTGAGAATTTCCGGTTCTCGGGCATGCGGGACCAGAAAGCCGTGCCCTATGTTTTGGCTCCGTGATCTTTCCCCAGAACTCACATTTCTATAGAGCCTTTCACTACCTCAGGACATTGTAAAACATTTCACAGCCAATTAAGTTCTTTTGAAGTGTAGTCATTGGTGCAATGTCAGGGAGGTGGCAATTTGTTTGTGACAAGATGCCACAGCGGGGCCAGTTGGCTCGATCACTAGAGTGTGGTGTTTAGTAATACTGCTGGTGTGGGTTCAATCCCCACGCTGCCTGAGGTAGGTGTTGGGATCCTTGGCTTGTCAGAGTGATAGTACGGTCTAAGCAATACTCAGCCAGTTAGAATGCTGCCTGAAGAGAGAGAAGGTGAATGATAATGACTAGAAAATCTGTGTTTTGTTTACTGATGGTGGTTGTCAGGTAAATACTAACCAAGGCACCAGGAAGAACTGCTCTCTATCATGTAATCACTTATACCGGGCTGAGAGGCCTGTCAGTGACACATGTTCAACATCTCAGCTGAAGTCATTGAGAACATAAGAACATAAGAACATGGAGCAGGAGTAGGCCATCTGGCCCCTCGAGCCTGCTCCGCCATTCAATTAGATCATGGCTGATCTTTTGTGGACTCAGCTCCACTTTCCGGCCCGAACACCATAACCCTTAATCCCTTTATTCTTCAAAAAACTATCTATCTTTACCTTAAAAACATGTAATGAAGGAGCCTCAACTGCTTCACTGGGCAAGGAATTCCATAGATTCACAACCCTTTGGGTGAAGAAGTTCCTCCTAAACTCAGTCCTAAATCTACTTCCCCTTATTTTAAGGCTATGCCCCCTAGTTCTGCTGTCACCCGCCAGTGGAAACAACCTGCCCGCATCTATCCTATCTATTCCCTTCATAATTTTAAATGTTTCTATAGGGAATAGGATAGATGCGGGCGATAGAAGGATGTGAACAAGCTGTGGACTGATTCACTAATGCACAAAACCCAGAACTGTCCCATCACCTTTAAGAGCAGGAAATTCTTTACCTGGGCCTTACTGATCATTGGAAACAGCCCGACTTTATTTACTGCATCCCACTTTTTTCCGACATTTTAAACGACTCCTTATTGAATCACCTCGCCTTCTCACAAAACTTGCCCAATTTTTAAAAACCTCCTTTATATTTGCGCTTAGCACAGGGCCTTTGTGAGGCTGCGTCATTTCCGTAACGTCCTACCTACATTCTGGAACTCAAAACCGCCCAATGCTTCAGTCCTGGTCGCCCCATAAAATCCATGTGATCTTTGGTTCTCCTTTATCCCTTGCAGAAAAGTCTAGATTTCCATTTCTTTTTGGCCTTTTCCATTTGAAGGCTTGCTTTCCATGTCTTGTGATCTTGGACCACTCAAATCACTTTGATATTCCATTACATGCAACTTGCCACCCCTCCCCCCCCCCCCCCCCATTCCATCAAACCATGTTATATTTATGTTGTCATGTGCATGTACCTTTAAGAAATGGGTGTTTATAAATGGGGATGTATGCAAATATCTGTAGTGAGAGTACCTTAAGAAATGGGTGTTTATTACTGCAGTGATGTCAGAGAGTGGGTGGAGCTGGGCTATCTGTCAGCTTTTTACTTTCGTTTTTGAGCAGGCTGCAGGGTGTGTTTTAGTTTTGTTTTCAGTGTTGGAGCTGAAACCAAACAGAGTAGGTGTACTATTGATCTCTGCCATCAAAAGACTATCTCTTGATCATTTGGTGAATTCAGAATTATAAATGTTCTCAGTCGTGAATTTAAACCTAATGTGCATCTGTTGAAAGGTATTTATAAATCTTATGGATGTTAAAAGGAAAGCTTAAAGGATTGCTTCGTGTTGTAGTCTTTGGGCGTTGTATTTGAATTAATGGTTGCAAAGATGTTCACTGTATGTTTTGAAAAGGTTAACTTGATGTGGTCATCACCACTGTTGTATATATTAGGAGAGGTTTGGTGAGACGCTGTACTACAGATACGGGGGTAGTCCCTGCCTGCTGGCTCCGCCCAGTAGGCGGAGTATAAATATGTGTGCTCCCGGTACAGCAGCCATTTAGCCAGCTGCTGTGGGAGGCCACACATCTTCGAGCAATAAAGCCTCAGTTGTATTCAACTCTCGTCTTTGTGTAATTGATCGTGCATCAATTTATTACACTAAAGTTTTCAGAAGATGGACCTCCGCTTCAAACCGGATTGCCTGCAGCTGTATCCGCAATCAAGCGACGCCAAAAAGGACTTTGAACATTGGCTAGCTTGTTTCGCAGCTTACATCAGGTCTGCACCAGATCCAATTCTGGAAGCTCAGAAAATCCATATCCTCTACTCGCGGCTGAGCTCCAATGTTTTACCGCTTATCCAGGATGCGCCGACCTACGATGAAGCCATGGCGCTACAGAAAGAGAACTACGCCCAGCGGACAAACACGCTCTTCGCCAGACACAAGCTCTCTACTCGTAGTCAGCTCCCTGGTGAGTCCGTAGAAGATTTCTGGCGTGCTTTAATTCCCCTGGTTAGAGACTGTGACTGTCGGGTCATCAGGGCCACGGAACAACCTAACCTCCTCATGCGGGACGCTTTCGTTACTGGGATAGGGTCAGACCACATCCACCAGCGACTTATAGGTGGCCACGCTCGACCCCGCGGAAACCAAAAAGCTGGCGCTATCGATGACAATCGCCTTGCGCAATATCCAGGCCTACACCCCCGGCTGCGCAACCCACTCCTCCTAAGCATCGTGGACTCCGCAGGCGGCCGCCCCACCGGGGACCGCACTCAGCCAATTATACGCCTGTGCCATGCGCTAGACAGCCAATCCCGGGGGCCCCGGATGTTACTTCTATGGGCAGCAGAAACACCCCTGCCAACGCTGCCCGGCCTGCAGCGCCCTTTTCAAGGCCTGTGGCAAAAAGGAGCCCTTTGCCGCGGTGTGCCAGGCCCGCTCAGTCGCCGCTATCGCCCCGACCCACCCCCCCCACCCCCCAATGTACGGATAGTGGGTGCTGCCATCTTCCTCTCCTTGGACCACGCGCGGCCAGTGGGCGCCGCCATCTTCCCCTCCTCGGACCATGTGCGGCCCATGTGCGCCGCCACCCTTTTCAACCCCCGCCACGTGCGGCCCTTGGGTGCCGCCATCTTGTTCACCTCAGGATTTTTAGGCACCGCCATCTTGTCTCCCCACGACACATGGGCGCCATCATTATACCAGGGCCTGTGCCCCCCGGGCACCCCATCGTCCGACACCAGCAAGGACCAGCCATGACTCGCCTCGTTCACGATTGACCAGTCTCGCCCGCACAATCTAGCCACTGTCTCGACCAGCATGAAGATCGATGGGCACGAGATCTCCTGTGTGCTGGACTCCGGGAGCACCAAAAGCTTCATCCATCCCAATACGGTAAGGAGCTGCTCCCTCGCGGTACACCCCGCCAATCAGAGAATCTCCCTGGCCTCCGGGTCCCACTCCGTGGTGATCCGGGGGTACTGTATAGCCACGCTCACAATCCAGGGCATAGAATTCAGCGGCTTCCGCCTCTACGTCCGCCCCGACCTCTGTGCTGCCCTGCTACTCAGCCTGGACTTCCAGTGTAACCTTCAGAGCCTAACATTGAAATTCAGCATGGCCCCTACCACCCCTTACTGTGTGCAGCCTCGCGACCCTAAAGGTCGACCCACCTTCCCTATTCGCAAAACTAACCCCGGATTGCAAACCCATCGCCACCAGGAGCAGACGGTACAGCACCCAGGACAGGACCTTCATCTGGTCCGAAGTCCAGCGGCTGCTTCGGGAATGCCATCAAGGCTAGCAACAGCCCCTGGAGAGCCCAAGTGGTAGTGGTGAAAACTGGGCAGAAACACCAAATGGTCGTGGACTACAGCCAGACCATCAATCAATACACGCAGCTCGACGCGTACCCCCTCCCTCGCATAACTGATATGGTCAATCAGATTGCACAGTACCGGGTCTTCTCAACTGTAGACCTAAAATCCGCCTACCACTAACTAGCTCCCCATCCGTAAGGCAGACCGCCTATACACTGCCTTCGAGGCAGATGACCACCTCTACCATTTTCTTAGGGTTCCCTTCAGTGTCACCAACAGGGTCACAGTCTTCCAATGGGAGATGGACCGAATGGTCGGCCGGTACGGGCTGTGGGCCACTTTCTCGTACCTAGACAATGTCACCATCTGCGGCCACGATCAGCAGGACCAGGAAGCCAACCTTGCCAAATTTCTCCACACCGCCACTCTCCTAAACCTTAGCTATAACAAGGAGAAGTGCATATTCAGCACGAACCACTTAGCCATCCTCAGCTATGTGGTCCAGAATGGAGTTCTGGGGCCCCACCCCGACCGCATGAGCCCCCGCCTGGAACTCCCCCTTCCCCACTACCCCAAAGCCCTCAAACGCTGCCTGGGGTTCTTTTCTTACTACGCCCAGTGGGTTCCAAACTATGCGGACAAGGCCCGCCCATTCATCCAATCCACTCTTTTCCCCCTGACGGCCGAGGCTCAACAGGCCTTCAACTGTATTAGGGCTGACATCGCCAAGGCCACAATGCACGCAGTCGACGAGACGTTATCCTTTCAAGTGGAGAGCGACGCATCAGACGTCGCTCTAGCCGCCACCCTCAACCAGGCAGGCAGGCCTGTGGCATTCTTTTCACGAACCCTTCATGCCTCCGAAATTCGACCCTCCTCCATTGAAAAAGAGGCCCAGGCCATCGTTGAAGCGGTGCGGCATTGGAGGCATTACCTGGCCGGCAGGAGATTCACTCTCCTCACTGACCAGCGGTCGGTATCCTTAATGTTTAACAACACACAGAGGTGCAAGATCAAAAACGATAAAATCTTGCGGTGGAGGATCGAGCTCTCCACCTACAACTATGAAATTTTGTATTGCCTCGGTAAACTCAACGAGCCCCCCGGTGCCCTATCCCGAGGTACATGTGCCAGCGCACAGGTGGACCGTCTCCGGACTCTGCACGACAACCTTTGTCACCCGGGAGTCACACGGTTGTGCCACTTCATCAAGGCCCGCAATCTGCCCTACTTTGTCGAGGAAGTATGGGCAACCACCAGAGACTGCCAGGTCTGTGCGGAGTGCAAACCGCACTTCTACCAGCCGGACCGCGCACGCCTGGTGAAGGCCTCCCGCTCTTTGAACACCTGAGCGTGGATTTCAAAGGGCCCCTCCCCTCCAACGCCCATAACACGTATTTCCTCAGTGTGGTCGATGAGTACTCCAGATTCCCCTTCGCCATCCCATGCCCTGACATGACGTCTGCCACCGTAATCAAAGCCCTCAACACCATCTTCGCTGTGTTCGGCTTCCCCACCTACATCCACAGTGACCGGGGATCCTCATTCATGAGTGATGAGCTGCGTCTGTTCCTGCTCAGCAGGGGTATCGCCTCCAGCAGGATGACCTGCTATAACCCCCGGAGAAACGGGCAGGTGGAGAGGAAGAATGGGACGGTCTGGAGGGCCGTCCAACTGGCCCTATGGTCCAGAAATCTCCCTGCCTCCCGCTGGCAGGAGGTCCTCCCCAATGTACTGCACTCCATTTGGTCGCTCCTATGCACTGCGACTAACGACACACCTCATGAACGTGTCTTTGCCTTACCCAGGAAGTCCGCATCCGGGGTGTCGCTCCCGACTTAGCTCGCAGCTCCAGGACCCATACTCCTCCGTAAGGACATACGATTCCACAAGGCAGACCCGTTGGTTGAAAGGGTGCAGGTACTCCACGCTAACCCCTAGTATGCCTACGTAGCATACCCCGACGGCCGCCAGTATACTGTCTCCCTCAGGGAACTGGCACCAGCAGGTTCCCCACACACACAGCCCTTCAGCCCGGCACCACCCTCCCCTACCCCCGGCGCACCCAGCAGCAACCCCCCGGGACCATCAGTCCTCCCCCTGTCCACGCCCGAGGATGAGAAGGATTTCGGCATGTTCCCGGAGTCACCGAGGACCAGACCGACACCAGAATCGCCGCCACCACTGCGTCGCTCCCAACGTCAGATCAAGGACCCAGACCGGCTAAACCTCTAATTGGTTCGGTACTGTTAAAGCACCTTGTACTGGACTCCAAATTTTTTTTTGCCTCTATGTTAAAACCTGTTCTGTATATAGTTCTCCGCCACTCCCACTGGACTTAATTTTAACAGGGGGTGAATGTGGTAATCACCACTGTTGTATATATTCAGAGAGGTGTGGTAAGGCCCTGTATGGGGGTAGTCCCTGCCTGCCGGCTCCGCCCAGTAGGCGGAGTATAAATATGTGTGCTCCCCGTACAGCAACCATTTCGCCAGCTGCTGTAGGAGGCCACACACCTTAGTGTAATAAAGCCTCAGTTGTATTCAACTTTCGGCATTGTGCAATTGATCGTGCATCACTTGAGTTCATAGAATAAACATTGTTTTGCCCTAAAAATACTTTTCCATGTCTGCTGTACCTCACCTGTAGAGTGGGGCGTGTGCTCCCCATACTACAATCTACTAAAGGTTGTGGGTCAGGGAAACTCCATGATACACCTTGAGGGTTCTCTAAACCCTGGCCCATCACAATGTTTGTTGTAAAAGACTGAGGAATTCATGTGTAGCATAGTTACGCTGCAAGTTCCCTCAAAGCTTCACACCAGATATTTATTTTAAGATCCAATTGCAAGTACCTTGGTGGAAAATGGTGGAGAATATTCCACCCCCTATATCACTATCACTGTGATGTATCATTATTCATGCGATTAGAAGGAATTCCAAAAGAAAATACTGTTGGATGTTGTTCCAGACTTACAACCATTTCGAGAAATTGGCCGTAACTCCTACTCTTTATTTCCTCCCTACTCGCTGGTTTTTAATCCTTTTTTTCTCATGTTCCTTCTAATTCGATATCTCTCAAGTTCCTTTTCGATTACTTTCTCAGAGTCCACATACACCAAGCCTGCTGCATTTCTATCATTCATCAAAACTGCTACCATCTAGCACATCTGCCAATGTACATTATTCCATCACTCTCTTGAAACAAGAGGGATACAATTCCACGAATGGCAAGTCATTTATAACTTGCAACACGAGTTACCTACCTCCTAAAAAACAGTCACAATGCCATCATGTTAAGGAATACCTTGGGAATAAATGCTGGTCGTGCCAGTGTTCCTTCACACTGCGAATGAATGCTTCTTGGACTATTCAAGACACAACATGGAATGCAAGGTTAGTTCTGAAGAGTCTTTGGTAATCCATTCACCTCTTAGTCAAGCATAAACCCAGACACAATAAAACCAATGCTTCAGATATAGCGACACGCCAAAAGACATCCTTATTTTTGGTTTCCTCCTGTGGCAAAGAACATAACTACAGGCCATTAATGTAAGAGAGTCACTAAGAAATCCAATACGGTATTCAGGAGCAACGTTTTCACCCAAAGAGTCATAAAGCACGTGGTAATCGCCACCACGTGGCTTCTTTGAGGTGATTTGTAAAGGTGTATTTGGACAAGCATCTAAGAGAGAAGGGAATGGAAGGTTAAGATGGCAGGTTTAAATGAGAAATGGAGTGTCAAGTGGCTCATGGATTGTTTGGGTTGAATGGCTTGTTTCTGTGCCCTATATCCCACGTCAGATATAATGTAAAGCAATCTCGCCTCACTAATGCTGCCAAGATAATTGTAGCATGTTCTATCATTTGCCATCAAAACAGTCATAACCGTGGAACAGGGAAAAGAGAAATATACGCAAATACAACCAAGCTGATCTGAATAAAGACAAGGAAGGAATATGTTTCTGCCCAACCATCTTGACAGACAGCAAGAGCCTGTACGTCTAGTTGTCACAGATGGGAATTTTATCTAAATGCTTGCCCTGTGATTGTTCTGCAGTTTCATCACGCAGAAGTCAAACAGGCCTCTGCCGACATTGGCCGTGCACTAGTTTAAATGTAAGAGACCCCACTAAGCCTCCATGTTAAATAGTTAATTCTACATTCCTTCAAGAAATCCTGAGGAACTTGTAAAACTGCCCTCGTTCCATGTAAAATCCTTCACTGTGCGGCAATAGCGTGCAGATTCAATTCTCCTCCCTTCGCTTCATTAGAAATGCAAGCAGCGGCTTCTGTCGAAGCACTTGAACATTCTTGCCTAACAGTTAGTGAGCTCCCGCAGGCAGCCTGCTGTGAGGGCCGGATGTATTTCAGGCTGAACTTCTGGCGAGGAGAGCTATTTGCTGGAAGTTGTTGGGACCTCCCGCAGTGCCTCGTTCCTGCCAGAATGGTGTTCAAGCTGGAATTTCTCGCTTTTTATTCTCAGGAATGGAGGAACAGCGTGAAGAGACAGACGGTGTTGCCGTGTTAAGTTGGAATCGCAAACGCATTCTGGCAAGCACCAGTACAGTGACACATAGAAGGGTACATCAAACAGTACAGCAAAGACGATGGTCAGTCACTTCACAAGAGGAACGTGGCAGAAGATGTAGAAATTGTGGCCGAAGGCACCCTCTGGCAGTTCAGCAGAAATTCCTGCCAGATAATTTAGCTGACGCACGAGGATCATTGGGTTCAGAAACAAGGCAGAACAGCCACTGATTGGAATCTGCCTTCTATCGACGTGCATCATTGTTTGAATAATTACATCTTCATTATCACCAACAATATCCTCCCCTCCCTTTCTCCTGCTCCAACATGGATTCTGATCCCTTTTATGCTCTGTTCCAGGCAAGGATGTACAGGATGGAGCAGCTGAGAGTGATTCCTGAAGTCTAAGGAACGGGCTACAACTGCAATTCATCTGAAACACTGATGGTATGTTCCAGAAAGATCCTGCTGGTAGAACAAGCCTCATTCCATCACCTGTCCATGGTCAAATCAGCATCATTAGTAAACGCTGCACCTTAAGAGACAGATTCCCAAATCATTCTTCCCTTTCAAATAAAGCTGGCCCAGATAATTAGTGCAAAATAAAAGCATTCCGGATGCTGCTAAGAAACCGGGAACTGACCTGCTCGATTGTGCACTGACAGACACAGACAAAATTGCACACCAACTCAATAATGGGACCAACAAGATTTGAGTCAATAACTGTTAGATGGTCATCCACAAATCAGGCAAAGTATTCAGCCAAAACATCTTTACCTAGAGTGTGGTGAGAGTATAGAACGTGCTGCCACATGGAGAAGTTGAGAAGAATAGCATTGATACATTTAAGAGGAATCTGGATAAACACCTGGAGATAGAAAGGAATAGAGGGAATGCTGTTTGGATGAGACAAAATAGGGCGGAGAGAGGCTCATGTGGAGCATAAGCGCCAGCGCAAGTCAGGAGGGCTGAAAGGCTTCTTTCTGTGCTGTAAATTCTTCTTCCCTCCCATCAGCAGTAGTGATCATAGGGGAAATACTTCAGGCTCATTAGCATCAGGAGTGCTTCATAACACCATTGTTTTGTTTGGCAATGGGTGGAAAAGACAGAAGAGATTTATTGTTTGATGCAATGCCTGTGTATTAGCCAATGTGGATTCGCAAATAAATCAAAAAAGTACTTACAGCCACTTTACTTTGCAAAATCATATTCAGTTCTACAACATTATTCATTAATTGATCCTTCTTAAACTGAAGATATTTGAGAATGTGACAGAATATGAAGACATTTTAAGACAGTGTCCTACCCACTTGCGATTTACAAATGTGAGGTTATCCATTTTGGTAGGAATAACAGCAAACGGGATTATTATTTAAACGATAAAATATTAAAGCATGCCGCTGTGCAGAGAGACCTGGGTGTGCTAGTGCATGAGTCACAGAAGGTTGGTTTACAGGTGCAACAGGTGATTAAGAAGGCAAATGGAATTTTGTCCTTCTTTGCTAGAGGGATGGAGTTTAAGACTAGGGAGGTTATGTTGCAATTGTATAAGGTGTTAGTGAGGCCACACCTGGAGTATTGTGTTCAGTTTTGGTCTCCTTATTGAGAAAGGAGGTACTGGCGCTGGAGGGTGTGCAGAGGAGATTCACTAGGTTAATCCCAGAGCTGAAAGGGTTGGATTATGAGGAGAGGTTGAGTAGACTGGGACTGTACTCATTGGAATTTAGAAGGATGAGGGGGGATCTTATAGAAACATATAAAATTATGAAGGGAATAGATAGGATAGATGCGGGCAGGTTGTTTCTACTGGCGGGTGAAAGCAGAACTAGGGGACATAGCCCCAAAATAAGGGGAAGTAGATTTAGGACTGAGTTTAGGAGGAACTTCTTCACCCAAAGGGTTGTGAATCTATGGAATTCCTTGCCCAGTGAAGCAGTTGAGGCTCCTTCATTAAATGTTTTTAAGGTAAAGATAGATAGTTTTTTGAAGAATAAAGGGATTAAGGGTTATGGTGTTCGGGCTGGAAAGTGGAGCTGAGTCCTCAAAAGATCAGCCATGATCTCATTGAATGGCGGAGCAGGCTTGAGGGGCCAGATGGCCTACTCCTGCTCCTAGTTCTTATGTTCTTATTAGTGAAATCAAAAGAACATTGCAGCAGTTTTCTCTCCTGTCCTGACTGAGGGGTCTAGATCACTGAATATTTAGCAGCATATGCTGTTACTAACAAATTGGGAGACTGCGGAAAAAATGTAAATGGATTGAAGCATTGGTGTTCAGTAAGAATTTCCCTGTTGTCCTTGTAAAAAACGGTAACACTTTCTCCAGGTATCAATGTTCCGATCACCCTGCTGGTTCAGTGATGCATGGGATGCATACAATCCGCACACTCAGAGCATATTGCAATAACTAAGTTGGAAAGCAAAATAAATTGGCGGTATGTCACGTAAACTGTTGTGCGCATGTCATCGTTCAGACAAGTGCACATGCGCAAATAGTGTCGGTGGTCACCTTGTATTGGCAAGGATGCACCGCGTTTTGAATAAAGAAAACTTTTTTTAAAAGACTAAGTTTGCTGAACACACACCTTCATTGTGAATTCACAGCTCTGTTGGCAGCATGCGCTTAAAATGCACTGTTGCCTTGAGCACACGTCAGGTGTCTTCCTCAACTGCAATTTAGCATTTCTCACTCACCAATTGGCCAATTGTTGTCTCACTCGGTGTTTCATAAGCAAGACATTTCATGGAGTAACTAAATCCAAACAGGTCAGAATTTGGTGATCGAGGGGCGACATGCTCTACTCCTGCTCCCATTTAGAACATAGAACATAGAACAGTACAGCACAGAACAGGCCCTTCGGCCCTCGATATTGTGCCGTGCAATGATCACCCTGCTCAAACCCACGTATCCACCCTATACCCGTAACCCAACAATCCCCCCATTAACCTTACACTACGGGCAATTTAGCATGGCCAATCCACCTAACCCGCACATCTTTGGACTGTAGAAGGAAACTGGAGCACCCGGAGGAAACCCACGCACACACGGGGAGGACGTGCAGACTCCACACAGACAGTGACCCAGCCGGGAATCGAACCTGGGACCCTGGAGCTGTGAAGCATTTATGCTAACCACCATGCCACCGTGCTGCCCCTGTGTACTTAATAGCCTGGAGATCAGTCAAGAAATTTTCAAAAATTAGATTCAACAGAGAGCTGTGGAGAACTTAAACGGAACAACACTCCAAGTCTCGCCAGGTTTCAGGAAAGATGCTAACCTGAGGCGAAATTCTCCGACCCCACGCAGGGTCGGAGAATCGGCCGGTGGCGGCGTTATTCCCGCTCCCGCCGGGTTTTTAATTCTCCGAGCGGCCAAAAACCGGCGTTGTGCAAATCCCGCCGGCAGCCTCTGAAAACAGCTGGCGCCGGCGGGATGTCATTGATTTTTTACTTTCAACAAATCTCCGGGCCGGATGGGCCGAAGTCCTGCTGACGTGGCCACGGGTCCCGTCGGCGAAAAACGCAGTAGCTTTAAAATGGCGTCAACCATTGATGGTGGTTGACGCCGTTCAGTGACCTAGGGCGAGTGCCGGGGGGGGGGGGGGGGGGGGGGGGGGAGGAGGAGGAGAGAGTCCCCGCGTTTGTGTGGGGGGCGTTTGGGGAGGTGGGGGGGGGAGAGAGAGAGAGTGTCCCGGCGTTTGGGGGGGGGGGGGGGGGGAGAGAGAGAGAGTGTCCCAGCGTTTGGAGGGGGGGAGGGGGAGAGAGAGAGTGTCCCGGCGTTTGGGGGGGTTTGCGGCGTTGAGAGGGGGGTTGCGGCGTTGAGGGGGGGTGGGGTTTGCGGCGTTGAGGGGGGGTTGCGGCGATGAGAGGGGGGGGTTGCGGCATTGAGAGAGAGGGGGTAACCGGCGTTGAGAGAGATGGGGGCGGTGTTGGAGGGGGGTAGGGGTGGTGGGGACGGGGGTAAGGTTGGTGGTGAGGGGGGTAGGGGTGATGGTGAGGGGGGTCGGGACGTTGGAGGGGGGTAGGGGTGGTGAGAGGGGTAGGGGCGTTGGAGGGGGTAGGGGTGGTTAGGGTGGTAGGGGTGGTGAGGGGGGTAGGGGCATTGGAGGGAGGTAGGGGTGGTGAGGGAGTAGGGGCGTTGGAGGGGAGTAGCGGGTTGGAGGGGGTGGGGTGGTGAGGGGAGGTTGGGGTAGGGGCAGCGGCGTGCAGAGGGGGGGCGACGGTGCGTTGGCCCTGGGCATCCGTCGCCACCCCTCTCTGCACGCCGCTGCCCCCTACCCCAAACCCCCCCCACCACCCCTACCCCCTCCAACGCCCCTACCCCCCTCACCACCCCTACCCCCCTCACCACCCCACCACCCTCCCCACCACCCCTACCCCTCTCCCCACCACCACTACCCCCTTCCCACCACCCCTACCCCCTCCAACGGCATAACCCCCCCCTCTCAACGCCGCAACCCCCTTCATCGCCGCAACCCCCCCTCATCGCCGCACCCCCCCTCAACGCCGCAACCCCCCCCCTCAGCGCCACAACCCCCCTCACCAACCCACCCCCTCCAACGCCACTACCCCCCTCCAATGCCCCTACCCCCTCACCACCCCTACCTCCCTCCAACGCCCCTACCCCCTCACCACCCCTACCACCCTAACCACCCCTATCCCCTCCAACGCCCCTACCCTCCTCACCACCCCTACCCCCCTCCAACACCTCTACCCCCCTCCCCACCACCCCTACCCCCTCCAACGCCGCCCCCATCTCTCTCAACGCTAGTACCCCCCCTCTCTCAACGCCGCAACCCCCTCTCAATGCCGCAACCCCCCCTCAACGCCGCAACCCCCCCTCAACGCCGCAACCCCCCCTCAACGCCGCAACCCCCCCCAACGCCGCAACCCCCCCTCGCAACGCCGCAACCCCCCCGCCCCTCAACCCCCCCTCATCGCCGCAACCCCCCCAACGCCGCAACCCCCCCTCAACGCTGCAACCCCCCCTCATCGCCGCAACCCCCCCAACGCCGCAACCCCCCCTCAACGGCGCAACCCCCCCTCGCAACGCCGCAACCCCCCCGCCCCTCAACCCCCCCCCCTCATCGCCACAACCTCCCACCCTCTCTACGCCGGGTCCCTCTCTACGCCGGGTCCCTCCCCCCCTCTCAACGCCGTGTCCCCCCTCTCTCCTCTCAATGCCGGGTCCCCCCTCTCTCTCTCAACGCGCCACTTCTGCAGCGGGTGAAACTGACGCGTATCGCGTCAGTCCGCTGCTGGCCCTTTCGGGAACGGAGATCACCGTCTTAAAAGAAGGCCCCGACGCCGGAGTCATCCGCACCGCTTTTGGCCGCCGGAAATGGGCAGGTCTTCGGAGAATCTCGCCCCTGGTCACTATGTAAAAAGACAGTAGTTAAGGTCAATGTACTTCAACCCATCCTTCGAATTAAGGGGTATGTCATACACATCACTCAATTATCTTTTAAGGTAGATAGTAAGATTGCTATTCTATTCGGTGATTACTGTAGCTGACAGGGAGTTCAACGAGCGAATGTAACAGAGCATGATCAAATTTGAGAGCTGCTTTCAGCCCTCTGTCAATAAACTAATTGGGCTGAATTTTCAACACTTCCTGCCAGTAAAAACTTCTGATCTTCCGGTCCCGTCGATGGCACATTCCCCCCCCCCCCCCCCCCCCCCCCCCCCCCCCGCCCCACCACCCCAACCTCCCCCACACACACCCCAGACCTCCCTGGAGAGGGCTTCCAGCTGGAGAAGTCTGGCCAATGAGTGGGTCTTCAAGAATATGGAGCGTATCAGCCAATCGGTTGGAGTCAGGGCAAGACTGTCGTGCGACTTACTGTCAATTACTTTTATTTTACAGCAAAGAGTCTATTTCAACAGCGCAGTACAGCAAGCAGTCTATTGACTCAAAAGAGTTGGTTTAAGTAGAGTCGCTTCGATCTACGGAGAACAGAACTCACAACTGAATCCACAGCAATAACTTCCAATGAAAGCAGATTTTCTTTGAATAGCCATGTGCAGGGAGTGGAGGGTAGTTGCACATTGCGAGTACGGATGGAATCTTCCGGAATTTGCTCCAAGTGCTGGCTCAGACAAGAGAATCGGCGTGCAGCTCCCCAGCTGCACATTCAGCCTTTCCCGCCGTTTATCCTGGCACTTACAGTAATTGAAATCTTCTGATGTGTCTGATGCCGTCACGGGGCCTCATAGAGATAGCAAACCTGGCTTCACAAAATTGGGTTGAACACCCTCCAGCCGCCCCACCAGGGAACCTACCACACACATCGTGGATAAGTGGGACCCACGAAGTGGAGCTCCCCACAAGGCCCGCCGCTGGCACTGCCACCTCGTCACCCAAGGTTGGCAACGGTGGGGGCACAACCCTCTACCCATCTCCCAAAATCTAAGCTAACTTTTTCCCCCCAGCTGGGTTCCCCTTGGCTGCGTCATGATGCTTTATAATACTTGTATGAAGGTTGTATGGGGCAGCACGGCAGAACAGTGGTTAGCACTGTTGCTTCGCAGCGCCAGGGACCTGGGTTCGATTCCCGGCTTGGGTCACTGTCTGTGCGGAGTCTCCACGTTCTCCCCGTGTCTGAGTGGGTTTCCTCCGGGCGCTCCGTTTTCCTCCCACAGTCCAAAGATGTGCAGGTTAGGTGGATTGGCCATGCTAAATTGCCCTGAGTGTCCAAAGCGAAAGGTCAGATGGGGTTACTGGGATACGGGATAGGGTGGAGGTGTGGGTTTAAGTAGGGTGCTCTTTCCAAGGGCCCAGTGCCTCCTTTTGCACTGTAAATTATAGGATTCTATCCATGGAATATTCAGTGAGGGGGTAACCTCTGATGTGGAAGCTCTTTTCTTATATCTAAATTCATTCCAGTTAATTGAAATTAGTCTCTCACCCTTTCTGGGCTGGAACCTCCTAATGTCACCGGTGATGGGAGTGGAAAATCGGAAAAGGAGACCTTGCCAGCTGGAGTTTCATTTTCCAATTCTCGTGAGACTTTGCACCCATGACACCGTTTTCTCTCATGGTGAACACAAGTGCAAAATCGCTCCGTAAGTATGTAGAATAAATTCCAGTCTATCGCAGCTGTGATGTCTCCAGCTGTTATAGCAGGGGAAGTACCCAAGCATTCCCATTCTGTTTAACAAAAGAGTTACATACATAGATACATAGGGAGCGATTCTCCGAGCCCCGCGCCGGACCAGAGAATCAGAGCAACTGCGCCACGACGCCTCGACGCCAGCGCGTGATTCTCTGAGGTGCGGAGAATCGGCACCACTTGCGCCGGCGCGTTTGGCGCGATGCCGGCCGCAGCCTGGAATCGGCAGGGCCGCCGATTCTCCGGCCCGGTTGGGCCGAGCGGCCGCTCCGACACGACAGAGTCCCGCCGGCGCCATTCACCCCGGTCGCTGCCGGCGGGAACTCTGCGGGAACACTCGGTGGGGAGCCTGTGGGGGTGGGGGAGGGGGTGAGGGGGGCTCCTTCACCGGGGGGGGGGCTCCAATGGGGTCTGGCCCGCGATCGGGCCCACCGATCGGCGGGCCAGCCTCACCCCCCCTGGGCCTACTTCCTGGCGCGACCGGCCCCTGAACACCGACCCCATGTTGGGTCGAGGCACGTTGGCGCGGCCCAACTGTGCATGCACGGGTTGGCGCAGCGCCCATTCGGCACCATGTAAGGAGACTGGAGCGGTGTGTACCACTCCAGCGCCATGGGCCCCCAATGGGGGCCGGAATAGGTCGCGACGGCGTTCACGACGGCGCAAACACTTGGCCTTCATATCGGAGAATCGCCCCCATAGAAGATAGGAGCAGGAGGAGGCCTTTTGGCCCTTCGAGCCTGCTCCACCGTTCATCACGATCACGGCTGATCATCCGACTCAATAGCCTAATCCTGCTTTCTCCCCACAGTTGTCACTACGTGCATCCGGAAGAAGGTTGGATAAGTTGAACCCTCCAATGGACCTCTCCAGAAGGCTCTCCCCTGTCATGCTGCAGTTGTATAGAACCTTGGTAAGGCTGCACTTGGAATATTGCGCACAATTCTGGTTGCCACACTACCAGAAGGATGTGGAGGCTTTGGAAAGAGTGCAGAGGAGGTTTACCAGGATGTTGCCTGGATTGGAGAGTGTTAGCTATGCGGAGAGGCTGAATAGATGCGGACTATTTTCAGGTTGAGAGGGGTGACCTGATAGAGGTCTATAAGATCATGAGGGGCATTGATAGAGTGGATGGGCAGGCACTCTTTCCCAAGGTGGAGGGGTCAGTCACCAGGGGATTTAAGGTCCGTGGAGCAAACTTTAAAGGAGACGTGCGAGGCAGGTTTTTACACGGAGGGTGGTGAGTGCCTGGAATGCGTTGCCAGGGGAGGTTGTGGAAGCAGATATATTAACAGTGTTCAAAAGGCATCTTGACAAACACATGGATGGATGGGTATAGAGGAATGCTGAGGGTTTTGGCTGAAGTGCCTGTTCCTCTGCTGTATTGTTCTTTATTCTTTCGTAGTTATTCGGGGAGAGAAGGAAACATCGCTGATCGACAAGTGACAACATGCCCCAAACTCACAGTCAACAGATGGATGTGAAAGACAGGCTGGTGGGGAAGAAATCACTTTGCACCATTTGACTGCGCACGATAACTGAGATGAACACATGGTGCTGCTTGAAAAGCTAAATGGGCAGGAAACAGGCAGTCCACCAGAATGTTAAATATCTGGAATTATCGAAAAGTTACATTGAGGAACTTAAAAAAAATAGGGAAAATATTATTGGCATAAACAAACTCTGTGCAGATCTTAATGTCACATTGAAAACTTCATGCCAAAAGCAGTAAATGCCAATAAGGATAATTCCCTCAAACCACAAATTACTTTAGCAAGAAATGAAAAGAAATCCAAATGAATTGAATAGATGTACAGACACCTACAAGAAGCAGATTACTTATTGTTTCTCCACCGCATCTCTCTTTGCGAGAAACATTGCAAGTTCTTCTCTACTGATGAGATTTGCTTACTTCGTGTAGCCCCAGAATATATTGTCAGCATTTTCTGATTGGCACAAGTAGGCCACCTTCCATTTTCACCCTTTGTTGAGCTGTCCTGTGGTATGGATAGACCAAGGAGGATTGAGGTAAGACAACAGTGTGCCAGCTATTTGTCCCTGGCATTGCCATCGTCAGATTATCTAATTCTAAAGGCAGAATAAATAATACATGTATCATAGAATTTACAGAATTTACAGTGCAGAAGGAGGCCATTCGGCCAATCGTGTCTGCACCGGCTCTTGGAAAGAGCACCCTACCCAAGGTCAACACCTCCACCTTATCCCCATAACCCAGTAACCCCACCCAACACTAAGGGCAATTTTTGGATACTAAGGGCAATTTATCATGGCCAATCCACCTAACCTGCACATCTTTGGACTGTGGGAGGAAACCGGAGCACCCGGAGGTAACCCACGCAGACACGGGGAGGATATGCAGACTCCGCACAGACAGTGACCCAAGCCGGAATCGAACCTGGGACCCTGGAGCTGTAAAGCAATTGTGCTATCCACAAGGCTACCGTGCGGGGTATTCTTCTCAGCCATGTGAATGTCAGTGGAAGATTTGGAAGTGTCAACCTAGACCCACTCGTAACTCTCTTGGTGTTGACTCTGAAGGCGAAGTGCTTTCTGGGAGGTTCCATCTTTCTGAAGAAATGTTGAACTGGTGTTGGCCAGCTCCGGTGGGTGAAAAGGATTCCGCAGCAGCACTCAACGTAAAGCAATGGAGTTCCACTAGTTTTATCCCTCTGGAAAATTAAATCATTTATCTCATTGCTATCTGTGACAGATTGGTTGCCATGTTTCTCAACATGTGCTGGCCTTGGAAAGGGTCCAGAGGAGGTTCACAAGAATGATCCCTGGAATGAAGAGCTTGTTATATGAGGAATGGTTGAGGACTCTGGGTCTGTACTCGCTGGAGTTTAGAAGGATGAGGAGGGATCTTATTGAAACTTACAGGATAATGTGAGGCCTGGATAGAGTGGACGTGGAGAGGATGTTTGCACTTGGCGGAAGAAATAGAACCAGAGGACGCCATCTCAGTCTAAAGGGACAATCCTTGAAAACAGGGATAAGGGGGAATTTCTTCAGTCAGAGGGTGATGAATCTACGGAGCTCTTTGCCGCAAAAGGCTGTGGAGGCTAAATCACTGAGCGTCTTTAAGACAGAGATAGATAGGTTCTTGACTAATAAGGGGGTCAGGGGTGATGAGAAGAAGGCAGGAGAATGTGGATCAGAAAAATATCAGGCATGATCGAATGGCGGAGCAGACTCGATAGGCCGAGTGGCCTAATTCTGCTTCTATGTCTTATGGTCTTATGACAACAGTGAAGGTGCCTGAAAGCACTTTGGGAAGTTCTGACATCCCAAAAGGTGTTACACAAATTCAAGTTCTTTCTGGATATTTGCACAAGAGTAATTTCACCATTTCCCTTTCCTGAGGACGATCTTAACTTGTCCTTCAGAGGCGATCAGAAAGAACTTGAAGCTGACGATTCACTGTCTCAGTTCTTCTGGTCGCAGGCAGGCTCAGTTGTAAGTCTATTAAAGCCACAGTTTACTTCCTCTCGTGTCTTGAGTGAATTGATGGTCACATCAATTTAATAGACTTAAAAAAAACCACCGTGGAATCAGCCCTCAAACCTGATCGACTAGAACTCAACCAGTAGGCTGCAGAAGCGAAGGAAATCTTTCTACACTGGCTTCGGTGCTTCAAGGCCTACCTGGCTGTGTCGACTTCCTCCGCTACTACTGAAGAGCAGAAACTCAGTATCCTACATGCATGGGTGAGCCATCGCCTCTCTACGCAACTCGATAGTCCGTACTCATACTCCAAAGCCCTCGCTATACTCGACTGCCTATACGTGCAGCCTGTAAATGAAGTTTACACGAGGCATGTTTTCACTACCCACCGCCAGCGCCCCGCAGAGTCGCTAGAGGACTACCTGCATGACCTAAAAGCTCTTGCATGGGAATGTAACTTTCAGGCTGTAACTGCCTCCCACCACATGGAACTCGCTGTCTGTGATGAGTATGTTGCAGGGATCCGGTGAACTACATGCGCCAGCACCTCCTCGAAAAAGGGGCGCAGAACTTGGAGGACACTATAACGCTATCAACCTCGCTGGAGGTCGCATTTCAAAGTTTGAACTCGTTCCCCGCCCACCACGCGACCCCATCGTGGACCCCCGACCAGAGACTGCCTTAGGCCTGCGCCGCCCGGCCACTCACCCACTATGGAGCACCATCGTGCCATTTCTGCGGTCAGCCCCAACACCCACGGCAGCACTGTCCGGCCCGCAACGCGACCTGCAGCAGCTGCAGTCGAAAAGGACATTTTGCTAAGGTATGCCTGTCTAAATCTAAACCCTCTAACTCTCCCGCTATCCAGAGAAATCGCTCCACCAACCCGCAGGCCTGCAGACCCCGCAATGTTGCAGCGTGTCTGCCGACTCCGCCTCCGCCCGACATGTGCGACTCATGGAAGCCGCCATCTTGGCAATCCTCCCCCACGCGGCCGGCCATGTGCGAGTCATGGGGGGCGCCATCTTGGGTGCCATCTTCCTCGCCACCCGCCGCGTGCGATCCACGGGAGCGGCCATCTTGGATGCCATCTTCCTCATCACCTGCGACGTGCGATCAACGGGAACCGCCATCTTGGCCATCACCCGATATTCATATCGACGGCTACGACCTCTGCAGACAGTCATTATGGGGCCACTCCAGCACTGCTGATCAAGCCACCGACTACCCGCAACTCAACGCAGTCACTTTGGACCAGTCGCGGCCAAAGCACCTCAGAAGCTCAATGATGTCCGTTCAGGTCAACGGATACAAGGCACCGTGCCTCTTCGACTCCGGGAGCACCGAGAGCTTTGTTCATCCAGACCTGGTAAGATGCTGTTCGCTCCCTATCTTCCCAGCACGGCAAACTATCTCCCTCGCCTCGGGATCGCACTCGGTTCAAATACAAGGGCGCACCGCTGCGACATTAACAATACAGGGCGCCAACTACTCTAACTTCCAGTTGTACGTACCCCCAGACCTCTGCGCCCCCATCCTACTTGGGCTCGATTTTCAATGTAATCTTAGAAGCTTCACACAGCTTCGGTGGACCCCTACCCCCTCTCACTATATGCAGCTTAGCGACTCTAAAAATCGACCCCCCTCCACTCTTCGCTAATCTCACTGCTAACTGCAAACCCGTAGCCACTCGCAGCAGGCGGTATAGCCTGCAGGACAGGGTATTTATCAGATCCGAAGTCCAGCGGCTCCTACGTCTGGGAGTCATAGAGGCCAGTAATAGCCCCTGGAGAGCTCGGGTGGTGGTCGCCAAGACCGGGGAAAAGTTCCGGATGGTGATTGATTACAGCCAGACCATTAACCGGTTCACGCACCTCGATGCGTACCCCCTCCCCAGAATTGCAGACATGGCCAACCAGATCGCCCAGTACCGCATACTCTCCATGGTGGATCTGAAGTCTGCATACCACCAGCTCCCAATCCGCCTGGAGGACCACCACCACACGGCATTCGAGGCCGATGGTCGCCTCTTCCATTTCCTCCGGGTCCCCTTTGGTGTCACGAATGGGGTCTCGGTGTTCCAACGAGCAATGGACTGAGTGGTGGACCAGTACGGGCTGCGGGCCACGTTTCCGTATTTGGATAACGTCACCATCTGCGGCTATGACCAGCAGAACCACGACGCCAACTTCCACCGATTTCTCCAAACCGCCCAGAAACTCAACCTCACATACAATAAGGAGAAATGCGTTTTCCGCACAAGCAGACTAGCCATCCTCGGCTATGTCGTGGAAAACAGGGTCCTGGGGCCTGACCCGGACCGTATGCAACTCCCTCTTACAACTCCCTCTCCCTCACTGTTCCAGGGCCCTCAAGAGGTGCCTTGGATTTTTCTTTTAATACACCCAGTGGTTCCCCCAGTATGCGGACAAAGCCCGCCCACTATTTAAGACCACACTCTTCCCACTGTCAGCCTTGGCCTGCCAGGCCTTCAACTGCATCAAAGACATCGCCAGAGCCGCCATGCGGGCGGTGGGTGAATCCGTCCCCTTTCAGGTGGAGAGCGACGCCTCAGAGGTTGCTCTCGCTGCCACTCTGAACCAGGCAGGGAGGCCAGTAGCTTTCTTCTCCCGAACCCTCTCCGCTTCAGAACTTTGACACTCCTCAGTCGAAAAAGAAGCTCAAGCCATTGTGGAAGCCGTACAGCACTGGAGGCACTACCTCGCAGCTAGGAGGTTCACCCTCATCACCGACCAGAGATCGGCTGCCTTCATGTTCGACAACTCGCAACGGGGAAAAATAAAAAAGGATAAAATCTTGAGGTGGAGGATCGAACTCTCCACCTATAATTATGACATCATATATCGGCCGGGGAAGCTCAACGAGCCCCCAGATGCCCTGTCCCGCGGCACATGCGCCAGTGCGCAAGACGACCGATTACATGCTAACCACAATGACCTCTTCCACCCGGGGTGCACCCGGCTCGCCCACTACATCAAAGCCCGAAATCTGCCTTTCTCCACCGAGGAGGTACAAGCCATCACCAGGGATTGCCCGATCTGTGCGGAGTGCAAACCGCACTTCTATACACCAGACGAGGCCCATCTGGTAAAGGCTTCCCGGCCCTTTGAACGCCTGAGCATCGATTTCAAAGGGCCCTCCCCTCGACCAATCATAATGTGTACTTCCTCAACGTCATAGACAAATTCTCCCGCTTTCCGTTTGCTATCCCGTGCCCCGATATGACCTACCACACAGTCATCAGAGCCCTGTACAGTGTCTTCACCCTGTTCGGCTTCCCCAGCTACGTCCACAGCGATAGGGATTCGTCCTTCATGAGCGACGAGCTGCGTCAGTACCTGCTCGACAAGGGCATCACCTCGAGCAGGACTACCAGCTATAACCCCAGTGGGAACGGGCAGGTGGAGAGGGAGAACGCGACGGTCTGGAAGACCATCCTACTATCCCTACGGTCCAGGAATCTTCCGACCTCCCACTGGCAGGAGGTCCTCCCCGACGTGCTCCATGCAATTCGGTCCCTCCTGTGCACGGCCACTAATCAGACCCCTCACGAGCGGCTATTTGTTTTCCCTAGGGGCACTACCACGGGGGCTTCGCTCCCACCTTGGTTGAGGACACCGGGCCCGGTTCTCCTCCGGAAGCACGTCCGGACACATAAAACAGACCCACTGGTAGAGAGGGTACTACTGCTTCACTCAAACCCACACTGCGCCTTTATAGAATACCCCGACGGCCGTCAGGACACGTTTCCCTCCGGGACCTGGCGACTGCGGGATCAACCACCACCACCACCGCTGAGGTACCCCTCACACTACACCCCACCCGACCCCCACGCCCTGCGCCCCCACACCTACAGGTTTCCTGCGCCCCCCCTTCGCCCGTCGCACCGGTCAGGAATGAAGCTCTGAGCGAACCACCCGCGGAGTCCACCCTCAGATCCACACTGCCCATCAGCACACAGCCATCCGAAGTGGCTGCTACCCCAGTGCTCCGCCGATCCCAGCGGACGACTCGGCCAACGGACCGGCTCAATCTGTAGACCCGTCACCCCCGCCGGACTTGAATTTTTTACAGGGGGTGAATGTGGTGAATGTATAATGCATAATTCACACTGTGTATCACTGTGTCCCTGTGAGCCGTTGCATGGCTCAGCCCACAAGGGGAGATGAGGAGCTTGTACAGGGCTCCACCCTTGGCTCCACCCATGGCTCTGCCCATGGCCCCTCCCATTACCGGATGTATAAAGTGCTGCAGTCTTGTGAGTCTGCCCTCAGTTCTTCTGGTCGCAGGCAGGCTCAGTCATAAGTCTATTAAAGCCACAGTTTACTTCCTCTCGTGTCTTGAGTGAATTGACGGAACCCCAGTACCTGGGGATGCCTCTCCAAGTCACTCACCACCCGGACTTGGAAATATATTGCCGTTCCTTCACTGTCACTGGTTCAAAATCCTGGAACTCCCTCCCTAGCAGCACAGTGGGTGTACCTACACCTCAAGGACTACAGCAGTTTAAGAAGATAACTCACCACCACCTTCTGAAGGTCAACTAGGGATGGGCCCAACCAGTGGTGCCCACATCCATAAATGAATAATAAAAGAAAAATCTTACCCTCATTGCGCAGAGAGGCTCAAGTTCCTGAGGAGTAGGCACCTGGGCATTTGTGTCGATTGTTCGGCTGCCGGCCTTCTGCTCTCCTGCCTGCTCCATTCCAGAAGGGCAATGGAAAGGCATCAATGGCTACTGTTTGCTCTTTTATAATCATACTCTGTCACCTGTCCCCAACTCTAACCCATATTCGGCACCACTAATTTGGCACCGAACCTGCCTCCAGGCCAATTGGAGCCTTTCCTTTAAGACTGGCATTCTGTCACTGGGATCAGCACCTGGGAATGATCCGCTTTCTGGGTTTTCAACCGGGAATTTAAAATCCAGTCCAAGACGTCTTGCTTAACCGTTGGCTGTTGGAAGTAAGGAGCCTGCCACCTTTTGACCATTCGGTGTCTTAAACAGTTACCTTGGCGAAACCTCGCCGACTAACAGGAGAAAGTAGCATTCTCCCTCTTGTGATACATTAACAGAGGCAGCAACATTAACCAGCTCCCTCAGGAAGCTAATCATTCTTTCTTCTCATTAGCTTTTCTAGCTTCATGGCTCTGTTGAGAGTAACATTTCCCCTCCTTGCATCATGATTGAAAGAGACCCCATCACCCCTGAAGGCATCCCCCTGTGCAATTAGCTAAACGACCACAATGTTTTGACAGAGTAATATACTGCCACCACCTTTTGGCAGCAGGTCAAATGTGTTGCTTTCTGTGCAAACAGCGTCTTTCATCTGAAACTGAATAAATGGTTCTAACCACTGTCAAATAATTGAAATTGTATTTGACCGCAGACCTAGAAGGAAGAATGTCATTGGAAAGCTCTCAGTCAATAACCTTAACGACGGAAATTGAAATATTTATGTTTGTATTCCCCTATGTGTAGAAGATTAGTGTGTGCTCTAATTGAGACATTTAAGATAAATTAAACAGTTTGATAGGGTAAATAGAGAGAACGATGTCCCGTAGCAAGCACATTTAGGCACGTGTTTCCCGGAGCTCGCAGCACCGAGAAACATAACGCTACCGAACGCGACTCTAGTTAAATATGGGGCCTTAGCAAGGAACGCACGACTGAGGCCGCACTTAGTCCTATTTCCTGCACTCAGGAGTTCCGCTCACTGAAACTTCCCAGTGCAGGGAGAGATCAGGACGCAATTTTTAAACCCCCAAACTCTCGACCCCCCCCCCCCCGGACGTGACCCCCAAACCCCACCTCACCGCTAAAGGGGTCCTCGACCCCCCCCTACCCCACACCCCATTTCATGTACCAGCCTCCCCGGACAGGCGCCGGAATGTGGCGACTAGGGGCTTTTCACAGTAACTTCATTGAAGCCTACTCGTGACAATAAGCGATTTTCATTTTCATTTCATTTCATGTGCTGAGGGCACCCCGGCCCCAATCATTGCCGCACAAGAAATGAACAAGCTTGGCACGCAGGCACTACTCGTGTTGGAACTCGATCAAGCGCTGGATCTCGCAAAGCGTCACCAGCCACATTGCGCCGCAGCGCGTTGCGTTTTGGGCGCGGTGTGGCCGGTTAATCATGCCTCGTTTCCTCTGGTGGAGTCAGGGGGGAGGGGTGGGCAGGGGTCTGCAACAAGGGGATGCATCCTTAACATTAGAGGCAGGCCATTTGGGGGTGGTGTCAGGACACACTTCTTCACACAAAGGGGAGTGGAATTCTGGAACTCTCTCTCCGAAAAAGCTACTGAAGCCGTGAGCACAAAGAAAACTTTAAAAGCCAAGATTGATGGATGCTTGGTCGGCAAGGTCATTATGGGTTATTGGGCCAAGGCGAGAAAATAGAGTTTGGATACTGTCTGTCCATGGTCTAACTGAATGACAGAACGGGCTTGGAGGGCTGAATGGCCTAGATCGCCCGCTCCTAGCTCTGATAAGGCTCACACAATGTGTAAGGAATTTGGAAGTCCCCAAATTCTGGATCACCTCTACTCTTGTGGATGCGACTGAGGCAGTGTCAGCCAGTTCTGAGTTCATTTGGGATCATCCAAATTTTTCTTCCTCTGAGCTCAGTGGCACCCCTGGTTACACAGAGCAACACATTGCAGGACGCAGTGTAGGTTGATGAAATGGAGTTTTGTGGCATCATGGTGGCACAGTGGTTAACATTGCTGCCTCCCATCGACAGGCACCGGGGTCTGATTCCGGCCTTGGGCGACTGTCTGGCGTGGAGTCTGCACTTTCTCTCCCCGTGCCTGCGTGGGTTACCCCCGGGGTGCTCCGGTTTCCTCCCACAGTCCAAAGATGTTCAGGTTAGGTGGATTGGCCATGATAAATTGCCCCTAAGTGTCCAAAGGTTGAGTGGGGTTACCGGGATAGGGTAGGACATTGGGCCTAGGTAGGGTGCAAGTTTCAGAGCGTTGGTGCAGACTCGATGGGCCGAATGGCCTCCTTCTGCACTGCAGGAATTCTATGAATTATATGCCCATATACACTGGAATAGGGAATCGGGAAGAAAACAAAGGCATCTTTTAACAGCATATGTAGTTCCTGCTGAATCTTACTGTCTCTTGCCGTGGATTTCACAGCGGCAAAGGTAATGGCGGGAACAGGAAACATAAGTTAAATGAGACTCCATTAAATGGCAGATATCTTTCTTGTGAGAGAAAACATCCACCAGAATTAAATGATGATACAAAGTGACTATTTTCAGTTGATGAGCAAATATTTTGTCTCATTGTGCACCACTGTTAAATTAGTAGAAAAGTTAGAATATACAATGGTGTCACTGGCGAAGTTGTTTGTTCAAGTTATGCCGCGGTTTATTATATTTATATTTTTGGAAACAAGCCATTGAGAGACGCCAAGTCTCTAATCTAGTAAGAAAGGGAGGGTTGTCGTCTATTGAGAATTGCACTTTGTCCATGCACTTCAGCTTCCCTAACTCATAGATCAGCAGAGGGAATCCAGGATGAGAATAAGTGGATCCATGTTTTAACGGCACGTACAGTTCTGATCCTGAATGCTCCTTACTGTTTCTGCCCGGGACCTTCATATCCCCCACACACAAGCAACACGAATGGCACGCTGACATTGAAAGAGAGAGAGTGTGTCATTGGGAGATTATAATGAGCGGGAGATCTGAGCGAGTTGGCTGCAGTGTGGAATGGAATAGGTCTGGGCACAGAAAAGCCAAAATAGAGGCCACAGCAAAGACGAATCTCTGACATTCTCTGCGCCAGAGGGCTGTGGATGCTCAGTCCTTGGGCGTGTTCAAGGGCGAGCAAGGTAGATTTTCAGGCACAGCGTGAGGGAATCGTGAGTTAATGGCAATAACATGGGAAAGTGGAATTGAGGTTCAAGATCAGACACAATGTTATTGACTGGTGGAGCAGGCTCGAGCAACAACCTTTGTTATTATTTTCAGTAAATTCTGCCCAGAATTTCAGTTTGACGTTCTAACATTCTGCTCCAAGTCAAACCCCACTTCTGTTCAGTTGCATCTATTTTCTCCTCGCCTTAAATTAGGAGTTATGTCCCTCGTCCCTGCTTTCCAAAGAACTTTCCATCAAAGATTCTTACAAAGTCTCCTCTCCAAATGCACTTGTGATCTCCACTTCTTCGTCTGCATTAGACGTTTTGAGTGGGATGCTTAATGGTTTGAAACACTGTGTGACGAAATGGTACAAGTGATGTCAAGTTCCGATCAGCCAGGCTAGCCGTTTCTGCATGTCAATGGGCCATTTACTGCATAATTTAGCCTGCAGAAAATGCATTCATCTGTTGTATGTTAATAATTTGGTTCGGAGCCTTTGTAAGGATATGATTTTTTTCCTTCACCTTTTGGAGAGAATATTTTCATTCCATTATTATGTCCAATATTTCATCTCCTTCTTTACGCTGTGGCAATTTCTTGCTAATTGAAATTGCTTGTCCTTGACTTCTGTATTAGCACAGGGCACAAACAACGTTCACTCGAATGTCAAATATGATCACGCAGGTTGCAATATATGGAAAACTGTGCCTTTGGGTTTGAAAACATTCCGCACCTTTTTACGAAACCCTGAAGCAAAGATAAACATAATTGGGTTCAGTCCCAAAATCGTCATTCATCAAACCAAATCGTGAAACCATTACAAGCGCCAGAAAAAGCTTTGAATTCACAGACGTTCAAGGGATAATTAAACAGAGCTGTTCAGAATTTTAAAAATAATTTGCATTACCAGGAAAATAATCAGAATGGATTTGGAATATTGCAAATTATGCAATAGCTTGTACGAAAGATAATTACAAAACACAGTTCATGATTGTAAAAAGACATGAACGTGCTGTCAAATGCCACTTACATACACAATGAAGGTCCATAACCGTCTGCAATTCCTTTTAAAAGTAGAGTAAGAAGTCGTACAACACCAGGTTAAAGTCCAACAGGTTTGTTTCAAACACTAGCTTTTGGAGCACTGCTCCTTCCTCACCTGAGGAAGGAGCAGTGCTCCAAAAGCTAGTGTTTGAAACAAACCTGTTGGACTTTAACCTGGTGTTGTAAGACTTCTTACTGTGCTCACCCCATTCCAACGCCGGCATCTCCACATCATTTTAAAAGTAGGTAATTGCAAATATCAGATCTAACTTCCTTTTGTTTATTACTCTCTATATTTTTGCCAGCACATATTTTGCTGTGACCTGTTATGTAATTGTACCATTGGTAAATTCAATTTGGGTGGAGGGCGTTGCGGGGGCGAGAGATATCGTAAATCCAAAACCTCGGACCATCATCGATGTTTGGCGGAGTTAACTGTGATTGTCAACTAGTGCGAACGCTCGACATGTGAAACCAACTGCACGATGCTGCTGCGGTCAATTGTACTCCTTTCAGCTCCAAAAGCGACTAACCTAAGCCAGAGGGAAATGAAGCTTCCGCTTGGGAGTTAGTTAAATTGGTGCCTCAATGATCACATTCATCTACCGCCTTTCTCAACCTTGGGATGTCCCACAATGCCAATGAAGCACTCATGAAGTGCGTAGTCACTGCTCCAGTCTTGGAAACCTGACAACCAATTTACTTCCACAAATAGCTGCGCACTAATGACTGATAATTAGTTTTCATGAGGATAGTTGAGGGATAAACATTGGCCAGAGCTTCGCGGAGTACTTTCTGCACAATAGTACCATGGGACATTGCTATACCTACATAGAGAGCTTACTGGGCTCAGGTTTAATTTCACATACAAAAGGTGGCACCTCACACTTCCTCAGCAGTATGCAAAAGTATCAACTTAGATTTCTGTGCTCAAGTCTCTGGAGTTAGGCTTGAACCGATGACCCATCTGTCTCAGAGGCAAGCTGTGTACTGAGTCCTGACTTTTTTTTTAAATTGAGAGTACCCAATTATTTTTTTCCAACTGAGGGGCGATTTAGTGCGGCCAATCCACCTACCCTGCACATCTTTGGGTTGTGGGGGCGAAACCCACGCAAACATGGGGAGAATGTGCAAACTTGACACGGATAGTGACCCAGAGCCAGGATCGAACCTGGGACCTCGGTGCCGTGAGGCAGCAGAGCTAACCACTGCGCCACCGTGCTACCCTCTACTGAGCCATGGCTGACTAGAGAGGAGTTTTTAGCTAGGTGCAACGTTATGTATTAGTCGCACTGTGCAAAATGTGAAGGATGCAATTTTTGGCCGAGCAGCCACTTTGTTGGCATTGGAGGACATTTGAAAGGTCACCATTGTCAAGAAAGGTTGTCAAAGAAATACACAAAAGTATGGAGGGAAGAACAGAAAATAAGCTTCGGGGCCACACAGGAGCACAAGAGCTAACCTATTATAATAATAATCTTTATTGTCACAAGTAGGCTTACATTAACACTGCAATGAAGTTACTTTGAAAAGCCCCTAGTCGCCGCATTCCAGCACCTGTTCGGGTACACAGAGGGAGAATTCACAATGCCCAATTCGCCTAACATGCACATCTTTCGGGACTTGCGGGAGGAAACCAGAGCACCCAAAGGAAACCCACGCAGACCCGGGGAGAACGTGCGGACTGCGCAGAGCCAGTGATCCAAGCCGGGAATCGAACCTGGGACCCTGGCGCTGTGAAGCAACAGTGCTAACCACTGTGCTACTGTGCTGCCCATGTGCTACTGTGCTGCCCATATCTGGTATTGTTATCTGGTCTTTGTCACATTGCTGTTTGTGGGAGCTTGCTGAGAACATACGTTGCCATGTTTCCTACAATGCAGCAGTGGTTACACTTCGAAAGTGCATACTCATTGTGGAAGCATGCTGCAAATGCAAAATATGCTTCGATGCCCTTTCAGGACAATGCGGAAATGAAATGTAATGCAAATAGGTTTGTGAGATGAAGCACACACACCAATATTGCGTAAAGTTGTTCGCATTGCTTCATAATCCATCAGCACTCATTTCATCTTGGATATTCCATCCAGTATACAAACAAAAAGACAGTAAGTAATAAAACCTGACCCAACTATAATTTGTAGGACTGAGTGTTGAAATAGCAGGATGTGGCAGATGCACAGAAGTCCTGTTCAACCATTCAACTTGAGCTATTACACTCCTGTTGGCATCTACTGTGTTTAAACTCAGATCACAAAATATGATGTTGTCTTGGTTTTAATGCCAAGAATTCTGTTTTCTGGCTGGCGTTGTCAAGTTAAAATAAAAAACATGAACAGTAGCTGCAGGATTGGACCAAGTTATATTCTTCAAAGTCAAATAGGTGGCCATTTGCAGGCCAGGCCAGGCAAATTTGGCAGATCGCCTTTCCCCTCGGGACATTAGGGAACCAGAGGGATTTTTACAACTATCAGTGAGAGTTTCATGGTCGCCATTGCTGAGGCGAGTTCTGAACTCCAGATTTAGTAATCGAATTTAAAATTACACTCGTTATTTGTGGTGGGATTTGAACCCATGTTCCCCCAGAGCGTTAACTTGGGTCTTGGGGTTACTTGCCTTGAGGCATTATCACGGCGCTAAATGAAAGTTGTCGTTCTTTATTGGTAATGTCGTAAGGTGTTGAAAGAACCCCCTCCCATTCCCAACAGCGACATGTGCTCAGCACATTGTGACATATTGTCTTCCCTCCACAGCCCCCTCCCCCCCCCCCCCCCCCCCCCCCCAACCCTGCCAGATGCTGTCGCCCCCTCAGGCAGCCCACAGCAACCTCTCCCTTTGCTTGATTTCCGTTCAGTAACATAGCTGCTCGTACGCTGACCCCCAATTGAAAGAAACAATGCAAGAACCGGATCCAGAAGGGCCCTGAAAGCCTCCAACCCCGTTCTCCCCGACCAAAGTCGCCCGAACTGGAGGAACAAAAATAGGAATAAAAGAAAAGGCTAAAAATGAACCCCCCCCCCCCCCCCCTCACCAACCCCCCTCCCTTCAACCAGATGAATTAAGCCATGCATCTATATACGGTTCCTGGGAAAAGGGGGGGGGGAAGGATAGGGGAGTGGACGGATCGAATGGGGGCAGGGGAGGGTGTAGCGGGGGGGGGTGAGGGGAAGTCAAGCAAAGGCAGGCGGTGGGGTTGGGGGAGGGGAGGGTAGAATTCTGGCCACACAGGTATTTGTGTTTCAGGGGTTGAATGAGGGTGGTGGCCATTTGGGATGGTATGAGAAAACAGGAGGACCTGGGGGCATGTGGAGGCCTATTCGCAAGGTGGTTATGGCTGACCCTGATTGGGAGGGGGGGGAGGGGGCGTTGTGGGTGGTTCAGAGGCTCCCTGTCAGCATTATCACCTGGAACGTGAGGGGTCTAAATGGTCCGGTCAGGAGTACCCAGGTGTTGGCCCACCTGAAGAGCCTGAAAGCTGATGCAGTCATTCTACAAGAAATGCATTTGAGGACACCTGGAGGCAAGGAAGGAGCTGGGTAGCACAAACGCACCAATCGGATTTTGGCATGAGGGGGAGAGGGGTGTGCATCCACTTCAATAAGAGAATGGACTTCACGGCAGCCAACATGGTAACAAACCGGGAGGAGAGGATGATGATATGTAATGGTGAGTGGGTTCTGGAGACAGCGCCAGTGATGCTCGTGAACATGTACATCCCGAATTGCGATGATGTTGACTTCATTAAGATAACACTGGCAGCGATCCCCAACCTTAATTCTCATCAGCTGATTATGGGGGTGGGGTGACTTAAACTGCGTGCTGGACCCAAGGTTGGATAGGTCGAACCCGAGGTCTTTTGTTAAGTCAGGAATGGCAAGAGAATTGTCGGTCTTCTTGGAACAGGTGGTGGAGGTGGACCCCTGGAGATTCAGTCATCCGTGAAAGAGGGAGTTCTACTTCTCTCATGTCCATGGGGTGTACTCACAACTAGATTTTATTCTGGTGGGTAATTGGTGCTTCCGGGGGTGGTGGGGGGGCTGAATATTCAGCGATGATAATTTCAGATCGCACGCCACATTATGTGGATGTGAGGTTGGGTTCGAGTTGGGCCCAGCACACTCCTTAGAGGCTGGATATGGCACTCCTTGTGGACAAGGGTTTCCGCGAGAAGGTGACAATCAATGACAATCATAAATTCTGGGAAGGGCTGAAGGTAGAGATCAAAGGAGAGGCAATCTCATACAAGGCCCACAGGGCCGAGGGGAGAGAGTGGACAGACATAGGTTGATTGATTCCATTCTGGGGTGGACAGTCAGTAATCTGAAGCTCCTACGATACAGCTGTTAGCGGAAAGAAAAAGACTACATACGGTTTCAACTGGGAAGGCGGTGAACCAACTCCATGGAGGACCTTTTACGAGTATGGTGACAAGGCCAGCCGCCTGCTGGCTCACCTACTGAGGAGGCAGGTAGCTACAAGGGAGATAGCCCAGGTTAGAGATGAGGAGGGGGGCAGCTAGTTAATGCTCCAAAAGAGATCAATGGAGCCTTTGGGGCTTTCTATTATGGGCTATACATATCTGAGCCTCCGGAGGGGAACTTGGGTATAAAGCGATTTCTGGACGGGCTAGATTATCCGAGGATTGAGGGGATGAGGGGGCAGGGACTGGAGGCTCCATTGGGATTAGTGGGGGTTATGGAGTGTACCAGCTCTATGCAGTCGTGGAAGGCACTGGGGCCAGATGGTTTCCCGGTGGATGTCTACAAGCAATTTGTGGCGATGTTGGCGCCACGTTTACTGGGGATGTTCAAAGACTCTCTGTCCCACGGGGTTTGCCGCCCACATTGGCACAGGCATTAATTTCACTGATCCTGAAAAAGACAAAGACCTGGTGGAGTGTGGATCAAAGGGGCCCATCTCCCTACTGAACACTGATGCAAAAGTATTGGCCAAGGTTCTGGCAAAGCGGCTGGATGGTTGTTTACCAAGGGTGATTGCAGAGGATCAGATGGGGTTTGTCAAGGGCAGACAGTTGTCGGCCAATATCAGGCAACTGTTATATGTAATCATGTCCCCATCCAGGGATGATATACCTGAGGTGGTCATCTCCATGGGCACAGAGAAGGCCTTTGTTCGGGGGGAGTGGTGTGGAGTTGAGGTATCGCTATGAGGCCCTGGAAAGATGTGCGCTTGGGCCTGTGTTCAGCTTGTGGGTCAAATTGCTATTCAATGCTCCCATGGCAAGTGTCTGCACAAACGCGGTGAGCTCAGACTACCTCTAGCTGCATAGGGGCACGAGGCAGAGATGCCCATTGTCCCCATTGCCGTTCACTCTGGCGATTGAACCTCTGGCCATCGCATTTAGGTCATCGAAGGGGTAGAGAGGCATTGAAAGGGGTAACAGGGAGCATAGAATGTCCTGCTATGCGGGTGATCTACTTGTCTGACCCGCACCCCCCCCCCCCCCCTAGCCAGCAAAGGAAAGATAACGCAACTGCTGAGGGAGTTTGGAAACGTCTCGGGTCACAAGCTGAATCTCAGCAAGAGTGAGATATTCTGCAGGGTAGGGAAGCAGAGTTAGCGGCTCCTGCCTTTCAAGCTTGCACGACCAGAGTTTCGATACCTAGGGATCTGGGTGGCACATGACTGGACCCGGCTGCACAAATTGAACTTAGCCAGCTTGGTGGAGGGGGTGAGGGAGGACCTGAGGAGATGTGATGTACTCCTGCTCTCCCCAGCGGGGAGAGTGCAGACGATCAAAATGAACGTCTTGCCAAGATTCCTATTTGTGTTTCAATCGCTTCTGATCTTCCTTCCTGGGTCCTTCTGCCCGAAAGTGGATGAAGTAATTTTGGTCTTTTTATGGATAGGGAAGATACCCAGGATTCGTAGAGCCGTCCTGCAGAGGAGACGCTGATCGGGAGGTCGACTATTATCAAGTCTAATGCTTTACTACTGGGCAGTGAGCATTGAAAAGTTGCGGGGATAGCTTGGGGAACTGGGGTCGGAGTGGGTCCAAATGGAGTCGGCCTGATGTACCATCAAAGACTACGAGACGAAATGGTGAACTATTGAGGCTTTATTGAGTTGGATGTTAAGCCTCCTGTAGCTGGAACCAGAATGGGGGGCAGCACAGGATAGCGTACACATTTATACAGAGCCTGCTGGGTGGAGCCGATGCTGATGTGCTCAAAGGGGCGGGAGGCCTTCACCAGATGCACTCTATCCGGCCGGTAGAAGTGCGGTTTGCACTCCGCGTAGACTTGGCAGTGCCTGGTTATAGACCTGACCGCCTCGATGGAGTAGGGCAGGTTGCGGGCCTTGATAAAGTGGAAGAACCGGGTGACCCCTGGGTGACAGAGGTCATTGTGGAGAGCCCAAATTCGGTCTACTTGTGTGCTGGCACATGTGCCGCTGGATAGGGCATCTGGGGGCTCAATGAGCTTCCCTGGGCGATACAAGATCTCGTAGCTATAGGTAGAGAATTTGATCCTCCACCTCAAGATAATTTTGTTCTTAATCTTGGCCCGCTGTGTATTACTAAACATGAAGGCAACCGACCGTTGGTCAGTGAGGAGAGTGAATCTCCTGCCGGCCAGGTAATGCCACCAATGTCGCACAGCTTCCACAATGGCTTCTGTCACTGCTCTACCCAGCAGGCTCTGTATGAAAGTGTACGCTCTCCTGTGCTGCCTCCATTCTGGTTCCAGCTCAATAAAGCCTCAATAGTTCACTATTTTGTCTCGTAGTCATTGATGGTACATCAATTTATTGAGATGGATGTTAAGACTCCTGCAGCTGGAACCAGAATGGGGGGCAGCGCAGGAGAGCGTACACTTTTATACAGAGCCTGCTGGGTGGAGCCAGCAGGCCGGGATTTACTGTAATGCCTGTAGTACAATGGCAGTACCGTAATACACATAGTGTATGACCGGTGGTGTTTACCACAAGGCCTCATGTGATGAGTCGTCCTTCGGGCCCTGGTTACTGCCCTTATTTCGTTCCCGCCGACCAGGTTCGGCCGGTGTTGGTGGCATCGCTGACAATCTGGAACCGATACAGGCCACATTTCAAACTGGGGGGGCATGACCGTATTGCCGCCAATATGCGGTAACCACAGATTCATTCCATCGGGGATGGAAGCAACATACAAAGTGTGGATGAGAAGGGGGGGGGGGGTTGGGAAGTTCAGGGACCTGTACGTGGACGGTGGGTTTGCGGCGCTGGAGGAATCGATGGAGGAATTTCAACTCCCGAGAGTCCTGATACCTGCAGATACGGGACTTCCTTTGCAGGGGGTCTCTGCATCCCCCCTGCTGCCGAAACTCACACTGCTGAATGAGCTGCTATCTTAGGCTGAATTGGCAGCAGGGAAGATATCAAATATACACAGATGGTTACTGAGGCACGATCAATTGCACAAAGACGAGACTTGAATACAACTGAGGCTTTATTGCTCTAAGATGTGTGGCCTCCCACAGCAGCTGGTAAAATGGCTGCAGCATGGAGGACACAGACATTTATACTCCACCCACTGGGCGGAGCCAGCAGGCAGGGACTACCGACGTACCTGTAGTACAGGTCCTATCATATATCACCTAATGCAGGTGCAACAGTGGTTTACCACATTCACCCCCATGTTAAAATTGAGTCCGGCGGGAGTGGTGGAGAACCATATACAACAAATGAGTTATACATTTACAATATTGGAGAGAAAAAAAAATGTCTTTTGACGTCCAGTGGACCAGTTAGAGGTTTAGCCGGTCCGGGGCCTTAATGTGCCGCTGGGAGCGATGCAGTGGTGGCGGCGATGCCGATGCTGGTCTGATCTTCAGTGACTCCGGGAGTGTGTTGAAATCCTCTTCATCCTTGGACGTGGGCAGGGGGAGGACGGGTGGTCCTGGGGGGGGGGGGGGGGGGGGGGGGGGCAGTTGCTGCTGGGAGCGCCGGGGGAGGGGAGGGTGGCGCCGGCCGGAGGGGTGATGTGTGTGTGGAACCTGTTGGTGCCAGGTCCCTGAGGGAGACAGTATCATGGCAGGCGTCGGGGTATGCCATGTAGGCATACTGGGGGTTTGCATGGAGCAATTGCACCCTATCCACCAACAGGTCCGCCTTGAGGAGTCGGACGTGCCTACGGAGCAGGAGGGGTCCTGGAGCTGCGAGCCAAGTCGGGAGCCACAACCCAATCTGTTTGACCATATCAGATATGCGTGGGAGGGGGTATGCGTCGAGCTGCGTGTACCGATTGATGGCCTGGCTGTAGTCCACGACCATTCTGTGTTTCTCCCCAGTTTTAACTACTACCACTTGGGCTCTCCAGGGGCTGTTGCTGGCCTCGATGATGCCTTCCCGAAGCAGCCGCTGGATCGCGGACCCGATGAAGGTTCTGTCCTGGGTGCTGTACCATCTGCTCCTGGTGGCGACAGGTTTGCAATCCGGGGTTAGATTTGCGAAGAGGGAGGGCAGATCCGCCTTTAGGGTCGCAAGGCCGCACACAGTGAGGGGTGGTAGGGGCCCGCCGAATTTCGGTTAGGTTCTGGAGGTTGCACTGGAAGTCCAGGCTGAATAGTAGGGCAGCCCAGAGGTTAGTGAGGACATAGAGGCGGAAGCTGCTGAATTCTACGCCCTGGACCGTGAGTGTGACCGTACAGTACCCCCGGATCACCACGGAATGGGATCCGGAGGCCAGGGACATTCTTTGGTTGGTGGGGGCGCAGCGCCGTACCGTATCCGGGTGGATGAAGCTTTCGGTGCTCCCAGGGTCCAGCAGGCAAGAGGTCACGTGTCCGTTGATTTTCACGCTGGTCGTTGCGGTGGCCAGGTTGTGCGGACGAGACTGGTTGATGGTCACTGAGGCGGGTCATGGCCGGTCGTCACTGGTGTTGGATGATGGGGAGCCCGGGTGGCACATGTCCTGGAATGCTGGTGGTGCCCATGTGCAGTGGGGGAGACATGATGGCGGCGCCTGAAGATCTTGAGGAGAACAAAATGGCGGCACCCATGGGCCGCACATGGAAGGGGTTGAACAAGATGGCGGCGCCCATGGGCCGCACGTGTTACGCGGAGGCAGAGAAGATGGCGGCGCCCACGTTCGCGCTTGGTCTGAAGGGGAGAAGATGGTGGCGCCCACTGGCCGCGTGTGGTCCGGAGAGGTGAAGGTGGCGGTGCCCATTGTCCGTAAACAAGGGGGTGGGGGCGATAGCGGTGACTGCACTGGCCTGGCACACCGCGGTGAAGTGCCCCTTATTACCGCAAGCCTTACAAAGGGCAGCGCAGGCCAGACAGCATTGGCAGGGGTATTTCTGCTGGCCTCAAAAGTAACATCGGGGACCCCCGGGGTTCGCCAGCTGGCGCATGGTGCAGGCGGATTGGCTGGGTAAGGCCCCCGCTGGGGCGGCCATCTGTGGGGTCCACAATGCATAGTAGGGGTGGGCCGCGCGGCTGGGTGTGTAGGCCTGAATGTTGTGTAAGGCGACCGTCATAGAGAGCACTAGCTTCTTTGTCTCTGCAAGATCGAACGTGGCCCCTTCGAACAGTCACTGGCGTAGGAGGTCCGACCCAATCCCCGTAACAAAAGCGTCCCGCATAAGGAGGTCTGAATGTTCCGTGGCCGTAACGGCCTGACAGTCACAGACCCGGACGGGTGGGATTAGGGCCCGCCAGAAGTCATCTAAGGACTCACCAGGGAGTTGAGAGCGAGTGGCGAGTACATGCCTGGTGAAGAGTGTGTTCATCTTCTGAGCAAAATTTTCTTTGAGAAGCGTCATGGCTTCTGCGTAGTTTGGCGCATCCTGGATCAGCGGAAAGACGTTGGAGCTCAACCTTGAGTACAGTATCTGTATTTTCTGAGCCTCCGAGAGAGGACTTGGCGCCGAGTTGACGTACGCCTCGAAACAAGCTAGCCAGTGCTGAAAGTCCCTTTTGGTGTGGCTTGATTGCAGATCCAGCTGCAGGCAATCCGGCTTGGTACGGAGGTCCATCTTTTGAAAACCTTAGAGCAATAAATTGATGCACGATCAATTGCACAAAGACGAGAGTTGGATACAACTGAGGCTTTATTGCTCGAAGATGTGTAGCCTCCCACAGCAGTTGGCGAAATAGCTGCAGCATGGAGGACACACACATTTATACTCCGCCTCCTGGGCGGAGCCAGGAGGCAGGGAATACCGAAGTACCTGTAGTACAGGTCCTACCATACATCACCTAATATAGGTGCAACAGTGGTTTACCACAGTTACTGGAGGTGGTGATCCCGTGGGCGCCCGAGAATAGGTACCGGAGCATCGGCGGCCTGGTGTCGGAGTGGCATGACACGATTCTCGACCCCCCCCCCCCACCAGTGACTCTCTGACCCGGCAGGGGAACGGAGAATTCCAGCCCATGTATAAGATCTTGGGTTTAGGATGGAACCATGTCTGCTGGTGGCAGTATTTGGGGTATCGGGCCTACCGGTGCTTCCTGAGGGGAAGGGGGCTGACGTCCTGACCTTCGCCTCCCTGGCATCCTGACGTCAAATTTCGCTCAGCAGGAGGTCGGCAGCACCACCTCGGGCCTTGGACTCGCTGGTGGACTTGGCGGATTTTCTAAGGCTGGAAAAAATTAAATCTGCCACCAGAGGGTCGGAGGAAGGTTTCTGCTCCAGGTGGGAGCAGTTCATCGCTGGGGTCTTTAAGGACCGGTCTGTGGCCAGCAGCTAGTGGAGGGCAGTGGGATGATGGGGAGGGGGTTGGAGGGGGCAAGTTGGCACGGGGCAGGGGAACATGGGGGTTGTGGGGTTCCCTATTTTCTCTCTGCTCTATCGGGGGTAATACTGTTAGTTTTATTGAAAAGGAAAATAACAAACTGCACGACTCTCAATCGTTCTGATGGGTTAGGAATTATATTTTTTCTCGGCCATGCTATGTTGGAATAAAAACATTTGTATTAAAAACAATGTTGAAAGAAAATTATAGGATCTCATTTTAATTTAGATTATAGCACAATGTCCATATAATTGTGCCGGATACTCTCTTTATTCCCACAATCATAAAAAGAAAGTTAGATTCGATCATTCATCTCTAAGTATTAGTCAGATGACAGATGCATTGGTTTTGGAGATTTGATCAATATCTCACTTTCTCTGTGGCCTTTCACCAGCAACAAATAATCCAGCATGAATTTGCAGTCATTTGCAGTACGCCTAATGTCTTGACAGCCATCGACAGCACACAAATTAAATTGTGTGTGGGCCTCATCGAATGAATATGTTTAATTTGAAATCAAAAATGAATCATTCATTGAAGTATTCAGCTGGTCTGTGTATGGAATGCAGAATTGGCAGCATCATTGTCAAATTATCAGTGATAAAACATATTAGCAAACTGGAGTGGCAAATCTTTGAAGGACAAATCGATAATGTTGTTTAGGGATTTGCACTTCAGAAATCGAGGCATTGAGCACAACAGCAAAGAAGTTATGCAAACCTGTTATAAATCATTGATTAATCCACCACTGGGACATTGTATTCAATTCTGGGCATCGTGTGTTAGGAAGGATGTCAAGCCTTTAGAGAGGGTGCTGAAAAGATTCACGCGAAACTTACCAGGAATGAGGGATTACAGTTATATGTTGAGGCTGGCAAAGCTGGGTCGGTTTTCTTTGGAGCAAAGATGGTCGGGGAGGTTTAACAGAGGTATTCACACTATAGAATGATACAGTATAGAAGGAGGCCATTCAGCCCAGTTTGGTGTACCAACTTTTTGATCAAGCTACCCAATTAATCCCATAAGAACTAGGAGCAGGAGTAGGCCACCTGGCCCCTCGAGCCTGCTCTGCCATTCAGTAAGATCATGGCTGATCTTTCTGTGGACTCAGCTCCACTTACCCGCCCGCTCACCATAGCCCTTAATTCCTTTCCAGTTCAAAAATCCATCAGTCTTTGTTTGCCTTTAAAACATTTAGTGATGTCGCCTCAACTGTTTCACCGGGCAGGGAATTCTATAGATTCACAACCCTTTGGGGGTCCTATTTACCTAATCGATCCCCTCTATCCTGTTTGTTTCCTTAAGCCCCAAAATACATTTCCCCTCAAATATTTATCCTATTCTCTTGTGAATTTTATTGAATCTCCTTCCCTCACTCTTTCAGGCAGTGCATTTCACATCACAACAACTTACTGCTTAATAAGAAGTGTTCCCCCATTTCAACTCTGGTTCGCTTGCCAATCACCTTCGGGCAACACGCTAGCACAGTGGTTAGCACAGTTGCTTCACAGCTCCAGGGTCCCAGGGTCGATTCCCGGCTCGGGTCACTGTCTGTGTGGAGTCTGCACGTTCTCCCCGTGTCTGCGTGGGTTTCCTCCGGGTGCTCCGGTTTCCTCCCACAGTCCTAAAATGTGCAGGTTAGGTGGATTGGTCACGCTAAATTGCCCTTAGTGTCCAAAAAGGATAGGTGGGGGTTACTGGTATAGGGTGGAGGCGTGGGCTCAAATAGGGTGCTCTTTCCAAGAGCCGGTGCAGACTCGATGGGCCGAATGGCCTCCTTCTGCACTGTACATTCTATGGTTCTATGAATTCTGTGATCTCCACTGACTGACCGTCTTGCCAATAAGAAGCATTTTCTCCTTATTTATCCCATTGGATTCTTTGTGCTTTTGAACACCTGTATCTAATATCCTTCAAACCCGTCGACGCTCAAAGGAGAAATCTCTCCCCATCACTGGAGCCTCTCAATTGTAAGGGACTGATTGAGTAAATAGGAAGGAGCTGTTTGCATTGGCAGGTGGACATAGATTCAAAGTAAAAGAACTGGTGGGGGGCATGAATAGGTTTTTTTAATTACACAGCAAGTCTCTGTGCCAGTGAATTCGCTCACTGAGATGGTGTTGGAAGCGGGTTCAATCATAACTTTCAAAAGGCAATCAGAAGTATACTTGCAAAGAAAATATTTACAGGGCTCCAGAGAAAGTGCAGGGGTGTGAGACTAATTGGATAACCCTTGAGAAGATCTAGCACCGAGACGATGGTGCGAATGGTCCTTCTGTGCAGTGAGATTCTATGGTCGAAGGATGAATTGATGGAGACTGGAGGACAAGAAATAACAATTCCTGTTGTAGTTCAAAACTACCCACAGTGGAGTGAACAATTAAAAGTTGCTCTTCTCCATTGTACTAACTGGGACATTGTCTAAGTTGTTGACATGAGATATTGGATCTTAATGTAGCAGTTCATCTACAATTTCAGCATTTGGACCCAGGGATACCACATCAAGGCTTCCGATTTAAATAGTCATCTCTTTTTGCTTCATTTTTGCCATGTTTTGGAGGAAGTGGGGTTTTACAATCCACAGAGGCACACTGCTTCACAATTATGTGGGTGCCGTCCGAATGTATTTGCAATCATCTAGACCACAAGGTCGCAAGGATCCAGGTCCAAGTCCCTTCCATAAGAGCATATTCGTCAAGGTAGACACCACCGTGCGGCACTGAGAGAGTGCTGCTCTATCAGAGTTGATGTCTTTTCGATGAGACATTAAACCTGTCTGCCCTCTCGAGGAGCACTAAAAATTCCCGTGACACTATGTCGAAGAAGATTAGAGGAATTATCCTGGTGAGCAGGCAAATGCTTATCCCTCAGTCAGAAATACCTGTCATTCCCAAATTGGCGACTGTGTTTTCACACAACAATGGTGACTACGCTTCAAAAGTGCTCCAGCTACCCTGGAATGTCTTGAGGATGTGAAAGGCACTCTATAAATGCAGGCCATTTTCTTTTCCATTTGAACATTGACATCTTGGAATAAATGCAGAAATCCTCCCTCTAAAAGAAATCAGTGCTGAACCAGACTGCAAACCTGTTAAATAGCAGAGTTAGCTTGAACATCGACTCCACAAAGTCATTCCCAGCTGTTGTAAACATAGGCCAAACCTAGTGAACCTGAAAGGCCGTGTGTGGCTCTTTCTCATAGGGCAGTGGAGGCAATGCTTTGAGAATCAATCAAGAGATGTTGAGATGCTCTGATGGATGGACCCACAGGTTCATAGAATCCCTACAGTGCAGAAGGAGGCCCGTTGAGTCGACACCGACCCTCTGAAAAGGCACCCAACTTAGGGTCAGGCCCCCAGGCCCCCCCTCCCCCCCCATCCCCGTGACCCCACCGAACCTTTTGGACACTAAGAGGCAATTTATAACGGCCAATCTACGAAACCTGCGCATTTTTGGACTTTGGGAGGAAATCGGAGCATCCGGAGGAAACCCACGCAGACACGGGGAGAAAGTGCAAACTCACCCAACGCCAGAATTGAACCGGTTGATCTGGAATGTCGATAGAATCGGCTGCGTGAACTTTGTGGTTTTCATTCTGAAAGCTACTTCCAAATCTGTATCTCACCTAGCATGTCGGCTGAATCTATTTTGTATGTTCAATTCTCTCCCCCCCCCCCCCCCCCCCCCCCCCCCCCCCCCCCCACTCCCAAAGAAAAATGGTAATACTCGAAGGGACTAAATTAACTTTGATTTCAGCTAAGAAACATTCTCCAGCAGACATGGGTGGCCTTGTACATTTGTCGGATTGTAATTTTTAAACCTTTCTGCAGAAAATAATTGGGAGGTTTGTTTCACCAATATTTTAAGACAACTCAAGTGCTTTTATTTAATCATCACCATCTGCCATTTCACTATATTAAAAAAAAATAACACATACTAAAGGTGTCTTCTCCAGACTTGTGATATTTTCATTCTGTTAATTGGGTTAAAGTGTGAAGCAGCTGTCCCAACATTTTAAAGGTTGTTATTTCTCTTGTATATCCACGTTTATGGAATCTGCTCAAGAAAAAGAGAATTTTGACCAGATTTCTGTATGACTGCAAACAGGCCATCGCTGAAAATGTTGCTGTTCCTCCACCTACCCTCTTATGGTGATTGAGTTGGGGAGATCAGTAATTTTTAACAGTGAGGTTTATTATACAGATCTCGACCTGGTGCAAAAAAACTCATCAGTAGCCCAAATCATAAGTTTGGATATGATCTTGGTTTTACTGTTATTATTTTTATTATTATTCAGAGATTACATTGTCACAATCCAGACTAACATACAATATTCATGACAGAATCATTTGGGGAGAAGGCAGGAGAATGGGATGAGAAAATATCAGCCGTGATTGAATGGCGGAGCAGACTCGATGGGCCGAGTGGCCTAATTCTGCTCCTATGTCTTCTGGTCTTATTGTCTCCATTAGTGTTAATGACTCCTCCAACCTCCACTTCACCTCGTTCCATCGGCATATCAGTTGATGCCTTTTCTCTCTTATTTACTCATCTCCACATGAGCTCTGGATTTGCCCAAACTGTCTAAGCTTGTCATATGCCCGCCTCGACCAATCGGAGTGGGGTTAGACCACACAAGGAATGCTGGACGAGCCATCATTTGACATTGAAGGTCTTTCCATGAAAAGACATGTGGCTAAACCTGTGAGAAGGTTAAAAGCGCTGTCGATCGGAGAGAAGGTGAAGATGATGCAGCGAGTGGAAAATTGTGGAACAGAGCGGGAACCGGATATTACGAAGGAGTGGCCGATTCCACCGTCCAGTTTGCCCGCCATATTGAAACACAAGGCCGACCTCTTGGAACAGTTCGAGAAGCAGGCCATCCCTCCAGCAAGGAAGACGATGAGAACCTCTGCCGATCCCAACTTTGAAGAAGCTCCGCTTGCGTGCGGTTCAAGGAAGCTGAAGCAGAGAATATTCCAATCTCTATCCTCCAGGAAAGTGGAGTCACCCTGGCAAAGACGCTGGGCCACATGTAGTTCACCTGCAGGGACGGATGACCGGGCCAATACAAGATAAGACACAGCATTGTCTTCTGTGCAGTGAGGGTGCTGCGGTTATGGCAGCAATGGCAAATGATTGACTCCAAAATGGTCTGGCCCAAATTTTAAACAAATATACACCGAGAAACATCTTTAACGCAGATGAAACAGAACTATTTTACCGTCATTTGCCAGACCGCTCTTTGATTTTCAGCGGTGACCATATAATGAGAGAAAGTGGAGCATATCACTGCTATGGCTGCCGCTTCTTGTGATAGGAATATCGAAATGGCCACATTACTTGGTTAATGTCAGGACAAGACACTAAGGTTGGAATAAGGCTGGCGAGATTTCCGGGCTGCAGATGTCCGACCTAATTTTCATATTTTATCCACTTTCTGGATTATGAAAATCCTCCATGAATTCCCTATTGGATTTGTTAGTGACCCATCTGTATAATATTGCCCCTTAGTTTTATGTTCCCACATGGGGAACCGTCTTCTCTGCATCTAACCTATCAAACACCTTCATAATTTCAAAGAGCTCTGTCAGGTAAACTCACAGTGAGGTGAGTCAGTGGCGTTGTGGTATTGTCGCTTGACTAATAACCTAGAGTCATGCTTTGGGAACCCGAGTTCAATTCCCACTACAGCAAACGGTGAAGTATGAATTCAATTTTAAAAATCTGGAATTAAAAGTCCAATATTCTTGACCCAAAGATAGGGCAGTCTAAAACTAGAGGTTTAATGAATGAAATGAAATGAAAATCGCTTATTGTCACGAGTAGGCTTCAATGAGGTTACTGTGAAAAGCCCCTAGTCGCCACATTCCGGCGCCTGTTCGGGGAGGCTGTTACGGGAATCGAACCGTGCTGCTGGCCTGCCTTGGTCTGCTTTCAAAGCCAGCGATTTAGCCCAGTGTGCTAAACAGGTGAGAGGGAGAGATACAAAAGAGACCAGAGGGGGAATTTCTTCACACAGAGGGTGGTGAGCATCTGGAACAGGCTGCCAGAGGCAGTGGTAGAGGTGGATACAACTTTGTCCTTTAAAAAGTAGTTAGACAGTTACATGGGCAGGGTGGGTACAGAGGGATATGGGCGAAATGCGGGCAAGTGGGTCTCGCTTAGTGATAGAAACTGGGCGGCATGCTATAAACATCAATGACTCGATGACTCTAGTTTTCTCTATTCTGGATTGGAGTTCCAGTCTGTTCAATATTTCCTGATAGTTATAGTCACAAAAGAAAACCACGAAAGTTGCAGTGAATTTCAGCAGTTCAGAATTTTCTTGGGACCTTCTGGTCCTGAATCAGATGAAACCCCTGAATGGGCAGCTTTCAATCTACATTTATTCCAAGCATACCGATAAGGAACAAGAAAAAAACTCCTGCGTGACAAATCCAACATTGGCGGCGGCACGGTGGCACAGTGGTTAGAACTGCTGCCTCACAGTGCTGGGGAGCCGCGCTCAATCCCGAACTCGGGTGACTGTCTGTGGAGAATTTGGAGATTCTCTCTGTGTCTGTGTGGGTCTCAATCCCACAACCCAAAAGATGTGCAGGGTAACTGGAGTGGGCACGCTAAATTGTCCCTTAAATGAATAAAAAAAAAGAAAAAGAAAAAATATAGCACTTGGGACGAAGGGGATCAAAAGATATGAGGGGGTGAGGGTGAGGCGGGATTAACCTATTGAGTTGGATGATCAGCCATGATCATAATGAATGGTGGAGCAGGCACGAAGGGCCAAATGGCCTCTTCCTGCTCCTATTTTCTATGCTTTATGTTCTAAAAAGTGGAGGGCGTGGGACTAGTTGAATTGGTCTCACAGAAAATCAACATGTACGCAATGAGGTGAATGGCCTCCTTTTGTTCTGTCATCATTCTGTGATTTTATTTTATTTTTCTTTGAATTTAGAGTACCCAATTAAGGGGCAATTTAGCGTGGCCAATCCACTCACCCTGCACATCTTTTCAGGTTTGTGGGGGTGAAATCCACGCAGACACGGTGAGAATGTGCAAACTCCACACCGACAGTGACCACTGTGCCACCGTGCCCTCCCATTCTGTGATTTTATGATTGTAATTCATTGTTACAAAGAAATGCTGAGGATTGTAAACCATTGTTCCCGATATAGAATCTTGCCTGATGAGAGAATGGTTGGAGAATGATCAAGAAGATCGAGTCACCCGAATCGTGGAATTTCCAAATGAATGGTGATTAATTTTAACCCCTGACCAATTAACCCTGCCATGAATCTGTTCGCTGATCCCGATTCCTATCGACTGAGTCCAGATGCCTCTCTTCTGAAATGAAAAGATGTCAGGAAGACATGCAAGGAAGCATAAATTTACTGATTATGAGACGCAGGATTAAAATAAGGTCTGACAATACCAAAGAAAATCATTATTATAAAATGTGGAATGGTGGACAATTAGAAGAATTTGGAAGCAAAGCAGGGACATGAAAATGGACTGTCAGGAAACATAAAAGGAAATTACACTTTTAAAAATAACTGAATAGTTCAAAAGAAAGTTGATAACCTAAGGACAAATGTGAAAATGTGTATGTGGGAAAACGAGGCTTTGGCAACAGCCGTTTTATTAAAATTTTAATAATAATCTTTATTGTCACAGGTAGGCTTACATTAACTCTGCAATGAAGTTACAGTGAAAATAAACTCTAGTCGCCACATCCCAGCGCCTATTCGGGTTCACAGAGGGAGAATTCAGAATGTCCAATTCAACTAACAAACACGTCTTTCGGGACTTGTGGGAGGAAACCGGAGCACCCGTAGAAAACCCATGCAGACACGGGGAGAACGTGCAGACTCCACGTAGATTGTGGCCCAGGCTGGGAATCGAACCTGGGACCCTGGTGCTGTGAAGCAACAGTGCTAAACTCTGTGCTACCTGTGCCGCCCATATTGTACACCAGTATTTGCAAATTATGGGTGTTGTAACTTGACTGGAGGCCAAGGGGTCTGCCATCCCTGTAGCCTCACTTGAATATGATCTCCCCAGATGAGGGGGTGGAGCTACACCCTTAAGTCAAGGGCCCCCTGGCACATAAATACCCCGGCCTGAGAGACGCTTCATGGAGTAGGAGAGTGTATGAGAGTAGGTAAAATAAGTATTGGGTTTTCTTAGTCATCGCTTCCGTGTGGAGGCTGGCTTGGAACTTTACACTGGCGACGAGGATGGAATTGGCCAGGCCGACCGTGGTCCCAACTCCACGTGATTGTGCGGGACCTTTCCAAGCAGATATTTATCGTGGATGGCCATTCAAAGTGGATGCATGCCCACTGCATGTCCAAGAAGGTGCAGCGAGCCACAACTGAGAAGCTCCGACAAAGTTTCAGTATCCACGGGCTTCCCGAGATGTTAGTGTCAGTCAATGGCATAGCTTTTAAGAGTGCAGAATTCGCCAATTTCCTGAAGCGAAACGGGGTCCACACCTTACTCCCCGTGATGTAATGGATTGGCCGAATGAGCAGACAGACCTTTAAGCTGCAAATGCAAAAACAGACTTGCGGTTTCCCAGAGAACCATTTCTTCTTCTATTACCAAACCAAGCTGTGTACCATGACTGGGGTGGTGCCCTCGGAGCTATTACTTGGTCATTGGCTGCGCAAGTGGATGAGTCTCGCAAGGGGAAAAGGTCCACCATGGGCAGGAACACTCTGAAGCACGACGGCCCAGACCCATCAAGGAATTTTCAACAGGTGACCCGGTCTATGTCCAAAATTTCATCAAAGGGTGTTGTAGATTCCAGGGACAGTGACAAAGCAATTGGGGTCAGTCTTGTATTCCATGTGAGTACAGGGAAGACAATCGCATCGGCACGTGGACCATCTCTGTACCGAGCCCTACAGGTCCTCGAGGAAATATCAAAACCCCCAAGACTGGTGGTGCCATTTCCTCCAGAGCGGCCATCATTGATACCCAAGAGGGCAGCACGGTGGCCTAGTGGTTAGCACAACTGCCTCACGACGCTGAGGTCCCAGGTTCGATCCCGGCTCTGGGTCACTGTCCGTGTGGAGTTTGCTCATTCTCCCCGTGTCTGCGTGGGTTTCGCCCCCACAACCCAAAAATGTGCAGAGTAGGTGGATTGGCCACGCTAAATTGCCCCTTAATTGGAAAAATAATTGGGAATCTAAATTTGAAAAAAAAAATCATTGATACCCAATGAGGCGGATGAGCCCTTTGACTCTGGAAGTGCGAGAGGTCAACTCACCTGACCTCAAATCGGACACGACGGCCACTGGCTGGAGCACGGTAGAACCGCCCAGGCGTTTGGCCCACAAAAGTCGCTCCCCAGTCCGTTACACCCCTCGGAACCCAGAGCAGCGGCCACTAGAGAAACGCTCCCTGAGTAAAGCGGGCGAATGAACTTCCTCCTTCAGCCATCGAGGTGGTCGACGTGTCGGACTTGTGGGCGGGGGGAGGTTGAGAGGTGCAGTAACCCAACCGGAGGCTACGGGGTCTGCCACATTAGAGTCTTACCCTAATATGGTGGCCTCACCTGGATATGATCTCACCAGATTAGAGGGCGGAGCTACACCCTTAACTCAAGGACCCCATGGGACATAATTACCCAAGCACGAGTGTGGGCCGGGGGTGGGAGACCCATCAGGGAGTAGGAGTTGTATTATAGCAGGTAAAATAAATACCATCCGGTGACTTGCTGGAGGATTTGCGACTCTAAGTCTCTGATGTACAAAAGGGTACTTTATTGTATAAAGTGAGTTTGAAGTCACAAAAGGTGAAATAATGATTTTAAAAAAACCTTTCGGTTGTCATGAGGATGTTAATTCCATTAACGGAACTATAATGGATACAATGTGGTGATCACTTGCTAACAAGTATGATTGTCCACCTGAGATGCTTCACGTTATTGGTCATGGGTTCTGTGGGTCCTTGCTTGGCTGATGAGCCCAATCCTAGGGCTGCACCTTCAATCACTCACTTGGCAGGTGTGTCTAAAAGATGGCATCAGTCCTTGGATGCTAAAGTCATGGGTATTCCTTTCTCAGACTCCTTTTCTGGGCCTCCTCTTGACATCGGGTGTCTCAAAGAATTGTGACCCTTCAATCAGGAGGCTCCTCCAAGTAAGTCTCTTCTGAGCAAAGGTCTCCCCAGCATTGATGTTCCATTTTTTGAGGTAAGTCTAGAAGGTGTCATGGAAGAGCTTCCTTTGTCCTCTTGTTCAGGATCCTTCCTTGAGCTGGGTGAAGAAGGTTTGCTTTGGTAGTCGGGACTCTGACATCCGAAGCATGTGGGCGACCCAGCGGAGTTGGTGTTGGATGATCATGGCCCCAATATTGGTGCTATTGACTTCTTCAAGGACAGTAATGTTAGCACGTCTGTCCTTGCAGCTGATTCAGAGCTAAAGTATATCGGATTTTGCAATGTATTTTAAGCTGTGTTGTTTAAGAATCGCCCTGATGTAACATTCATCCTTACAAGCCTCAGTGCTTGTAAGGATAAATGCTTTAACAAAGTTTAATGCTTTAGTTGATATATGCAAGCCTCCGGTAAGCTAATGTGAACTATCTGTCTGACAGGTATTGCAGTGAATCAATTACCACCCCTAAGAGTACACTGCCAAAGGACATCCCGAACTGATGTCAGAGGAGATGTGTGCCAGGACACTGCGTTTCAGCAGCTGCTGCTTTCGGAAATTGAGCTTGTCAATTAAGAATGGTCAAAACCTACCCTGTACCCCACCCTCCTCTCATCCCTCCCTGCTCTTTACAAATAGACAGGATTGTTGTGTTTAAGTGAGAAAATATATTTGATTGCAAGAAATTTGTAAAAGTTGAAGCTTTTAATATCATTGTTCATTGATAAAGTTAAATGTTAAGATAAATGTGAACTAGTTTCAAAGTCTTGTATGTATAAACTGATTTTTGTTAATAAATATTTTACATCGAACTCTACAAGTTTCTACAAATCCCTTACTGAAACATCAGAATCCAACATTTAATAGAGATAATTATAAATGAATAAGATAAATGAAGTAAATAAAGCAGAAACATATTTAACACGGTGACACATTAGTTAGCACTGCTGCCTCACAACACCAGGGACCCGTGTTCATTTCAGACCTTGGACGTCTGTACATTCTCCTTGTATCTACATGGGTTTCCTGAATCTATGGAATAGAACCTTTGAATTCCTACAGTGCAGAAGGAGGCCATTCAGCCCATTGAGTCTGCACTGACCCTCTGTAAGATTCCCCTGCTTGGGTCCACTCCCTCACCCTGTCCCCAGAACCCAACCTGTACATCCCTGAACACTGCATGGCCAATCCACCTAACCTACACATTTTTGGACTGTGGGCGGAAACCAGAGCACCCGGAGGAAACCAACGCAGACATTGGGAGAACATACAAAGTCCACAGCCACCCAAGGCCAGAATTGAACCCCTAGAGCGGTGAAGCAGCAGTGCCAACCACTGTGCCACCATGCCACCATCATTTTCTCCAGGTGCTTTAGTTTCTTCCCACAGACCAAAGATGTGCCACTTAGGTGTATTGGCCTTGCTAAATTGACCCTTCCAAAAGTCAGGTGGAGTAATGGGGATAGGACGGGGTTGAGGGCCAGGGTAGGGTGCTTTCTCTCGGAGTGTCAGTGCAGACTTTATGGGCCGAATGGCTTTCATCTGCACTGCAGTAATTTTATAAACACTAATCAAAACAATCAGATGTCACAAGGACAGTGCCAGCAAAAAGCCCTGGGGCACTTTTTATATCTTAAGTGGGTCGCTGTCTGTGTGGAGTTTGCGCATCCTCCCCGTGTGTGCGTGGGTTTCCTCCGGGTGCTCCGGTTTCCTCCCACAGTCCAAAGATGTGCACGTTCGGTGGATTTGCCATGATAAATTGCCCTTAGATTATCGTAGAATTTTGGACACTATGAGTAAACTAGGACAAAAGTGCGGCACAACATCGTGGGCCGAAGGGCCTGTTCTGTGCGGTATTTCTCTATGTTCTAAGTCCATAACCTAAATTAAAACATGCAAACATTTTTAAGTATGCTATACGTTAAATTATATTATAATATAGAACAGATTTAATTAGTTCCTTAGATTTAAAACAAATAACCAAATCTATATTCACTTACAAATAATCACCTTTATTCTTAACAAAATTAAAAATTACTTTAAAAGCATCAACAACAATAGGAATGCCTGTTCTAAAGAAAGAGCAAAAAAAGTTTTAAAGAAGTGTCAACATACCTGTAAACCACTTGTTAAAATGGCTGCCTATTGTTTTCAATCCAACTCTGATGTTTAAATGCCTGGCCTCAATGGGCGTTCCCAAGGTGGCCCTGTCATATGTAGGCGGGGCTGCACTCCTCCTGCACCGTGCTGGAGCCTGCAAAGATTGGAGCGCTGGACGCCCGAGGTGCTAAAAAGGAAGGAAGGTTGGCTGCATTATTGGAGCAGAGGCAAGTGTGCAAATTTCACTTTTAAAAATCAGCCCGCTGTGGCTTCCCACCACTAGCAGGACGGAGTTTTCTTACAGTCATCACTTTGGTGTGGTCGCTCACCTGGAACTTTACAATGGGCCAGTTATGAAAAGTTCTATTCAAAATCTTTAAATCACTGCATCTCCATTCACAGTCATCATTCTGTGACACCGTTAAAAAAAAATGAAAGAAATAGCCGGTTCGCCAGTCTCTAATGAAGGGACTGGATGAAGTTAAACTCCAAGAAAACTTCTGCCTTTCTTTCAGGTAGCATCTCCTGCTTAAGAAGCAGCTGGAATCTTATGAATGTGTCTTGCATTTTGTTTTTTTTTTCATACCACCATTTTCCTGCAGAAAGGATTTTGAGAAAAGTGATTTTTTAAATGCTCCTGCTTCAACTGATAGTGGACAAGAAAGATAACTCCGTCAGTTGAGATAAATGTGAACCCACTCTGATGCCGTTTCTTCATTAGCCGTGAGTAATGAGCAATTTTCCAGCTTGTTTAAGTCATTGGTAAAAGCACATTACCCACCAGACAACCCCCCTCTTCCCTCCCCCCCCTCCCCCCCCCCCCCCCCCCCCCACCACCTCCCCACTCCCCTCCTCAAATCCTGTTGAAGAGTCACTTGCCTTCCACACTTGGCAGAGATCTGACAATGTGTGGCTCAGAGAGGTTTTATGAAACAGGAAGGCTATAAAAACAATCATATTTGTTAACTAAAACTCTGTGAGTCCTCATGTTAGAGCAAAGAGGTTAAAACTTAGAATTTGGGCGCATCCACTTCTTCATCTGAAGAGCATAGAACACCAGTCCCTTGACTCAACAACCCATAATTGGACAGAATACCTCACATAGTGACACTACGGACGCGATTCTCCGACCCCCACGCCGGGTGGGAGAATCGCGGGAGTGCCGGGCGATTCTTGTCACGCCGCCCTGGCACCCGCACGCGATTCTCCCACCCCCCCCCCAAAACGGCGTGTCGCGTTTTGCGACAGATCGCTCGGAGATTCGCCGCTCCGGTCGAGCGGCGATTCAACGGCCCGGATGGGCCGAGCAGCCTGCCTAATACGACCGGTTCACACTGGCGCCAACCACACCTGGTCGCTGCCGGCGTGAACATCGTGCGATCGCTGCGTGTGGGGCCTGTGGGGGGCAGAGGGAGGATCGAGCACCAGCGGGGTGCTCAAGAGGGGCCTGGCCCGCGATCGGTGCCCACCGATCGTCGGGCCGGCGTCTCTGAAATATGCACTCTTTCCCTCCGCCGCCCTGCAAGATCAATCCTCCATGTCTTGCGGGGCAGCGGAGGGGAGGACGGCAACCGCGCATGCGCGGGTTGGCGTCGCCCAACCTGCGCATGCACGGGTGACATCATTTAGGCGCTGCCGGCCGCGTCATTCAGGCGGCGCCGCTTTGACATGGGCGTCAAGGCCTGGCACGTGAGATTGATGCGCCGCTGCTCCTAGCCCCCTGGGTGTGGGAAAATAGGGGGCGAGAAGCGGCCTCCGACACGGGAGTTAAACATTCCGATTTTCACTCCAGCGTCGGCACTTTGTCTCCCTTTGACGAATCGCGGCCCTCGTGTTTCTGCTGGAGTTTAATAAACTAAAGCATCTCAAAGTTTCAAGTAGAAATCTTGGAACATTTGAAGGAACCCACGGTGTTGTTAGGAAACAGAAATAACCCAATAGATGGAAAATAATCAGGAAGCTTTTTGCCTGATCTTGCACAGAGCTTGGCACCTCTCCACCATTTCTATGCGAGTAAACTTGTCACAATTTTTCCCAGTTTTGTTCTGTACTCTTTCTTGCTTTAACCAACGTAAATGTGTTACACGGTCACAGGTTCATTTCATTTGATCACGCTGAAATGCATTGCATACTTCATCTTTTTATTATTCATAGTTCTTCCATCTCTTTATGGTCTGGAACTTGAGTTTCACACAATGTTTCAAGGAAAGATCTTACACTTATGTACCACTTTTCACAAAATCGGGACATCCAAAAGCACTTTATACGTGGAAAAGTTAATTGGGTAGAATCATAGAATTACTACAGTGCCGAAGTAGAACATTCAGCCCATCGAGTTGACATCCACCCCAGAAAGAGCACCTTACCTAGGCCCACACCACCACCCTATTCCTGAAGCCTAATAACTCCGCCTCATCTTTTGGACACTGAGGGGCAATTTATCATGGCCAATCCACCTAACCTGCACATCTTTAGACTGTGTGGAGGAAACCAGGGCACCCGGAGGAAACCCACGCACACACGGGGAGAATGTGCAGACTCCGCACAGACAGTGACCCGAGGCTGGAATTGAAGCCTGGTCCCTGGCGTTGTCAGGGTGCAGTGCTAACCATGCACCACTGGCCGCCCCAGTGATGTAATGCATTGCAGGAACCAGGGCAACCAATTTGCACACAGCCAGCTCCCCCACCATCAGCAATGAAGTAATCTGTTTATATCTTGGTCATGACCATTGAGGGAAATTTCACGGAGCTTGGGGAAAATGCCCCTTCTCTCTCTTTTTTTGAACAATCAGACAATCAAGTGAGCTCAAAATGTGGTTTATTGGGCAGCACGGTGTCGCAGTGGGTTAGCCCTGCAGCCTCATGGCGCCGAGGTCCCAGGTTTAATCCCGGCTCTGCGTCACTGTCCGTGTGGAGTTTGCACATTCTCCCCGTGTTTGCACGGGTTTCACCCTCCACAAGCCGAAAGATGTACAGGGTAGGTGGATTGGCCACGCCAAATTGCCCCTTAATTGGAAAAATGAATTGGGTACTCTAAATTTATTTTTTAAAATGTGGTTTATTTACGTTGTGTGAAATGACAAATAGGGACATTTGCCAGGACCCGTTCTCTGAAAGCAGAAGGAATGATTTCAGGCTTTGAGCCTTTTTTGAATTGCCTAGGAGTTTGGGGAGCCTATAGTCCCCTGTTACTTTCTTCATGGCAAGGTCTTGGCCAATCAGAGGTGATGATGGCCGGCAAGGTAGCACAGTGGTTAGCACTGTTGCTTCACAGCACCAGCGTCCCAGGTTCGATTCCCGGTTTGGGTCACTGTCTGTGTGGAGTCTGCATGGTCTCCCCGTGTCTGCGTGTGTTTCCTCCGGGTGCTCCGGTTTCCTCCCACAAGTCCCGAATGACGTGCTGTTATGTAATTTTGATATTCTGAATTCTCCCTCAGTGTATCCGAACGGGCATCAGAATGTGGCGACTAGGGGCTTTTCACAGTGACTTCATAGCAGTGTTAATGTAAGCCTACTTTTGACAATAATAAAGATTATTATTATTATTTGCCAACCAATCTGCACCCTTTTCTCCTGTAGTATAAATTGTTGTGATAATTTGAAATTTGGTATTCTTGAGCATGTCCTGATGCGTGCAAGGTGAAAAGCTTCTGCAACACTTCTGTCTTTTCATCAATGTATAATGTTTCTAATTTCTAGAACTTTGCATGTGCTTCTGTGTTGTGGTCGCATCAATACAGCAGACTCTCTGATGCCACATAAATAGAATCAGAGTTACCAAGCAGCCTGTAGTTCCTTTTGTCAATCTCCCCTTGTAACTTCAACGAGGTAAAGACAAAAGGTTTCCTCACAGCGCCACTTGCCTGAGCTTCTTGAGGCTTTGTTCACAGCTCAAGATTCTGACATTGGAGATCATTCTGACCGATTCAATATTCATGACGTGGGTGTGCTAAGTGGAGACAGCACAACTTGACATGCAGCCACCCTGTTCTAATATACACCTTTCACTATATCACTGCGCAGAATTGTTTCAAAATTTCCCCACCATGTTATGAAACTACTTAATTACATGATGTGGAGATGCCGGCGTTGGACTGGGGTGAGCACAGTAAGAAGTCTTACAACACCAGGTTAAAGTCCAACAGGTTTGTTTCAAACACGAGCTTTCGGAGCACGGCTCCGAAGAAGGAGCCGTGCTCCGAAAGCTCGTGTTTGAAACAAACCTGTTGGACTTTAACCTGGTGTTGTAAGACTTCTTACTGTACTTAATTACAATACATGCTGCAAGGTTTGTAGGAGGGGGGAGGGTGCGTGGTGGTGGTGGTGGTCTTGTCATCAGACGATGCTTCCATATCCCTTAATGCTGTTAACTTCACAAACAGCCATGAACCTCATTTTGAAGTTTCCCATTGGAGCCCAGACTCGACAGCTTTTTGTGGGAGAGCGTGCCAGATTCCCACTCCACTTTTTGTGAGGAAGTTTTTCCTGACCTCTTGGCTGAATAGCTTAGTCCAAATTTTAAGTTTCCTGCCCCATTATCTGGGCTCCCCAAGGCAGAGAAATTAATTCCAACAAGTGTCATAATATACACACAAGTATATGATGGTGCAGAGACACACACTGACTGACACACTGCAAGACCAATCAACACACAGAACACAGCAGCCAATCACCAGACAGGACACGGCCACTATAAAGCCAGAGGGCGCTAGTTTTCCAGCTCATTCGGGATGCAGTCTCTGAGACAGCCAGAGCCCGTAATCAGTAGCACAAACATCTGCCATGTGCCAGCAGTATAGCCTCGTCAGGTTAGCCATAGGTCTTCAGTCAACCTAACATAGTGTCGACCCACAGTGCAAGTATGTTTAACAGTTCATAGTTAAATAAAATAGAGTTGTAGTTCTACAAGTGTTGGTAGCCTGTCTCTCTCACTGCTCTGGTAAACGCAGTCATCACAGACCCAGCATACCCAACACATCAACAAGGCCCTCAGGTTCCCCAATACAATACCGAGGAGGTAGATAACTGCAGAACGCGGGTGCTGAGATCTCAGCTGCAAAGTGGCAACAAACCGACAGGCTAATCTGGTTCTTTCGCTGGTCTGTAGCTTTGTGAATTGTAAAGACGTGCCAATCATGCAGATTTGAACACAGAAAACATACAAACATGAGAAAAATGAGCAGGAGTCGGCCATTTTACTCCTCGCGACTTCTCCGCCATTGTACCAGATCATGGCTGATCTTCGTCTTCAACTTCATGTTCCCACTCCCTCTCCATGCCCCTTCATTTTCCCCAGCTCTCTGTAGGGCTGAATTCCAGAGGTGTCAGCTGATCTGAGAATAAAGGCTTTGAGGAGCAGAATTGCAATTTAATGCTCATTATCTTGGTCAGCTTGCTTAACGGCCGGCATGTCTGTGAAGCGTCAAGGGCCTAATTAACATGAATGCCCAGCAGCAACTCGACCAAATACACTACGAGATGCACAACTGTAGCAGATAGCGATCAGCGCCCAGATACTTAAGCATAAATTATTCTTAGAATTGCAGACAGTGCAATTTGCCACTGCAGCCACCGATTGCCAAAACGAATGGAAGATCAGACTTTGAGGATGACGGGAAAAGACCGTGTGCTTAATTGGGAATAGAATAGAATCGGCCACCAATTGTTTTGAAAGAAAATCCCAGTCAATCCCGTTGTGAAGAGAGATTTAAGGTAATTGGCAAAAGAACCTGAGGTGAATCTCTTTTGTGCAGCGAGTTATTCTGATCTGGAGTACACCGCCTGAAATGACAGCGGAAGATGTTTCAAAGGGATCTTTCAAAAGGGAGTTGGATAAATATTTGAAGGATGGAAAATTTCCTGGCTGCAAGCAGTGGGACTAATTGGATAGTTATTTCAAAGAGGCACACTGCGCCTTCTGTGAAGTAAAATTATCTGCTCTGATTATATATATTTGATATTTAGGGATTCAGGGGAGAAGCAGATCCGGTGTAAATGATTAGTTGGCAAACCAACTTATGTGGGCAGCAGGTTTTTACTTTTTGCCACTTAAACTTTGGGCTGGAAGATTGAGTCTCGGTCAAAGCAAAATGTAGTTTTGACTCGAGGAACATTACAGGGCATGGGTGTGCTTTCAATAAAATTCCTGAGTTGAAAGAGAAAGGAGTTTGAGTATCAGTGGAGCTCCTTAACAATCAAGCACAAGCACAGCTCAATCAAGGAATAAGCACAGTTCAGAATTCCTTATTAACCTGGTCACGATAGTTCTTTGTTTCCAGCCAATTAAGTTAGACTGTTTTCTGACATTTCTATTGAGTCTGTCTTCAAATTTTGAAACCTTGGTTCTTTTTTCTAACGGGAGCGCCGACACAAACAAAACATTAGTTCCCTCCAAACAATTATTATATTAATTTTTAAGATGTGGCTATTCGCAGACTCTGGTGCACTTATTCAATGAAACACTGGGAACAGTAAAGGGTGTGCGGAGAATAGGTTTTCTCTGGGTAAATAACTGAATGATTCACTTAGCACACACATTAGGAATAAATTGATCCTATTTGTCATATGACTGACGAAATTACACGTCTTCCATTTCCCTAAGTGTTAATTGTATAAACATGAAGGAGAAAGATAATAAGGGAAGGAAAGAGATTCAAAATTTCAATGAGAAAACGCTTAGTTTGTGGAAATGAGAAACAGAATCCCTTTGCTTTAATGATCATGCTGTGCTGTCAAAGTGTAACATTGGCTGCAACGATACACTCCCTTTGGAAATAAGAGCATGAGAATCATGAAAAATACAATTTGACCCATCAATTCACATCCCTCAAGTTTCCTCGCTCCCCTGTCAAAGCAAGCAAGTGCATTTCAATCAAGTCTCATTTTTTTTAACCTTTATTTTGAGCAACTTTTATTGATACATGTTCTGTATGTTGAGAAAAAGCTTTGAGAGGTTATCCCCCACCAGTGAAAAGCTGGACAGATCAATGAGCAATGTTCCTTTAATAAGGTCACGTGGTGAAATAAAGAAAAATTTACAACGTGATATATGCACAGCCTGGTGGATCCCAACTCGGGCTCGGTCCTGGTCAGTGACCAATTGGCCCACCTTTTATACAAGAGTTTTTAATTTTTTTTTACAAGTTTAGAGTACCCAATTCATTTTTTCCAATTAAGGGGCAAGTTAGAGAGGCCAGTCCACCTATCCTGCACATCTTTGGGTTGTAGGGGCTGTTGTGTTGGGTAAGCTGGGTCTGCGAGGGCTGTGTTTACTGCAGCAGTGAGAGAGACAGGCTCCCAACACTTGAAAAATGCAACTAGATTTTATTGAACTCTTAACTATTATACATACTTTAACTGTGGGTTGACACTATGCTGACTTGACTGGAGACCTGAGGCTAACCTGACCAGACTATATTACTACCGCATAGTGTATGTAATAGTTGCTGCTCACGAGCTCTGACTGTCTCAGAGGCTGCATCCCAAGAGAGCGGGAAAACCGGTGCCCTCTGGCTTTATAATGGTCGTGTTCTGTCTGGTGATTGGCTGCTGTGTTCTGTGTGTTCACCGGTCATCCTGTGTGTCAATCACTGCCTGTCTGTGCACCATCATATACCTGTGTGTATATTATGACAGGGGCGAAAAACACGCAGACACGGGGAGAATGTGCAACCTCCACAGTGACCCAGGGCTGGGTTCGAACCCGGGACCTCAGCGCCGTAGGCAACACTGCTAACCACTGTGCCACCGTAATTAAGGGGCAATTTAGCGTGGCCAATCGACCTAGCCTGCACATCTTTGGGTTGTGGGGGCGAAACCCATGCAAACACGGGGAGAATGTGCAAACTCCACACGGACAGTGACCCAGAGCCGGGATCGAACCTGGGACCTCGGCGCCGTGAGGCAGCAGGGCTAACCCACTACGCCACTGTGCTGCTCCTTTTATACAAGGGTTAATAAAGATTCCCTCCCTAAGTGGGGAAGCTTGTACTACGCAAGGACCACGGGGAAGATAATCATTCACACCCTGTGCGGGCTATTACAGTTCCTTCTAAAGTTCACCACACAGCAAGACAAAGGTTACAGCACAGGCCAATTGCAAGTTCTCCCCTCAAAAACACTGAACGAGATTCTCTGGCCTCCACGCATGGTGTTGCTCGGCAGTGGGAAGAGGCCTGCTGTTGGCAGGCAGCGGGATCTTTTGGCTCCGCCGCGTCAATGGGATTTCCCATTGAATCCACTCCATGTTGCCGAGTGCTGTGTTTGGTGTTCTGTACCTTGCAAAGGACTTCACCAAGCACCTTGACTTGTCCATACCAGGATCTTTATTGAATCACATGTGGTAAGACAGTGATCTGTTACAGAGAAAGTTATCATGGAGTTTGTTTGTACTCCTCTGGAACTGCACCTAACACGACTGTTCACCTGTATGCCTTACTACCATTTCCTCCAACCATCTGCTGATGGCCGGATGTGTCTCCACTTATATTGGAGTCCCAGGTCATGTGACGACAGTCTTGAGACCGCATGGTGTGTCTGCACTGCCACCTACTGGTTGGAGGTCGCACCCTATCCATCTTTAATATTGCTTACAGGAGGGTGACATGGTGGTGCAGTGGTTAGTATTGCTGCCCCACAGCACGAAGGACCCTGGTTCGATCTCGGCCCAGGGTCACTGTCCGTGTGGAGTTTGCATATTCTCCCCCTGTCTGTGTGGGTTGCACCCCCACAACCTTAAGATGTGCAGGGTAGGTGGATTGGCCACGCTAAATTGTCCCTTAATTGGAAAAAAATAATTTATAGAAAAAAAGATATTGCTTCTTGGCATATCACCCCATCCCCCTTCCTCACAAAACATTAAGATTTGTTCATAAGCGACGTTGATCGTTTAACTTCATACAATCATAATATTTGACGAACAATGTGAATGAGCTTTAATGGGGTGCCCATACACATGATATGCCTGGCCAGTGTCTGTTTCTTTTTGCACAGATCATTGTGCCTCCCTCACGGGATCACCTCTGTTGTCCTTCAAGCTGTTCCCATCCTCTCCGAAGACTGGTTCATGTGTCGGCCTTTTGTTTCCTTTCCTCTCTGCTCTGTTCCTTTGGAAGGCCTGTGTCCATTTCTGCCACACTTGTGTCAGTAGCGTCTTTCTTTTGCGCTTCCTGGCAGGAGTCTGTTACTTCTCGTTGTTACCTTTACTGGTTTGTTGGTGGGATGAGCTAACTCTCCGAGTCTTTCCTTCTTTCTCTTCCTTATTTTGAGAACATGATGATGTCGTTTCTTGTGTTTCTTGCTTTTGTGTTTTGGCTTAGCAGCCTCTGGTGAGGTGTTGGTTTTTACCGTGTGCTCAGAGGTCTGCAGTGCTTCAGGTGGACCCTGAGGGGCCATTGCGTCATCTCTGGGGAGTGGGATGACACCCACTTCTGCGGCCTCAGCGACTTGTTGGAGCACCTCATTTTCTGGTGCCTGAATGAAGGTTGGAACTGGGGCTAAACGGGCCGCCCCTTCTTGGCTCGTTGGAGCATCGCTCACTTGCTCTTTGTCACTCCAGATTACGATGCTCTCTGGTCATGATGATCCAGGTGTAACAATATGGATATTATAAGGGAGATGAAGGGTTAGCAATTTCAAGTAAATACATCTCACCACCAGATGGTGATCAAGATGGTGATCAAGAGCAGTCACATAGATCACGTGACACTCTTGATTCTGGGAGAAGGTGAAATTGTGTAGATAGAGTTATAGCATAGCTTATTTAGCAACCTTTTACTTCAGAAGACATTTTATGCATTGGAAGGCCTGTGTTCATGACTGGCTCGGTCAGCGGTTGGTCCTCCGTTGTATCAGCCACTTCGATTGCAGTGTCTATTTTTGTGTGCGCCATCTCCATGCTCCCACTCTTCTCAGTGTCCAGTGCTGTCTGGGTGTCGCCGTGACCACTTTGTCATTCCTTCCAGACCACCGGAGTAGCGCTTCTTGAGCCTTTTCATTGAGGTCGTCTGTGTTGCTGAGAAAAAGATCTACAAGTAGTTCAAACTGGTCTTCATCTGTCTCACCTTCAATGTCATCACTTTCTGCATCACTGTCAAAATCTTCGAACAGATAGAGCATCTTCAAGTAATAGTCACCATCGGATTCAGCATCGTCTGCAATGATTTCTCCTGTAAAATACACATTGCACACAAAATTATGTTCATACAGTAGGCCACCAAGTTCAAAGTCAGCCTTGAGTTTGGCTGCTAAACGTTGGCTTAACATGCCACGCTATGGAATTTCAGGAGGACCGAAGAAAGTAAAGAACGATTTAATTGGCACAGTTTTCGTAACTATTCTGCAAATGTCTCGACCTTCTGTGCTTCGGTGTTGTTTGAATTGTTTTCAACGTTACATTTTTGCCCTCCGTCCAGTCAATCTTACAACCTGTGCACCCGATGATTTCCGGTTCATCAAAGAATGAATTAGCAGCCGCAAATCCAACTAATACAAGTTTATGATCGTCTCATTTGTGCAATACTCATTGGACTCGAACTTAAACTCCAGAGTGAAGCTCCATGGCTTCACATGCTCTGTCAATTTAACATTCACATCTTGCAGATGCTTTAATAGGGGCTCGTCATGCTCCTGCATCATGCCACTGAGCACATTCACGTTCTTGAAGACTGTTAACCAGAATTGCGGAATGCTCACTGGCTGTTCCGTCTCCTCATCTGATTTGTCGCCCTCTATCTGGATTTCTTCCAATTCCTCATACACCGTGCACACTCTATTATCTTGCGGGGATCTGCAATAGTCAGCTGGCCAGCCATCTTGTGGGTCACATAGTCACTCGACTAGATTCAGGGATTCACATGAATCTGCTCCTAGGATGGATTCATGTCTACAACATGAAACAGTAATGTGTACCTCATGTCCGCCAGGGAGAGCAAGGGTTCACATGTGGCGAAGGTCTCCACTGTTCTTGTTCCGAAGTACACCGTCATCCCAGGCTGACTTTCCGCTATGCATTCAGCTTTTGCAAAGCATACCGATTAACAAGGTTGGCTTTTGTTTTAGGGTCAAAGTCGCATCGTAATAGAGAATTGTTCAGCATCACCATCAATTTCAGTCTATCTTTAATTGGTTCCGGAGTGTTCTTGCTGGCTTCAGTTTGTTTTCATCATTCTTGTTCGGACTCTTCTGGTCCCTCGTCGCAATGAGATCGATGAAAAACTGTTCTTCGGTATTAATCTCATCAACTGTAGTCACTGATCTCACATGGTCCATTGTAGGATGCGCAAGACACTGTTTTGCTCAATGCTCAATATGGCAGCACTTGGAACAGACTTTTCCAAAGGGCAAACAGTGCCGTGGGCATGTCGAGTGCCACATTTTTGGCACAAGGTCTCGGCGACGGCTCCTGTCGGCCGCTTAAAATGGCCGCTCGCATTGAGACCAGTTTCTTCATGATGTGCCTCACAGCGCTGACGGCGCTGGCGACTTCCTCTGAATTGGCGCCAAAGTTTTGTGAGCTAAATGCGCTGTTTTGCTGTGCGGACACCCCGTTCGCAAGTCACATTTTAATGTGGCCTTCTGACTGAAACCCTACTTTCTGGGTTACACGTATGTCACATTCACATGCTTCGTCATTTTTCTCAGAACAATACTGGGGTCGAAGAACTTTAATGCTTCATCATAGCTTCCGTCCTGCTCTTCACTGCCACAGGCAAAGGTATTGTATAGTTCTGCTGCTTGAAGACCTATTGCTGCTAGCAGCAATGCAAGAAGCCTGTCTTCAGGCTGTGCCTGCAGGCCTAGTACTAAAAGGTAGAGTCGGAATTGCTGCTTAAAGAAATGCCAATTCTTCCTACGTTACCCGTGAAGCTGGCGGGGCCCTCTGACCTCGTCGATCTGTAGCTCCAGCATCTTCTAATGCGTTCAGTCGCCGCAGGTCGCAGTTCACCAGATCGGTCTGTCTGTCTAATGCCTGACGTTGTTACTGCCGTCATTACCTTCAAATCTTCAGCACTCGTGGTACCATGCTGTGCTTGGTCTTCTATACTTTTCAAACGACTTCAACAAACAAACACTTATTGAATCACACGTGGTGTGACAGTGATCTATTGCTGAGCAAGTTATCATGGAGTTTCTTTGTACTCCTCTGGAACATTGTATATATTGTGTTGCCCTATTATGTATTCTCATGTATTTTCTTGAATTCTGTTTAATTCCCTTTTCTCCCCATGTACTGAATGATCTGTTGAGCTGCTTGCAGAAAAATACTTTTCACTGTACCTCGGTACACGTGACAATAAACAAATCCAATCCAATCCAAACCAATCCAAACTGTACCTAGCACAACTGCTCACCTGTATGTCTTATTGCCATCTCCTGCAGCCACCTGATGATGACCGGATGTGTCTCCACTTATGTGGGAGTCCCTGGTCACATTGACCACAGTCTTGAGACCGCATGGTGTGTCTGCACTGCCACCTACTGGTTGGAGGTTGCACACCATCCATCTATGATATCGCTTACAGGCATATCACCACATTTGGGGCGGGGGGGGGGGTACTCATTCTGCAGAACCATAAGATCCCGGCGTGGACAGGTGGAAGATCTCGCCCACTGGTCTGTGGCCACTGAGAAATAAATTAGTGATACCCCATATTGAAAGAAACAAACCTTGCACAACAATAAAAATCAGAAGGCGACCTTGTTGGCAAGAGAGGAGGGTGATGCCATTGGGGGCTGATACTTATAAAGGGGCAGTAACCTACAGCTCCCTGGGTCCATGAATGGGAGTACAGCTGTGGACTGATGGAAGTGGAGACTGTGACTGGAAAAGGAGGGTCGGTAGGTACTGGAGGAGAGTCGGGTTGGAGTAGAGATCTGGATTAGGACTAATGTGCACACGAAATGAGAAATAAAAGATGGCAAGAGTGGGTGTCATGACCAAAAGTCTAAATGGGGATCCAAGCGAGATACAGGATAAAAGGGAAAATAGAAATAATGATGATACAAATGGGCATTGAGGAAATAAAGTTTATGAAAGCCCAGCAGAGATGTTGGCGGATGTTCTACTGATAAACTGAGAACTAGGAAGAGTCTGGAGGTTCGATAACATTCTGGAGGCTTCCAGTCGTAACAAAGGGTTTTTTAAATTATAAATTTAGGTTACACAATTCATTTTTTCCAATTGAGGAGCCTAGCCAATCCACCTACCCTACACATTTTTGGGTTGCGGGGGCGATTCCCACACAAACACGGGGAGAATGTGCAAACTCGACACGGACAGTGACCCAGAGCCGGGATCGAACCTGGGACCTCGGCGTTGTGAGGCAGCAATGCTAACCATTGTGCCACCGTGCTGCCCCAACAAAGGTTTTTTTTAAATGAATGGCAAAGGCTGATATATGTACAAACACAGCACACTAACAAATGAGTCTTAACTCTCCAGATCCAGGGTCCACACTGCCCGAAGACCAGCTCCCCGGACCTCACGCTTACCCGCTATTGGCGGGGTTCGCGAAGTGAGCCAGTCACATGGGCCACCAGGGCCGCCCCCCTTAAAGGGCAGATTCCTCCCCACCCAAAGTCTCTTATTACCTTTTACATGATAACTATGTACAGGCTCTATATCCAATGGATGGAATTCTCCGGCCATTCACTGGATATTCCAGTAGAAACTCACTGCAGTAAATGGACTTTCGGCTGAGCGTTAAATTTTCCGTTCTTGTTGGTGGCGGTGGTGGGGCAAACTTTGATCGGAGAATCCCGTCCATGATAAAGACAACAGGAGAGAGAGAGAGAGAGTTCATCAAAGTTGTCCTCCCTGGCCTCCGTAGTCCTCCCGGACCTCCGTCGTCATCCTGCACCACTTGTTGTTCTCCCACTGGCTCAACAGTTGCCAGTTGTCCGTGGCATGTGGAGATGTTGTAGGTGGCAGCCGACGGCCCAGGAAGCACCAACTCCTCAGCAGGGCAACTGGTCTCACTGGCTCCATCTATACAGCTGTCTGGATAGACCCGGGAGTTCTCAGCTTCCTCTGCTCAGGAACATTCACAGGATTGTCGACAACACCATTGGGACCCGTCTCCTCTGAAACGGGGTTGCCGCCGCCGACCCTGGCTCCTCAAATGGTCAGTGTGCTTTTTGACGGTTCTGCCATTTATATTCACCACAGATGACACAGACCCAGACTGGGACTAGAGCTAAAGCATAAAAACTTTGGTGACATTCCAGTTTTCGTGCTGGTTTAGCTCACTCAGCTAAATCACTGGCTTTTAAAGCAGACCAAGCAGGCCAGCAGCACGGTTCGATTCCTGTACCAGCCTCCCCGGACAGGCGCCTGAATGTGGCGACTAGGGGCTTTTCACAGTAACTTCATTGAAGCCTACTCGTGACAATAAGCGATTTTCATTTCATTTCATTTTCATATTGCCAGAGTTGCTATTTTTGTATAATAGAGGCCTAGTCAGTACCTCTCGGATTGTTGTAAAAGAGTCCAGGGCAATATTTCTTTTTTTTTCAAATAAATTTAAATACCCAATTCATTTTTCTTCCCAATAAAGGGGCAATTTAGCGTGGCCAATCCACCTGCCCTGCACATCTTTGGGTTGCGAGGGTGAGACTCATGCAGACATGGGGAGAATGTGCTGACTCCATACAGACAGTGTCCCGGGGCCGGGATCGAACCCGGGCCCTCGGCGCCATGAGGCAGTGGTGCTAACCACTGCAACACCGTGCTGCCCTCGAGGGCAATAGGTCAACAGGGGTATTGCCTCCAGAGTCCTAGCCAATATTTTTCCCTCAATCCAACATTTAAAGAAGAGCAAATGATCTGGTCATTATCTGGTCATGTGGTGGGAGCTTGCTGTGCACAATTGGCTGCCGCATTTCCAACATTACAGCAGTTACTACATTTGAAATGTGTTTAATTGGGTGTAATGTGTACTGGGATATCTTTGGGTTGTGAAAGACAAAAAGTTAAATGCAAGTCTTTTTTTTTTGTCCTTGCTTTCCAGGTGCACTCAAATGGATCAAGAGGTTGAAGAAGTGATTTTGGCTTGGAGCCCATTTCACAACAATGAACTTACTTTTAGTCGAGTCCTAAGAATGATGTTCTGACCTCTTTCTTTTCAGAATTGTCTGTCCCTATGGATACTCAGCCTACCACATGTAGTGCTGCAGGATTTGTAGATACTTTAGGAACTTGGATCCTTGTTCTCTCCTGCTGTTGAAATTCCTGCGGAGAGGAATTTGGACATGACGCACAAAAATCACTCATAGATCTGAAAATCAGCCAGGTTGATGTTGGGGCAGCTGTGCGACATCATCACACCAGCATTACGATCCCAGTTGACGTTCTAAGTGGATGGGAAGATCCTAGAATGGAAATTTGGCTCAAAAGATGGTAAATATTACTTTTTTGTTATAAAAGGAGGAGGAGGAACACAATCACGGGACAGCTTGTTAGTTTTAACAACAAGAAAACGAAACATTTATTCAACGTGAAATGTTGGAGAGTTATATTATATGCCTTTAAGGCTCCTTAGCTTAACAATTACACACATGTTTTAGAATTAAGACAGATTACAAAGTACACCTTATTCTACAATGGACTTATTAACACAAAGTCACTTTAAAGCGCACAAGATGACTGTGGTCAAATACACCCCCCCCCCCCAACAGAAGCCGCACTTACAAATCTTCCCTGATAGTAATGCTTCTTTCATGGTTTGCATTCCAAAATCCAGTCCAGGTTTTACAAACAACACTTTTATTCCAATTTTTACAGTGAATGCCCCTTTTAGGATTTCTTTCTCTTACAGTCTTCCACACAAACTCTGAGATCCAGTCATTGGTTTCCGTGGTAACTTTAACTCATATTCCACTGACTGTAGGAAAATCTCGCACACTTGAAAATCCCTTCAGTTGTCTTTCTGCCCTCTCAGCCTCTCTCTCAACTCTGTCTGTCTTTACTGTTCTCTGTTCTCGTATCTTTAACCTCAGACTCCTTGGAAACATCTCCACATTTCTCGAGTTTATTTAAATAGCTGTTTATTACTCCATGGTATGGTTTCACTTATCGAAAAGCTGAGAGATGTTTCCTCTTGCCTTCTAAGTCAATTGCTTCTAGCAGAGCTGTGGGGGCTACCTTCTGGCTCCCTACGTAACTCCAACCTCTTTGGCTTCCAGTTAAAACTAAGAACAAAGGAAGGTTGCTAAGCAATGCCGCTGCCACTTCTATTTATTTTTCACATTGTAGCCCTCTCTAAGCACAATAGAAACACCGGTAGACCTTTAACCAACCCCTACGCATACAAACACCCTTGTCTCGGCACAGACACATTAAATGAAACCCACTTACAACGATACCTTGTTTCTAATGTTTATCAATACAAATCTAATACCCTTAAAACTACTTTTGCTTTCTGAACACCATTTGCCAAAATTATGGTAGGCAAGCAGTTGCAGAAATTGACTCCCTGTCCGCCATTTTGAAATTTCCAATCAAGAAGGTATTGAGCTTGTTGATTAGTCGCTGATCTTAAATTTTTGTGTTGCCCACTACATTTTTTGGACAAAATTTATTTTGACCGGAAGTAAATTATAGCCGAGATATAGCCAGAAAGCCGCAACTTAAGTCAACAGTTTTTATTTCAACAAATTCTCCAAACAAATAGTAGACTTTTACAAATTGTTGGAACTTTAATAAATGTAATACATTGGAGAGCATTAAAATGTAATCCCCCTCATACTGGTGTTGCATACGAGTGTCAACGTGGATAAAGCTATGCAGTTCTGTTAGTTAATTATCGTGAGCAATGACACATAGGATGTTGAGCAGGCTTAGACACAGTATGCTGAATAAGTTGTGGTGTAAATATGCTTTAATTATAGCAACCTGCAAAAAAAAAAGCACCAATGTGACATCCTTCAGAAATGATTTGTTACCACGCAAAGAATATTCTTCCAAATGTCATTTGTGACAGCAGGAAACAGGGAGCATCTTGGAAGCATGAGGTAAGGGGCTGCAGAGTGAGTGAGGGAATCTTCCTCACATCAGCATTTCAACATTTCAGCATTTCCTCTTGCCTTCTAAGTCAATTGCTTCTAGCAGAGCTGTGGGGGCTACCTTCTGGCTCCCTACGTAACTCCAACCTCTTTGGCTTCCAGTTAAAACTAAGAACAAAGGAAGGTTGCTAAGCAATGCCCCTGCTACTTCTATTTATTTTTCACATTGTAGCCCTCTCTAAGCACAATAGAAACACAGGTAGAACTTTAACCAACCCCTACGCATACAAACACCCTTGCCTCGGCACAGACACATTAAATGATTGGATTGGATTTGTTTATTGTCACGTGTACCGAGGTACAGTGAAAAGTATTTTTCTGCAAGCAGTTCAACAGATCATTCAGTACATGGACGAAAAGGGAATTAAACAAAATTCAAAAAAATACATGAAAATACATAATAGGGCAACACAAGATATACAATGTAACTACATAAGCATTGGCATCGGATGAAACATACAGGGTGTAGTGTTAATAAGGTCAGTCAATAAGAGGGTCATTTAGGAGTCTGGTGACAGTGGGGAAGAAGCTGTTTTTGAGTCTGTTTTGTGCGTGTTCTCAGACTTCTGTATCTCCTGCCTGATGGAAGAAGTTGGAAAAGTGAGTAAGCCGGGAGGGAGGGATCCTTGATTATGCTGCCCGCTTTCCCCCGGCAGCGGAAGGTGTAGATGGAGATGAAACCTACTTACAACAATACCTTGTTGATAAATTGTTGATGCCTTTGTTAAAATATCTCCTATATATATAGTTGCCCACACTCCAGTGGCTTGAGCGAAAAATCAAGGCTGGCATTGCCAGTGCAACACTGAGAAAGTGCTGCAGTGTAAGAGGTGCCATCTCTCAGATGAGATGTTAAAGTGAAGCCACCTTTGCCCTCACAGTTTGACGTAAAGATCCTCGGTGAGTTCTCCGTCCGATAACTCAGGATGACAGTCACTGAAGAAAAAGATTATCTGGTCATTGATCTCATCGCTGCTTCTGGAACTGGCGACGCACAGATTGGCGAAGGCACTTTCTAGACTACAACAGTGTCCGCACTTCAAAAGTACTTCATCATCTGCGAAGCACCTTGGGATGTTCCGAGTCACGGAGAGATGTTGCTGAAATGTCCGTTTGTCATTTAAAAAAAAAGAAAATGCCTCTTGGTTGGACTTCATTGCGAGAGCCATACATATTTATTCAATAGAATGGACAATTTATCCTAATGTTGGCCTTGTACGGTTTCGAGCATTTTCCTGACGAACAATACTGGGATCTGTGCTTTACACCAGTGGTTTAGCACACTGGGCTAAATCGCTGGCTTTGAAAGCAGACCAAGGCAGGCCAGCAGCACGGTTCAATTCCCGTACCAGCCTCCCCAAACAGGCGCCGGAATGTGGCGACTAGGGGCTTTTCACAGTAACTTCACTGAAGCCTACTCGTGACAATAAGCGATTTTCATTTTTTCATTTTCATACTGATCATGAATTCAGGTCAGGGCAAAATCTGGATATCAGTCTGGTTTGAGGCACTGCTTGTTGCATCTTTGAGCCGAGGGCTGTAAGATGTTGCCCCCCCCCCCCCCCCCCACCTCCCCTCCCCCCACCTCCCACCGCCCGCACCCCTCGGCATCCATCATAGACTGAACATTATATATGAGAGACCGAATACTGCAGAGTTTATGCTGTACCGGATGTCCATCAAAATCCATTTCAAGACTCTTAATCATACTTACCACAGCTCAGGGGTAGTAGTGAAAATGCTGTTATTAGGGAGAACCGCAAGGTGAATGACGACAGCGCTTTTAAGGGCAATTTAGTATCAGTCGGCATCCTTGCTGTCCACTGCTGACTTCTGTTTTATTGGTATAATTATTTTCAGTGCTATTTTAACAAGGCTTTTAGAATTCTGGGAAATGCACTCAGGTAACACTTTTTAAAAATCATCAAGCAATACGAAAAAGAATTTGCCACCGGGAATAAATCTTCGGAATATTTGGGATCCAAGCATTTTACTCAAGCAGAAGTCCAGCGTTTCTCATGTGGAATATAGTGTGGATGCTGGAAATCTGAAATAGAAATGGAAAATCCTGCAAATACTCAGCAGGTCTCGGCAGACTTTGTCAGAAGAAACAGATTTGTTTCAGGGCAGTGATCTTTTATGCAGACCAAAATAAATGAGAGATTGTATAGGTTTTTACTAAGTCCAGCAGCAGGGAATAATGGGATATCGGGAAAATGCAATTTGGAAGACCTCAGATGTGTTGGAGAGTACATTCACGCAGAGTGCGCATTGTATAGCTGGTTTTATTAGCTGTGCTTAAAATGTCTTTGCAGGCAGAAATATGTCAGCTATCAGCTTATATCTCTAGCTGTCAGCTCTTTGCAGTAACTTCTGCCATTTATTTACTTTTATCTGAGTCCACACCCAGGCTTAAGCAATCAAGTAGAGTGAGCATAGATTAGTTACCAGACCCACATAATCAAACACAGAACAATTAAAAACTACGTGATCTGTTGGAAGCCAGGCATGATTAAATGACAAAACGAATGATGGCGCAAGTCAAAATGAGGTGGCAATGAAATCTGTAAGGAAATAAAGTAGCATAGAGGAGCTGTAAATGTGCTGTCATGTCCTGCTCGTAGCCAATCGCGCAGGAGACTGAGGACAGAAGGGTCAGAGCGGGAGAACGTTTGTGAAGTTAAGTGAGAGGCGACTGGGAGATCAATGTCACGCTTCACAGAATCACAGAATTGTACAGTGCAGAAGAGGCCCTTCGGCCTATCGGGTCTGCACTGATGCATGAAAGACCCTGACCTTCCCACTTGCCAGCACTTAGCCCATACCCCTGAATGTTATGGTGTGCCAAGTGCTCATCCAGGTACCTTTTAAAAGATGTGAGGCATCCCACCTCGACTACCCTCCCACGCCTGCGGATAGAATGAAGGTGATCCACAATGCAATCACCCAGCCAGTGTTTAGTCTCCCCAACGTGGAGGAGGCTTTAATATGTAAGCCTCGACTGGGTGCTGCCGTGATAGTAGGGTGATTGTTGTTGTGGACTCCAGCATTTGATATAATATGGTACACTCTGTACTTAATGGGGGTCATCTGACGCTGGGGACGTAGTCGGATAGCACTTGGGAGAGAAGATGGTAACAAGGCTGAAGATGTATTGTGGTTGTGTGGTCACGGTGTGAAAATGTGTTCGTAATAAAGTTAACTTATGGCGATGGTGTCAGTCATCCCACAACATGGAAACAAGACACGGTAAGAGAATTTCCGATGCATGTTGATCAGGTGATAGGTATCAGTGACAGTAGCTGAAATCCCGCGAGAGATCCAAATCACATTTCACATTGATGCAAAGGTGTGACACGATTTTCCCCCTTCCCCCGCCAGTGACGTAACAGTATTTTTGACATTGAACATCGGAAACTCCATTATAATAAATTTTGATCGAATTATTAGACCTCTATGTCTGATAATCTCCCTGTAAAATTATCCATTCGCTTTGGCATGAGGGCATGCTGAGGTGAATTGCGACTGGACTCCCCGATGTGAACCGAGAGAGCAGCCATAAAAGTACAGGAAATCGTAGCAATAAGAATCACTTCACCAACAGTGTTCCATAGAGACTCTGGCAGTGAAGTGGGTGGACGTTTTCACATTCGACATCGGCGAGCGCTGCTGAGAATGAGGGCAATACTGGAATAAATTATTGAAAACAGTTTTTGCACGCCATGGCATACCTGCAAGTGGTCACCTTGGACAACGGTATACAATTCTCAGGCGCTGCGTTTCACAAATTATATCAATCGGCATTGTCACAAGTAGGCTTACATTGCAATGAAGTTGCTGTGAAAAGCTCCGAGTCGCCACACTCCGGCGCCTGTTCGGGTCACAGAGGGTGAATTCAGAATGTCCAATTCACTAACAGCACGTCTTTCGGGACTTGTGGGAGGAAACCGGAGCACCCGGAGGAAACCCACGCAGGCACGAGGAGAACGTGCAGACTCCGCACAGACAGTGACTCAGCCGGGAACCGAATCTGGGACCCTGATGCTGCAAAGCCACAGTGCTAAACAATGTGCTACCATGCTGCCCAGTTTTTTGGACAGCACTGGGAGTTTTGCCACACTATCTCAAGTCCCAAATGTCCACAATCCAGTAGAATGGTGGAAAGTACTGTGCGGATACAAAAACCCCTGTAAATACAGCTGGAGGTGAATGGATCCCCACCATGCCCTGATAGATTTCAGGAACACTCCATTAGAAGATATTGCATCAGCTCCTGATGGACAGGAGGCTTATAACTGAGCTTCCAACTGTGCCCCAACTGCTACTTCCTCAGTCAGTGATAAACAACCAGCTCAAACTGCGGCAACAGAAGCAGTGACAATACTTTGACTGAGGATCCCGCACACTTGGGAGTGACAATGAGGATTCAGCAGGATGGGAACCGAAGTCCTAATGATGTCCTGGGTGCTGCTCTCAGTCTCGCACTTACTCGCACACTTTTATCTCCAAGCTCTGCTCTCTGTCTCACTCACTGACGCGCTCTTTTATCTTATCTGGTTTAGCACAGTGCGATAAATAGCTGGCTTGTAATGCAGAACAAGGCAGCAGCGCAGGTTCAATTCCCATACCGGCCTCCCTGAACAGGCGCTGGAATGTGGCTACTAGGGGCTTTTCACAATAACTTCATTGAAGCCTACTTGTGGCAATAAGTGATTATTATTATCGGCTCTGCTCGATTTAATCAAACATCTCAAAGTGTTGAAGCGAGCGGGAACTGCCACGACTTTCCAAATGCATGGCCCAGCGAAGCCATCACCACTATAAAACCTTAATTAGACCACTTAGAGGCCCCACAGGCTTTAGGCTGAAAATGAATGTCCTGCCGGCTGATTTGGCCTGGACCACGCTCGTCAGTGCCCGCTAACAAGGGAGGGCAGCACCTGCTCCTGCACAGCCATCGCCGCACAGCTCGCAGCCATGCCACCGAGGGAACCAGCCCCACAATTCTGGGGATGCCAACCTGGCCAGACTACTGGACGCGGTCAGAATCAGGTGGGTTGCACTATTCCCCCGAGCGTCAGTCAAAGGGCAGCCAGTGCCGCCAGGGAGGAAGTGGCAGCAGCAGTCAGCTTTTGGAGCGTCACCAGGAGGACTGGAACCCAGTGCAGTAGGAAGGGTAACTACCTCCACCAGGCCTCATGGGTAAGGTGGCACCAGCAACAGCACACTGGCACTGCCCCCACCCAGCACCATTGCGTGCCTTGGCCCACCAATGTCCAGCAGTGACACCTACGCAGTAACCCCACGTACTCTACATCCTCCCCAAACACCCCATCCCCCATCAGGCTTCCCATAATCCCCATCCCCCCCATACTTTCCACACCCCCGCTTACGTCCAATCTCCCCCCCCCCCCCCCCCCGCCACCGAAACACGCTCTCCCACCCCACCCTGATAAATGACACATGCTGCTCACGATGCTCCACCTGTGTCCCCGCAGGAGAGGTTGGCCCAGAACAGATGGGAAAGGACCCAGATGGCCGGCGGGCTACCGGACATTAGAGTCCTCACCCACTACGAGAAACGAGCCCTGGAGGTGGTGAGGGTCGCAGAGGACAGATGTTATGTACAGCATTAGAAAACGTTGCACTTAGGGAAATATGACGCCTCTGGCACTTTCGTCCGCAATGTGGCCGAACAACATTTCCTTGCCCCAGCTACCCAGGTCTGGAGGCTCTGGATGCCTCTCCGCCCCCCCCCCCCCCCGCCCCCCGCACCCCCCCCCCCCCCCCCCCCCCCCCCCCCCGCCCCCATGCCCTCAGACACACCACGTGCAGGCGATGAGCAAGCGCTCTTCGGGTAGACAGACTATGGCATAGATTGAGGAACATTAGCTCTCAGCTCTCAGCAGCTTATCATCACCCTCCTCATGCCCTCGACAGTGACCTGCAAACAGCATCAACACAGTCCTATCTCCCTGGAGTGATGTTACATATTCATCCATGTAAATGCACAACTTGTCCAAATGTTTGTGCCGTACTATTTAAAGTATTTACCTGATGAACAAATGCACTGCATTTTCATTCTGAAATGGCAAAAGCAGACAAACTGTTTGAACATCCGTCTGGTTTGGGCCACTGGTTGTTGAATATTTGAGCCAAGGGCTGGGAGTTGTTGACCTCTTGAAAACTATCATAGAGCGAACATTGCACATGAGAGGCTGAACGTTGCACAGGTCATGCTGTGCCTGAAGTCCATTAAAATCTATTTTAGGACCCTTTATAGTACTTAACATAGCAGGGGGGGTTAGAAAGTACCAATGCTCTTATGAGGGATGTGCAAAGTGTTTTGTAAATGACATCCCTTTCATGGGGAATTTATAGTCACTTTGAGGCCAAAGAAAGTTCAAGAGTTTACAGATTTTAACCAAATTCAGCAGCAGAGAATGATGGGATATGAGGAAAATGCAATACCGAAGGTCTCTGACATGTCGAAGAGTTTATGTGCAAAGATGGCTCTGTGTAGCCGGAATTATTGACTCCGTTTCAAATGTCTGGGCAGGCAGCAAATGTCTGCTGCTGGCTTACATCTCCAGCTGTTGGCTTTTTCTCGGAACATCTGCAGATTGTTTACTTTTCTCTGAGTCCACACCCAGGCTTAACCAACCCAAGCAGAACGAGCATTGTTCCGTTACCAGATTCATGTCAGCAAACACAGAACAACTGAACACGGTAGAGCGGATGGCAGGACTAATTAAATTACAAAATGAATAACTTCTGGTGACGGTGATGTGCTGAGCAATCGCACATCAGGGGCGGGATTCTCCTTTAGCCGGCGGGGCGGGGGATCACGGCGTAGCGGAGTGGCGCCCACCATTCCGGCGTCGGGCCTCCCCAAAGGTGCGGAATTCTCCACACCTTTGGGGGCCAAGCCCTCACATTGAGGGGCTAGGTCCGCGCCGGAGCGGTTGGCACCACGCCGACTGGCGCCAAAACCGGCACCAGCGGCCTTTGACACCCGGCGCCGGGGCTGGCCGAAAGGCTGACGTCACCATGGCGGAAGGGAAAGAGTTCCCCCATGGCACTGTCCCGCCCGCCGATCGGTGTGCCCCGATCATGGGCCCGGCCACCGTGGGGGCACCCCCCGGGGTCCGATCGCCCTACGCCCCCCCCCCAGGACTCCGGTGGCCCGCTCGCGCCACCGATCCCGCCGCCACCAGAGGTGGTTCAAACCTCGGTGGCGGGAGAGGCCTCCCAGCGGAGGGACTTCAGCCCATCGCGAGCCGGAGAATCGCCGCAGGGGGCTCGCCGCTCGGTGCGGCGTGTTTACCACACCCGCCAATTCCCGGGTGGCGGAGAATTTCTGCCACGGCGGGGGCGGGAATTACTCCAGCCCCTGGTGATTCTCCGACCCTGCTGGGGGTTGGAGAATTTCGCCCCAGATGGCTCTCCTCCAGAACACAACCACATCGGCACTTTTAGTCAAATTTAGCCCAAAGGTTCTGACTTATTTCACCCACAAATAAGAAAGGGAAAGAATAGGAATAACATGCCAGGGAATGGGATAATGCAGGAAAAGAGGAAAAGGCCAAGAGCAGCGGGTGAACAAGTCAGTGGACCCATGAGGCAAGGCGTCCCCGTTCACCGCGGAGAGAGGGAGACCGACGACTCGAACAACGGCCTCCCCCCACCCCCATCGCCTGGAGATGGATGGAAGATGGTCCTGATGAAGGAATTGATGGCGATGAGGGTGGCGTCAAAAATGGAGATCCAGGCGGCGGACAAGATGGCAGTGACAGAGGCGTTGGTCGGCAAGCAGCCGGCGATCGACAGAATGGGGAAGAAGATGGAAGCTCAGGGGAAGATGATCCTAGAGCTGGAAAAGGCATCGACGCACCAGAGTGACAATCCAAAATTAAAATGTTGGTGGCAACCCAGGGGAGCCTGCAGGGGAGGGTCAAAGACCAGGAGAATCGGTCTTGGCGCCAAAATATCCGCATCGTGGGCCTGCCCGAGGGGATCGAGGACAGGCGGCCCGGATGCTGGGCAACCTAGTCAGGAGGGTCAGCTTCCCCAAGCTGCCGGAGATCAATAAGGCACGCAGATCGCTCCCACCGAAGGCCAAGGCAGGGGAACAGACAAGGGGAATAATTGCCAAGTTACATCGTTATCAGGACTGGGAGAAGATCCTGCGGTGGACAAGGCAGACGAAGGCGAGCAGCAGGTAAGGATTTAGAATCCGGATGTACCAGGACAATGTGGCAAAGCGCCGGGCCGAGTTCAACCAGGCCAAATCGGCCCTGTACAAAAGCAGGGTGAAATTTGGAATGCTGGTCCCAGCCAGGCTCTGGGTCACATTCCAAAACAAGGAGCATTATTTCAACACCCCGGCCGAGGCAGACGGGTTCGTACAGGGGACAGACAAGGCAGCGTTGAGGACGAAGCAGAGGAGGAAAAAGGCAAAAAAGAACTGTGACGGACTTACAGTATGCGCGGGACTGAACTGCCTAGCTTTGAGCATAAATGTCAGACCACAGGGGAGGGCGAGGACAGCGGAACGCAGGAGAGGGTGAAGAAGAGACAGAGGGAACAGCTATCTAGGGGGCATAGGAAAGGGGTCAGATCAGCCCCGGGAGAGGGGCCACCACACGAGCAGGGAAAGCTAGCGCTCGGCAGCACAAAAGCAAGGAGGGGCCGCGGCGCACCTCCTTGCAGGGAGGGAGCGTCTGGCGGGGGGTTGGGGGGGGGGGGGGGAAGGGTGCTGGAGGGGACAGAGGGGAGAAGGGGGAACACAAACGAGATACAAGGATAAGAGAGGGATGGTTTTCAGATTGTCTTCAGCAGGTAAGGTGCAGGTTGAGGGAATGAAATAGAGCCGCAAGCAGACACTATGGAGGGACCCTGAACAAAGGGAGACCCCAGAGTGCAGTGGCGCACCTATATGGCATACCTATAGTTGGTGGCCATGTTGGGTGCCCCCTGGACAAAGGGAAACCCCAGAGCGCAGGGCCCAACCTCATGGTGAGAACGGTGACCGTGGCCATTTTGGACTGCCCCCCCAACATAGGAAATCCCAGAGTGCAGCTGCACGTCCACCAGGTAAATATGGTTGATCACGCAAGAAGGGGGGGGGGGGAACAAAAGCCCCCCACCAGGATTATCACCCGGGAAGATAACGGCCCAGCGAAAAGATCCAGAGTCTTCGCCCACTTGAGAGTTTGAAAGCCGACATAGTCTTCCTTCAAGTGGCGCACCTGAGGGAGAAGGGCCGACTGCGGATAAGGAAGGGCTGGGTGGGACAGACGTACCACTCATGTTCCAGGACAAGGGCTTGGAGGGGTAGCTATCTAGATTAGCAAGAGGACGGTGTTTATGCCAACAAGGACGGTTACGGACCTAGGGGGACGGTACCTCATGGTCAGCAGTGCCCTAGACGGAGCACCTGTAGCCCTGGTAAACGTGTACGCATCCAACTGTGATGACATAGATTTCATAAAGAAGACCATGGCGGTAATCTCTGACATCGACACACACCGACTGATCATGGAGAGGGGGACTTTAACTGTGTACAGGACCCGCAAAAGCACTAAAAATACATAGAAAATAGAAGCAGGTGGACGCCATTCAGCCCTTCGAGCCTGCTTCGCCACTCATTGTGATCATAGCTGTTCACTAAATTCAATACCCTGATCTCACCTTTCCCCCGTATCCTTTGATTCCTTTAGCCCCAAGAGGTATATGGAATTCCGTCTTGAAATTACACAATCTTGGGCAGCACAGTGGCGCAGTGGTTAGCACTGCTGCCTCATGGCGCCGAGGTCCCAGGTTCGATCCCGGCTCTGGGTCACTGTCCGTGTGGAGTTTACACATTCTCCCCGTGTTTGCGTGGGTTTCGCCCCCACAACCCAAAGATGTGCAGGCGAGGTGGATTGGCCACACTAAATTGCCCCTTAATTAGAAAAAATGAATTGGACACTCTAAATTTATAAAATAAAAAAAATAAAGAAATTACACAATCTTTTGGCCTCAACTACTTTCTGTGGTAGTGAATTCCACAGGTTCACCACTCTCTGGGTGAAGAAATATTTCCTCACCTCAGTCCTGAAAGGTTTAGCTCTTATCCTCAAACTATGACCCCCTCATTCTGGACTCTCCACCCGTCGGGAATATTCTTTCTGATTCTGCCCTGTCTAATCCTGTTAAAATGTTATACATTGCTATGAGATTGCTTCTCAGCCTTCTACACTCCAATTAATATATTCCTAACCAAACTAGTTTCTCCTCAACAACAGTCCCGGCATCCTAGGAAGCAGCCTGGTAAAACTTTACTGCACTCCCTCGTTATAGCTGTGGTTCAAACATGGACAAAAGAGCTGAATGCCAGAGGTGATGTGAGAGTGACTGCCCTTGACATCAAGGCGGCAGTTGATTGAGTATGGCATCAAGGGGCCCTCGCTAAACTGGAGTCAATGGGAATCAGAGGGAAAACTCTGCTGGTTGGAGTCATACCTGGCACAGAGGAAGATGGTTGTGGTGTTTGGAGGTCAATCATCTCAACTCCGGGACATTACTGCAGGAGTTCCTCAGGGTAGTGTCCCAGGCCCAACCATCTTCAGCTGCTTCATCAATGATCTCCCTTCCATCATAAGGTCAGAAGAGGGGATGTTCGCAGTGCACAAAGTTCAGCACCATTCATGTCTCCTCAGATAATGATGTGGAGATGCCGGCATTGGACTGGGGTGAGCACAGTAAGAAGTCTTACAACACCAGGTTAAAGTCCAACAGGTTTGTTTCAAACGGTAGCTTTCGGAGCACTGCTCCTTTCACCTGAGGAAGAAGCAGAGCTCCGAAAGCTAGTGTTTGAAACAAACATGCTGGACTTTAACCTGGAGTTGTAAGACTTCTTACTGTCCTCAGATAATGAAGTAGTCAATGTTCAATTGTAGCAAGACGTGGACAATATCCAGGCTTGGGCTGACGCGTAGCAAGTTACATTCGCCGCCACACTACTGCCAGGCAATGACCACGTCTTACAAGAGGTGAACTAACCATCACCCCTTGACATTCAATGGCATTACCATCACTGAAACCCCTGCAATCAACATCCTGGGGGTTACCATGGAACAGAAAATGAGCTGGACTCGTCATATTATTACTGTGGCTACCAGAGCAGGTCAAAGACTAGGAATCCTACAGCGAGTAACTCACCTCCTGACTCCCCAAAGCCTGTCCACCATCTACAAGGCACAAGTCAGGAATGTAATGGAATACTATCTATTGCCTGGATGAGTGCAGCTCCAACAACACTGAAGAGGCTCAACACCATCCAGGACAAAGCAGCCCGCTTGATTGCTACCCTCCCACAAACATTCAATTCCTTCACCACCGATGAACAGTGGCAGCCGTGTGTACCATCTACAAGATGCACTGCAGTAACTCACCAAGGTTCCTTAGGCAGCACCTTCCAAGAGGTAGGGTTGGTCAGGGACTGTGTTCTACCTGACGATGGTCAGTAATTGGTTTTCTTTCTGAGAGAACTGGGCAGAAACGTTTTGGAACGTTTTCTATCTCCTTGTTGAAATGAAAAGACTTGGTTTATTGTTCCAATGTTTAAAAAAAAATTTAGTGAAACCAATTAATTTTTTTTTCCAATTAAGTGACAATTTAACATGGACAATCCACCTACCCTGCATATCTTTGGGTTGTAGGGACGAAACCCATGCAAACACGGGGAGAGTGCGCAAACTCCACTCGGACAGTGACCCAGAGCCGGGATCGAACCTGGGACCTCGGTGCTGTGAGGCAGCAGTGCTAATCACTGCTCCACTGTGCTGCCCTTGTTCCAACAGCAATGACTGCCCTGCACATACTTCGCTGTGAATCTGGAATGGTGCTGTGTCTGCAGGGACGGAAGACAACCTTGCCAGAGAAAACCATCTCAAGCCGACAATTAAGAAGTGTCAAAACGAAAGCTGAACTTCAGTAAGGAGCTAACTAGAAGTCACCCAGTGCTTCAATGGTCTTTAATCTTTTATTTTTTTTGTTTTTTGCCATCTTTTCCCCTCTCTGTTGTTTCTCTGTGTGTGTGCATGTAGCGAGTGGGGATTGTTAGGAAGGGAAGATTTGAAAAGGGGTATTAGACAGTTACATTTTCTGTCCGTTTAATTATAATACTGTATATAATGAACAGTTGCTTGAGTTGCAAAGTTACAAACACTTTGAATAACATTTTACTTCACCAGTGTTGTGCCTCCGGGTCATGTGGGGCTGGAATTGACTCCGCAGCATCCCAAGGTGTCCTGGCTGGTGTGAAAGCAGCAATGTTGTATCGCTGGAAGGAGGCAACTTGCCTCAACACTGAGCAATAAAATCCAGGTGGAAAGAGAAATGAAAAAGTGGCGAGCAATAAGAACATAAGAACTAGGAGCAGGAGTAGGCCATCTGGCCCCTCGAGCCTGCTTCGCCTTTCAATGAGATCATGGCTGATCTTTTGTGGACTCAGCTCCACTTTCTGGCCTGAACATCATAACCCTTAATCCCTTTATTCTTCAAAAAATTATCTATCTTTATCTTAAAAACTTTTAATGAAGGAGCCTCAACTGCTTCACTGGGCAAGGAATTCCATACATTAACAACTCGCTGGGTGAAGAGGTTCCTCCTAAACTCAGTCCGACATCTACTTCCACTTATTTTGAGGCTATGCCCCCTAGTTCTGCTTTCACCCACCAGTGGAAACAACCTACCCGCATCTATCCTATCTATTCCCTTCATAATTTTAAATGTTTCTACAAGATCCCCCCTCACCCTTCTAAATTCCAATGAGTACAGTCTACTCAACCTCTCCTCGTAATCCAACCCCTTCATCTCTGGGATTAACCTAGTGAATCTCCTCTGCACACCCTCCAGTGCCAGTATGTCCTTTCTCAGGTAAGGAGACCAAAACTGAACACAATACTCCAGGTGTGGCCTCACTAACACCTTATACAATTGCAGCATATCCTCCCTAGTCTTAAACTCCATCCCTCTAGCAATGAAGGACAAAATTCCATTTGCCTTCTTAATCACCTGTTGCACCTCTAAACCAACTTTTTGCAACTCATGCACTAGCACACCCAGGTCTCTCTGCACAGCAGCATGTTTTAATATTTTATCATTTAAATAATAATCCCTTTTGCTGTTATTCCTACCAAAATGGATCGCCTTCCTTAAAAAGAGGAACTAGAAATATGTTGAAATGTTTTTGAATACGTTAAAGAGCAAAGAGGACACTGAACAGTGGCTGAGGTGAGGGATATTCATCTGCACTAAAAAGCACCAATGTGACATCTTTAAGATATAAGTTTTTACAAATCAAAGAATATTCTTCCAAACGTCAATTATGACTTTAGATCATTTTCAGGCATCTGTGCTGAATCAGAGGAAAGCATCATAAAAGAATGGGGGCAAAGGGCTGCAGAATGAGTGAGGGAATCTTCCTTACGCCAGTATTTCAGCTGAGATCTGGCTAAACGGGTAATGCCTTTGTTAAACTTATCTCCTATCTAGGGTTGCCAACCCTCCAGTGACTTGAGTGAAAGATCAAAGCTGACACTCCCAGTACAACACTGAGCAGCAAGTGCTGCAGTGTAAGAGGTGCCACCTCTCAGATGAGATGCCTTTGCCTTCACAGTTTGAAGTAAAAATCCCCGGTGAATTCTCCCTCCGATACCTCAGGAAAATAATCGCTGAGGAAACAGATTATCTGGTCGGCAGCTCTTTGCTGATCCTGGACCTTTCTGGCCACCATACAGTGTCTACATTTCAAAAGTACATCTTTGACTGTCAAGCACCTTGGAATATTCTGAGCCAGGGAGAGATGCTGCTGAAATGTACATTTGTCTGTTTTGTTAAATTGCCTCTTGGTTGGACCTCATGGTGAGAGCCATGCATATTTGTTCAATAAAATGTACAATTTATGCAAATGTTTGCATTGTAGGATTTAAGCATTTCGCTGATGGACAACTCTGGGAACTATGCTTTCATACTGAAGGTCAGTTAAGCTCAAGTAGTAGACAAACTGTTTGTACATCTGTATGGCTTGAAGCACTGGTTGGTTCAATTATTGAGCAGAGGCCTGTGAGACGTTGACCCCTTGACAATTATCACAGTGCCAACATTGCACTTGCGGAGGGCGTGCTGTGCCTGACGTCCATTGTAGCAATCTTCACATTCTGAATATTACTTAACACAGCGGAGGGGTATTAAGTGCTGATCTGGAAGGAACACATGGTACATAACGACAGTCCTTTTAAGAGGAATTTAATGCCAGTTGGTATCCTTGATGTTAAACTGCTGCCTTCTATTTTATTGCAATAATTATGCTCACTGCTACTTTAAAAAGGTTTTAGATTATTTTGAATTTGGAGAAACGGATTGAGATATACTTCCGAAATCAGCAAGCAACATAAACATAACTTGCAAGCAGGTATAAATCTTCAGAACATTTGTTGTCGAGGTGTTTACTTAAGCAAACTTACAGCATTTCTCAAAAGAGACTAACTGAATACTGGAAAACTGAACTAAAAACGGAAAATGCTGTAAATATTTTTAACTTCTGGTGCCCGGCATACACGAAGATGGAAAATAAATCATATCACTGTGCAGTTCATATGTGTTCATGTGGTGCATAACTTTCCTGCAGTGGTATTGGGAAAGATAGATTTAGGGTCAACCAGAGTCCTTACGTGGGCCATTTACTTCCAATTGATGTTGTAAAGCCCGACGCAGACAAGATGGCAGTTATATGACAGACAGCCATTTCTGTACAAGCAAACTTTACAGTGTTTTCTTTGTATGAAAGCTTATCTTTCTAAGTTTATCCTGTGTTATAGTGACTTCACCTTTTCTCAACTTCTCTACCAGGATGTCGAATGGTGCTGGTAAGAGCACCACACAGCGGCTTCAACAGATTCTAACAAACGCTCGCATCCCCTCCGGCATTACAATATTTGGATGTTTGAGCACCTGTACTTGTATCACCAGATGCGTCCCAGCTTGTACTTGGAGCAGTCTGCACCCAGAAAGATAGACCGATAGTAGGTGCCCTCACTGACAGAGACTCATAATGCACAGATCAAAAAACTAACTTCATGTTATAGTCTTTGCATGTCAGAAATTTCATGAATTCATACATGGTCGTCCGGCAAATGTTGAAACAGAACATCAGCCACACGTAACTACCATAAATAAAGTTCTCCACACTGCGTCTGCACAGCTACAACACATGATGCTAACGTTTCCACACTACAATCTCAGCATCGCCCACAAAAAATGGCAAGAAGCTTTACTTGGCTGGTGCCGTCTCCAGATCTTTCCTACCCACCACAGATCAGGCAGATTGTGAGGAAGTCATAGATATTATGGCAATAGATGGACTGTCCTCTTGTCGAATTCAGGAACTTAAACAGGCCTTACAGACAGAAATCACACGCAGGTAACTGCACAACATCACGATGAAGGGCTGGGCAGAATTCTCACCGGAGCTTCTGCATGAGCTCCGCACATTCTTTGCTATCAAAAATGGACTGACCACACAGGATGAATTCATACTGCATGGCCAGTGATTTGTCATCCTCACTGCCCTCCAGATGTACTGCACACAAGAATTGCCCCAAGGGCACCCCGGATTGGGAACAGACAAATACACAGCCAGGGAATTACTGTACTAGCCGTCCATGAACACAGACATGGAGATGGAAATCCCCAGACCCCCACTGTGCAATGCACTTAAACCACATCAAGCAAAGGAACTGCCACAATTACATGATATTACAATCCTGGAGCAGACCGCAACAGTTGCTAGCGTACCAGCCAGAAACCAGAACACTTTATTTAATTTGTAAGACTGCGAGGAAAGGATACCTCGCTCCAGGAATGACTCCACGTATTAAAACAAACAATATTACTAACACAGGATTAAGCTAACTTTAACATCATATGAATAATATCTTACAATTACCAGTTCAAGAGTGCTTCACAATAAAATGTAACACTTGAACTCCGAACTGCTATCTTTTTTTAATCTCCAATCAAGCAAAACCCATTTCAGGTCAAAAGACACATTTAAAATAAAGGTAGAACATACAGGATTACTTGTCAAATTTTGGATAGAGACCTTTTGAGTCTGGTTGAAGAGAGAGATCTGACACACTGTCAGAATAATGCAGAATCCTTGGCTGTCTTCTTCAGAAACTGCTTCTCGGCTCAACTTCCAGGCAAAAACTAAAGCTCTACACCCGACTGCTTCAGCCCCTGGCTCCGCCCATTAACTACATCATCTCTATCTCACTAACTGGGTTACAACTAACTTTCTAAGATGAAACACAATGGGCAGGATTCTCCATCAGCGGGATCCTCCATTTCGCCAGCGGCGCACTCAAGCCCGTGGATTTCCCAATGGTGTGGGGATGTCCACAATGGGAAACCCCATTGGCCGGCTGCCGGGACGGAGGATTCCGTTGCTAGGCGGGGGTGCGCCGGACCAGAAAATGGGTGCAGCAGGATGGAGAATCTCGCCCAATGTCTCTAATTGTCTACTCCCCAAGGTACATTCTTTCTATAAACAAAATTCCATTAGCCCCAGTTCGGTGAACATATACATGGTTGGAATGAATGATGATTTTTTTTTCATGATGTTTTAATTACCCCTTCTGTAGCCCCAGTACCTTGTCTTTTAAACTAGGATTTTGTAAACCCTTGCTGCAGTAGAGACACTCACACACTAACCCAGGCTATTAAGCATTACAACACCAGAAACATATAATACAATGAAACATAAGATCCTCTTGGGTCAGCGACTTAACTCGCAGGTCTGCCGCATATGCACAGTGTGACGACCCAGAAGCGCGGACGTACGGGCGTTCAAACTGCCAGCCGACTTTTTATTTTCCTGCTTGAAGTCATGCGCTTTGCTGGAGCTGCTGAATGAAAAATTCAGCTGCTTCACAAACTTGGACAACTTGCCCGGATGTTGGGTAAGTTTCTACATCTTTTTACTTGCACTTTTACTTTTTGGTCTAGGATCATCGAGCAGAGGCATAAGACATCGGGAGAAAATTTTTGGGAAGTTAATATTTTATATTATTAGAGTTTAACATTTATAAATATGTTTAAAATGAAATAAAATGAAAATAAGATATAATTTTTAAACTTTGATTTGTCATGAGGATGTTAATTCCATTAAAGGAACTACAAATGGATAGATAGAATAGATAGAACAGTTCAGCACAGAACAGGCCCTTCGGCCCTCGATGTTGTGCCGAACAATGATCACCCCACTTAAACCCATGTAACCCGTATACCCGTAACCCAACAATCCCCCCATTAACCTTACACTACGGGCAATTTAGCATGGCCAATCCACCTAACCCGCACATCTTTGGACTGTGGGAGGAAACCGGAGCACCCGGAGGAAACCCACGCGCACACGGGGAGGACGTGCAGACTCCGCACAGACAGTGACCCAGCCGGGAATCGAACCTGGGACCCTGGAGCTGTGAAGCATTGATGCTAACCACCATGCTACCGTGAGGCCCCCATGGTAGAATACCGTAGAATACCGTAGAATACCGGTAGAATACCACATAGAATGCAGAGATCACTCACTAACAAGTATGATTGTCCACCTAAGATACTCCATGTCACTGATTACAAGTTCTGTGGGTCCTTGCGTGACTGATGATCCCAATCCTCGAGCCGCATCTTCAATCACTCAATTGGCATGAATTTCCAAAAGGTGGGATCGGTCCTTCGATGGTAAGTCGCGGGTATTCCTTTCTCAGGGTCCGTTTCTGGGTCTCCTCTTGCTGTTGGATTTTCTCAAAGCATTATGACCGTTTAACCAGGAGCTTCCTCCAAGTAGGTCTCTTCAGAGCAAAGGTCTCCCAGGTAGTGACGTCTTTGTTCCATTTCTTGAGGTAAGCCTTCAAGGTGTGTTTGAAGATCTTCCTTTGTCCTGACCTTGTTCGAGATGCTTTCTTGAGTTGGGTGAAGAAGATTTGATTTGGCAGTCGGGAGTCTGACATCCTAAGCGTATGGGTGACTCAGCGGAGTTGGTGTAGGATGATCATGGCCTCAATATTGGTGCTACTGACTGCTTCAAGGACACTAATGATAGCACTCATGTCCTCCCAGCTGGTTCAGAGCGAAAGTACATTTATATTTTGTAATGTATTTTAAGCTGCGTTGTTTCAGAGTCTCCCTGATGAAAATTTCATCCTTATGAGCTTCAGTGATTGCTTCAAATGTTTCAACAAAGTTTACTGCTTTTGTTGGTATATTTAAGTCTCCTGATTGCTGAAGTCAAAGAACTTGCTTTATTGTCCTGAAAGCAGTGAGTACCCGGCACTTCCTTTGCTCTAAACCTGAAATGATACTCTGAGTTTATAGACAAAGTAGACAACCTTGCCAGAGAAAACCATCTCAAGCCTAGAAGGAAGAAGTATCAAAACAAAAGTTGAGGATCAGAAATGCACTAACTGGAAGTCATCCAGTTTCCTCTCAACCTCCCATTCCCCTCTGTATTGACTGTATGGGTGAGTAGACAGAGGGTTAGCTAGGAAGGAGGTTTGGGATCGGGGTATTAGATAGTCAGTTTAAATTTTTTCTGCCAGTTCAAATATTTTTTTTTTTGTAAATTTAGAATACCCAATTCAATTTTTCCAATTAAGGGGCAATTTAGCGTGGCCAATCCACCTACCCTGCGCATTTTTGGGTTGAAACCCACACAAACACGGGGTGAATGTGGAAACACCACACGGACAGTGACCCAGAGCCGGGATCGAACCTGGGACCTCGGCGCCATGAGGCTAACCCACTGTGCCACCGTGCTGCCTCTGCCATTTCAATTATAATGCATAAGAACAGGTTACTTGTGTTAAAGTTACAAACCTGGTGACTTTAGATTACTGGGCTCAGCCAAGGACCTCTTATTTCACCTGTGTTGTGACTCCGATTCAAGTAGGGCTGGAATTGATTGCGTAATAACCCAGGATGTTGTGACAACTGCCACAAACAAAGTAGTATTTGCAACAACATCAAACTAAACCTGAGTGGCAGCGACTAATAAATAATTTAGTTTCGCTGATGCTTGTGTGATGAAAAGATACCACTGTTGACCTGAAACTCTCTCCACGAAAGGCAAATATTTTACATTGACAAAGCATGATCATTTCCCACAGATGCAGGAGGAGGAGAACATTCAACCATTCAAGTCCGTTCCACCATTCAGTTAGATGATTGATTTCGATCCGAACTCCACTTACCCCCTTGGTTCTGTAACTCCTAAATTCCCTTTCCGAAAAAGAAAACTATGAATCTGCATGTTGAAAGCTTTAAATTACACCACCTCACTGCATCACACCCTCCCACATCAGCCACCCCCCCCCCCCCCCCCCCCCCCCCCTCCCCACACGCCCGCACCCTCCCCTAGTCTCGGCAGCTTTCTGTGGGGTAAGATTATTCCAGATTTCCACCGCTCTTTGAGTGAAGAGGTGATTTTTGTCATCTTTCTCTGGAACAACTATACCCAATTTTAACGCTATGCCCCAGACCCTTGTTGTCGACTTGCCCCTCACCAGAGGAAATATTTTCTCTCATATCGACTGCAGCTTTGCTGTGTTTTGCTGTATTATTTTCCCTCTAACTCCATAAATTCTTCTTGGGCCATACACTCTTGTTCTTAACTCTGAAATGCACCTGTGTCCAGTTCTTCAACAAACGGCCACAATTGCAGAACACACCTTCATGGAACATGCGTGTGTGCAGTTAATTTTGGAGCAGAGCTGGCAGGTGCAAATCCAGGCGAAAAGGGAAATAAAGGAGAAGGGAGCAATGCCTTCTTTCAGAAGAAGAACAGAACACACATTGAAACCTTTCTGGTCAAGTTTAAAGAGGAAGGAAGAGATTGAATAGTTAACAGAGGTAAGGGCATTTCATCTGCTAATATACACCTGGGACATACCCAGTGCTAAAAGTGTCATTGCTACTGCAGTCTGGACCCATGAAGATGCCAGATGGTGTTATTATTGTCGCACACACTGGATGTGGGTCATGCTAAAAGGTGCCGCAGTAATCGCGTGTAGCGAGGCAATGCAAGGTAAAACAAAAGTCATTCTCACCTCATATACTGTGAACAAGTTCATTAACATTCAGTTCGACCTAATGTTGAATTGCAACATCATCTTGCCAAATGTACATATTTCTATCACGCTCCTTAATAAGGAAAGTTGTAATTGTGGATGTTATCAATTGTACACAATAAAGTAACTAATATTTTCATTGCAAAACTCCAGGTTGAGGGTGCCAAAATAACATTGATGAGTATCACTTTATGGGCTGGAAGATGAGAAAATAAGAAGTTAAATGTAATAATATTGGTGACAAATTTAAACAATATGTATTTTATATTCCAATCCCTCTTATTCAGACCAGAACTCGAACGGTACTCCCGCTGAAAGGACAGTGCTGTGATGGAAATATATGGATAAATGGGTAGAATTCAGAATTTAGAACTGAGAAAGTGGGCACATAGTCAAGTGTAGCCATTTTTAACCAGAAACTATTGGAGAGGGTACAGAAGCGGTTTACTGAGATATTGCCTGATATAGAGGGTATTAGCTATGTAGAGAGGTTAGATAAACTCTCTGTTCTCATTGGAATGACGGAGGTTGAGAGGCGACCTGATAGAAGTCTACACGATTCTGAGTGGCATGGGCAGAGTGGATAGTCAGATGCTCTTTCCTCGGGTAGGGTAGAAGAGGGGAGGAGTCTCAAGAACTAGGGAGCATAGGTTTAAAGTGCGTGGGGAAAAGTTTAGAACAGATGTGCGAGTCAGGTTTTTTGCACAGAGGGTGGTAAATATATGGAACGTGCTACCTGGGGAGGTGGTGGGAGCAGGTACATTAGCAACATATAAGGGGCATCTAGACAAATATATGAACAGGGTGGGAATGGAAGGTTACCGACTCCGTAAGTGCAGACGGTTTTAGTTTTGCCGGGTACCATGGTCGGCACATGGGCCGAAGGGCCTGTTCCTGCGCTGGATTGTTCTTTGTATACACATGACCAGTACTCGCTGACAGCTTTGGTGTTGAAAGAGTTAACAATCAGCAAGCTAAAAATCACACAAGCCTCTGGCTGCTCAATTCCCAAACGCAGAAACCTGGCGATGAGAAATGTTGACAGCAATGGTTCCCGGCCTTTTCCTTCATGGGGATCACTGATCATCATCAAAAGCTTTCGCGGACCACAGTCCAGGGTTGACGGGAGTTGAACTCATATTATATGTCAAGAGGGGTATTAAAAACTCAGCTACACCCAGTAGTTTATGATTACACACTCACAAATACATTGCCTCGTCACAGCACATTTACGTAAATGAGAAGTCTGATGTTTCGCAGACATCAAATGCTGGATGTCAGGATCAGGGATGATAGCATCAATCAGAGTTCTAATTCAATGTTAAGTTTATTCCGATCTAAGGGCAGCACGGTGGCCTAGTGGTTAGCACAACCGCCTCACGGCGCTGAGGTCCCAGGTTCGATCCCGGCTCTGGGTCACTGTCCGTGTGGAATTTGCACATTCTCCCCGTGTCTGCGTGGGTTTCGCCCCCACAACCCAAAAATATGCAGAGTAGGCAGATTGGCCACGCTAAATTGCCCCTTAATTGGAATAAAATAATTGTTTAATCTAAAATTTATTTTAAAAAAAATTTTTTTTTAAGTTTATTCCGATCTTTGGTCTTCAATGCGACAAACCCTGAAAATCCAGATTCGCAAAAATAGGTTGCAGGAAAAGGCATCAGAACCTTTCCTGCCTGTGGGATGGTTCTGGGTATTCTGAGGCAACTTTAGTCAAAGGTCAGTCAGGTGGTTCCTTACATTGTTCACTTTCTTAAACCCAAAATATGTGACTGTTTGAAGTGGCTGACTTGAACTCGGGTGAGGGCGATTGGTGAGGGAGTGCTTCCAATCTAAGGTAGTCTATGGGGGTGATTCAGCCACCACGTTTGCCCACCGTGGAGCCGGGCACGATGGGTGAATACCAGGAGAGACCCAAATTGGGCCTCGCGTCGGGCGCTGAGCAAATCTTGAGTCACCCGTATTGCTGTGCTTGGCACGATCTGGATCTCACACTCACCCGGGGGTCGCACTGCAACCCTGAGTCCTCAACAGGTGCCAATTAGTACTGGTCTCCACAGGCGGAGAACGGTCTTGATGGCCCCTCAGGGTACTTGGTGGCCATTAAAGCCCTCCGAGGTTGGGGACTGTACCCTGGCACTCACCTCGGCACCCAGGCACTATGACAGTGCCAAGCGGGCACCTGGGCACAAGGCTCATGTTTGGTACTGCCGGGGTGTCGGGGCACTGTCCGGCTGTCAGGCTGGAATTGTCAGTGTGCCCAGGAGCTAGATTGGCATTGCCAAGGACTGCCATGCCCATGAAAGGAAGGTGAGAGGTCAAGGCTGAGGAGGGAGGGCAACCAACAGTCGATGCTCGAGGCCAGGCCTTCCTGGCAAGAGCTGAGCAAAGCAGCAGTCGGGAGGTGCGAAGAAGGCCAGGCAAGCTGGGTACTCTAACTGAAGGAATGTTGGAAGAGATATTGCTGATCGTGAAACTTTCAAAAGTCATATTAAGACGTTGTGTGCATTTGCTCAAAGACTTAAATTGTCCGGAAGAATCGTGCTGCGTTATCAGCTCTGTTTGATAAGGAGTGTTCTTATTGGAGGAGAGTGCTGAGATGTCTGTTGGTGCCACAATTAAAATGTCTTCCTTGGGACCATCTCTCAGAGATGGTCCGCTCGTGAAATGCTGTTCTGGTTTTGAGACTGAACTTTGTAGATATAAAGGAAAGTTAGCAGACTTGGTTCCATCAAATTCAGAGAAAACTCGTGTGGAAGCTGAAACAAAATCCTTTGCAGAGAAGTTTTAAACGTTTGAAATTGCAGTTTTTACTACCATGTTTAACGGTTTACTTCAAAGGATTAAAGCTGTTAGAAAATCACTGCAAAATGTTGATCCAACTTTATTGAATGTTTCACAATTGTTAGCTTCATTTAGAAGTTTTGTCATGGAAGTTCAAAATGACTGTACCTCAGTGGAAGCAGAGGCAACTAAAATTAACAAAGAATAAAGGTGCCCCTGATAGTGAGAAGTGTACAAGACACAGGAAGTTTTTTTTAATGAAACCAGAGACAATGAAATAACTTTAAAAGGGAAAGAGAAGATCAGTGTTGAGACTGTCAATGTTATTTGTGTCACAACAATGACACAATTGCAAAGTAGCAGTGAAGCTCTGAAGAAGACCGTTGAATTATTTTGGAAGCTTTTTGACAAAGGTTTGGGTGAAAATCTCTGCAGTAAGAGGTTAATTGAATTCTACCAGGCAGACATGGACACAAATCATTTTGAAGATGAAGTGAAACAACCCATTCATTTAATAGATAATGACAAACTCTGTGGCTTTGAGATCAATCATGGTCATAATGAATGGAGGAACATGCTCAAAGGACTGAATGGCCTCCTCCTGCTCTTATTTTCAATGTTTCTATGATGTCACCAGCTTATTTGTACATAGATACAGAGGAGAACACAAGAACACGATACAGTTGGACTAGTACAATTACCATAAGACAAAGAAGAGAAACAACAGCTCGTTCAAAGCTCATTCAGCTTCTCAGAACATCATGGCTAAGGAGGAACGTCCCAAACATAAAGGGGCAACAGGATACCAACCACAGTACAGGACCAGGCCCACACCTACGCACTCTCACACACGTGTGAAAACATCCCGAGGACCTTCGCAGCGCTGTTTTCACAGTAGCACAGTGGTTAGCACTGTTGCTTCACAGCGCCAGGGACCCAGGTTCGATTCCTGACTTGGGTCACTGTCTGTGCGGAATCTGCACGTTCTCCCCGTGTCTGCGTGGGCTTCTTCCTCCGCATGGGTGTGGTCCTGCTACTCTCCGGCTATCTCAAGGTCTCCATCCTCAAAGGACGTTCGGGCTTTCAGCTCGGGCATGACCCCGGCAGGCTGTGCCCGCTCACACTGGTTGTGCTCGAGTTTGTCCTGCAATGAGACAGAGTGGAGGCGGGTGTGCTGCCAGGTCAGATAGTGTTGAAGTCTCACATGCGTGGGGGATGTGAGTGGGAGCAGGAATGTTAGGAGCACTTTATCAACTGGTGGGACCTTGGGGAGTGTAGTGGGTAGGGGTGGGGGGGGGGGGGGGGGGGCAGTGGAGAGGGGAGCATCAGGACAAATTTTGGTATCCCATGAAATGGCCAGGTGAGATACCACCATGGAGGTGTTATGGGTGTGTGAAGGGTGCAATGGAAATCACGAGGAGGCAGACTCACACCGGTTGAGCGAAGAGGTTTGTTCGTCTTCTTTTGGTCCTGTAGCCCCGTCCTCCCATGCAGCGAGCTGGCACTTGCTATCATGGGCACAGCCTCCCGGGCAGGGGCGGTGACCTTGCCTGATGAAAGTCTGTCTGATCGTGGGTCGGGGATGTCATGATATGCAAACATGCAACCAATAAACACTCAGAATAGGACATGACCAATGGGCAGTCAGGACACTCAGGTGGCATCACCACAAGGGGGCATGACATAAACACTATAAAAGGGATGAGGGGCTCACACCCTGCCTCTTTCCACAGAAAAAAAAAATCTAGAGAGTTAGACAGGGTTGATCAGCAGCTTCACACCCCAGCACGTGGCTTAGAGCAAGCTGGTACAGTTAGACTGAGTTACTACAGTTAGATTAGCAGAGACTCGAACTCAGTTGAGAACTGTGTTAATAGTTCAATAAACATGTTGAACTCATTTCAGAGTCTGGAGCATCCTTTAGTTAAGACTGCATCAAGTAGCAGCCTGTGTTATCCGAAGCAGCATAACACAACAGGGGATGACACGTCTCCTCTCCACACCATCCAGAAGTTAGGTGTGGTCTCCCTTCGTGAAATGTGATGCTATCTTCCTGGCAGTAATCCCCCTCAACTCGACTTGGAACATGTGCTGGTGATGTTTTTAAAAAGAGCGCCCCACCGATTACAGAAATTACGTTTTTCATTGGGCGAGCCAATGAGAGGCAAGCTGCCAGGAGCGTGCCATGAATCACCTGGGCAAAAAATATAAAACTTTTGTTAAAGGGGCTGAATATACGACGAGTTTTCCCAGATTTCCCGCCGGGACCGAAACTTTGAAAAAGTATCGGACAATTTGATCTTCAGTTCTGCATGCAGTGCCAACGAGATAAAGCGGAAAGGGAATTTCGCCTTCAGGGAAAGAACATCCATTGAGCTAAGATGAAAACTGAACGTGCTATAATGAGAAGTGAATCCTGTAACCGAGCTCCTTTGTGGAGCACCTTTGTTAATCTCCATCCTGTCTGCAGCCTGTCCTGGTGTGCAGTCTGAAAGATGCATTTCGAGTGACTAGTCTTTCATTTCAAATCGGATAGACTTTGCTCTTCAACCAGCACCTGGAACTGCTGAACCATTTTTTCAATTAACTCGTTGAGATAATTGGGACAATACAACTTTGCCTCGATACTGTCACTCCTATGTATTTCAGGTACAGATTAAATTACACCGAGGTTAACCCGGATTGATGTAAAATCAGCAGGGATCCATACAAATTTAAGGAGATTAAGACGCTTTGTACGTTCAATAGGTATGACTGGAATCGATTCTAAAGTGTTCATCCTTCCAGTGGAATGTACATGTATTCTGTATTTGTCTTAAATTGTTATCTAACATCATGTCTCATTAGTTTGCCATCTGCCACAGTGGTTAAACACCAAAATGTTTTTAACCTGAAGCATCATTGAGTGATAAAATTACAACGATTTATACATTTCATTTTCGTGAAAAGAGAATTGTCCCTGACAACGAGCAGATGTCATAAGATTTTGTGCTTTAAAACCAGTTGAGTTGGTGCCTGCGAATGCGTGCCAAAGATTTCAATTCTGATGCCTGGATAGAGAGCGATCCAGCATTCTTTCAAGGTGAACGGCTAACCTTTGCACAGCCAGAGGGGGAAAAAGAAAAAGAGAAGGTTTTGTGGAGCGAGCAGTAATGTGATACAGTGGACAGCATGCTTTATCCTAGTTACCTCTGCCGAAACACAGCACTAATTTCTTCTTCTGGTATAACTGATAGGAAATGTCAAAAGAAAGTTGCTGCGGAGTTTCATTAAAACAACCTCTCCTGCGCCATTGCTATTCATCAAGGATCCCGAGAAATTTTGGAAACTTAAAGATCTCCAATTTTCATGTGGAAATTAATTGCCCCGGAACATCCTATCGACTGCAAAGCCTATCTGCTGATGATCAAAGAAAGAAATTGGTAAACGCGTTATTGGGAAATCCATAACCGAGAATAGCCTTTACACAAAGTAATGATAATTCATGATGAGGTGTTTGAGACTGATTATCCGCTTCTTCATTCAAGAATTTTCATTCTGAGGAAGGCAATGTTTAACTCATTCACTGCACCCCGATGGTGGGACGTTGCTTACTTCAAGTTTGATACACCCAGCTCAGCTTCAGGAGAGACACGGACCGCCACCTTCTTCATGTGCTGACTGTAGACGAGACAAAAAAGGGGCAGCACGGTAGCATTGTGGATAGCATAACTGCTTCACAGCTCCAGGGTCCCAGGTTCGATTCCGGCTTGGGTCACTGTCTGTGCGGAGTCTGCACGTCCTCCCCGTGTCTGCGTGGGTTTCCTCCGGGTGCTCCGGTTTCCTCCCACAGTCCAAAGATGTGCAGGTTAGGTGGATTGACCCTGATAAATTACCCTTAAGTGTCCAAAATCGCCCTTAGTGTTGGGTGGGGTTACCGGGTTATGGGGATAGGGTGGAGGTGTTGTCCTTGGGTGGGGTGTTCTTTCCAAGAGCCGGTGCAGACTTGATGGGCCGAATGGCCTCCTTCTGCACTGTAAATTCTATGAGAAAAAGAACAATCAATTTATTCAGTCACAAAATGTGTTAATTGTTCACCTAAAGAGAAAAAAAAGGCTTTTTGCAGGAATTGCAGAACAAAGTGGCAAACGTGCCTCCGACTTGGATGTTCACGGACCCACCCCAATGCAAAAACGTTTTAGTTGCCGCTCCTGCGCGGTGCTGAGGGAGTGGCGCATTGTCAGCGGTGCTGCTTCTCAGATGAGTCGTTCAACCAAGGCCATGCCTACTCTCTCAGGCGAACAAAAAGATCCCACGCCATCACTTCATAATCGGGCAGGGGCGTTCTCCCTGATGTCCCAACATTTCTTCCACGGCCAAACAAACAAGTAACATCTCTAAAACAGATCATCGAGTCATCATTGTATTTCATCAGGGGCTGGTTTAGCTCACTGCGCTAAATCACTGGTTTTTAAAGCAGGCCAGCAGCATGGTTCGATTCCCATACCAGCCTCCCCGGACAGGTGGCTGAATGTGGCGACTAGGGGCTTTTCACAGTAACTTAATTGAAGCCTACTCGTGACAATAAGCGATTTTCTTTTCTTTTCTTTCTTTCTATTTCTGTCTGTTGTATGTGAATTGGGAGCTGTGTTCCCTCAATGGTTACACACTTCAGAAGGTATTCATTGACTATACAAATGAAAGCCTTTCTTTTACCACTTAACTCTTAACTAAAGGAGTCGCCTTCTTTAACGTTCTGAGAAATAGAGCTACCTAACGGAACTTGTCGATCCATATTGTTTGTTTGTTTGTTTGTTATTTACAGCACAAAAGGAGACCTCTCGACCCATTATGTCTGTACCGGCTCCCAAAAGAGTAACCCAGCTAGTCCGAATCCCCAGCCCTATCTCCGGAGCCCTATAAATTAATCACTTTCAAATATATATCCAGCTCTCTTTTGAAACCTCCTATGGAATTCACCTCCACCACTCTCCCAGACAGTGCATTCCAAACCCCAACAATATTCTGAGTAAAGAGGTTTCTCCTCATCTAACTCCTCGCTCTCTTGCTGACCATCTTCAAATAGTGACCCCTAGTCACTGACCTATTAACTAGTGGGAGCAGAATATCCACTGTCAAAACTGTTCAGAATTTTGAACACCTCGATAAGGTCACTTCTTAATCTTCTCTGCTCCAACGAGAACAAGCCCAATTTCTCCAATCTTTCCTTCTATCTAAAATTCCTCATTCCTGGTAGCGTTCCAGTAAATCTCCTCTGGACTCTCTTCAGGGCTTTAATATCCTTCCTTAAATAAGGTGCCCAGAACTGAACACAATATTCCAAATGTGGTCTGACCAATGATTTGTAGAGGTGTGGCATCACTTTCTTGCCTCTAATTATAAACACTAGGATGCTACACGCCTTCTGAACAACTGTTTCAACTGGCCTGGCCACCTTTTGCACATTTCAGATTTGAATTGTATCTCTATTAGTGGCTGCACCTTCCATTCCCTCATGCCTAAGCTATGGAAAGTTCTCTCCAAGCCTCTCCACCTCTCGACTTCTCTTTCCTCCTTTGCGACTCTCCTTAAAATGGATCTCTTTGATCACGTTCATGGAGCTTATCCTATTACCTTTGTGGTTGGTGTCAAATTTTGTTTTGAGGTGCAGCATCACTTCCTTGCTTTTATACTCTTTGCTTCTATTTATAAACCCAAGGATGCTACAAGCCTTCTGAACAACTGTTTGAACTTGCTTGGTCACCTTCAGAGAATTATGCACTTGAACCCCGAGCTCCTGTACTCTCCTCAAAGTTGTACCATTGAGCCTGTATTGTCTCCCCATGTTTCTTCTACAAAAATACTTTCCCCCACATTTTGTTGCATTGAAGTTCATCTGCCCGGCATCTGCCCATGTGGCCAACTTGTCAATGTCCCTCTGATGTCACTCAGCGTCATCCTCACAATTCACTATTCTCCCTAGCTTAGTATCGTCTGCAAATTTAGTGATTTTGCCCTCCACACCCACTTCTAATTAATTTATATAATTCAGAAAAAGCAAGGGTCACAATTCTGAGCCCTGAGAATCACCACTTTCAACTCATCTCCAGTCTGAGAAATGTCCAACTATATCTACCCTCTGTTTCCTATCTCTTAGCCAACTTCTAATCCATGCTGCCAAGGACCCATCAATCCCAAACATTTTCAATTTGCTAACCAACCTGCCATGTGGCACCGTATCAAATGCTTTCTGAAAATCTAAATATACAACATTCATGGCACTACCTTCATCCACTGCCTGTGACACTTCACCAAAGAGCTTAATCAAATTTGTCAGACATGACCTGCCCTTGACAAAGCCATGTTGACTATCTAGTATTAACTTAATTTTCTCCAAGTGTATATTTATCTCACCCCCATTATGGTCTCCATTAGTTTTCCGACTATTGATGTCAAGCTGACACGTCTGCAGATTCCTGAGTTATCCTTTGCCCCCTTTCTTAAACAACGGCGTCACATTTGCAATCCTCCAGTCCCCCAGGACTAATCCTGTGTTCAGAGAGGCCCGGGATATGTCTGCCATGCATTTGTGATTTGTGTGATCTTGTAAATTCATGCTGATCTGAGTGCGTGATATGCTTGTATTCAAGTATTTTCTGTTACCCTACATGTACCAGACTTAAATCAGGCATGTAAACCTCCTAACTAATGATATACCCTTTTGAAAAGAACAGCTTACAGTTGGGCAATTACTTTTGATTTTAACTTTCTGGAAAATTGAAATGGAAAGACATGAAAAAAAATGAATGTTTGGCAAACATTTATCACTAAAGAATCAATTGAAGGTGCACTCGAATGTTAAGCTGATTCATGTCATTAAATAAGTGTCAGGAATCATTAACTGTCGCTCAAGAAGATTCAATCGTTTTTCAGATTTGAGATATTGATCACTCATTTTTAAGCACTGCATTGTGGTAGCAGAAAGGGAGAACTGAGTATGAGATTGAAACAGGCCAGCAGGCACAGAGGGAAGTGCTAGAATGTAAAGGAAAGTAGTCATCTCATCTGATTTGGATCTAATGTCCTTTTCCAGTTTTATCACCTAATACCTGTTCAGCATCCTTCACAGCAATACTGTACATGGCATTGTGTGCTATCATACAAAGCCACAGTCTTTCAAAGGAAGAGATGGAGTTCGGCTTAACTGTCTGTGGTTGAAAGGGTTCAATCATGTCCCATGTGAAACAACTCAAGCCTTTAGTCCACATTAATCCCTTTATCAGAGCTGAGAGTTTCAAATCACTGTCACTTGTGTACATTACCATGCATCCTTCTGGGGTAAATAAATGGATTAAGTGGCTTAGGTTAAAAGAGCAGAGTGAAGAATTAAGTAAGAATGTGTCAATGGGAGGTGGGGGTTAACTTGGAGGAACGTGTGGGTTTGGGTCTGGAGTTAAAACGGGTAAAAATTTATGTTTCAGGAAGCGAGGTCCAACTCGCCAACTTCCATGCGTTACTGGAGGATTATAGGCTTGAATGCAACCCTAAAGGGGCCGGCTGCTTTGTAGCATATTGCAATCGTTCAGCTTGAGTTCAAACTTAACGTTGCACGCTTGGATTTTCCAAGCTCCCTGAAACTCACCTGGAACGGTCCCAGTGAGAGCGCAGCAGCAATTGTGGGGGCTGATTAAAACCAGGGCTTGGGAGGGTACGGACGGTGCCAGTCAGCCGGGTCGGGGCTCTCTGTGGGGGGTGGCCCTGGGCTCATTGGCAGAGCAACCTGTTATTCAGCATAGTCAAATACCAAAGGAGCCAATCAGATCTGCAGATGATCCTTATTGACGGGTGACATGTTTCGCTCCTTGTGACTTGACTTGTTGGAGTTGGGCTTGACGGTCATTGTGCGTCGCTGTGCTGCCTTCTGTTAGGTGGTTGGATTCGTAGAATCGTAGAAGTTACAGTGCAGAAGAAGGCCATTCAGCCCATCGAGTCTGCACTGGCCCTTGGAAAGAGCACCCAATTTAAGCCCACATTTCCAACCTATCCCTGTAACCCAGTAATCCCACCTAACCTTTTTGGACACTAAGGGCAATTTAGCATGGCCAATCCACCTAACCTGCACATCATTGGCCTGTGGGAGGAAACCGGAGCACCCGGATGAAACCCACGCAGACAAGGAGAGAACGTGCAGACTCCGCACAGACAGTGACCCAAGCCGGGAATCGAACCTGGGACCCTGAAGCTGTGAAGCAACTGTGCTGACCACTGTGTTACTGTGCTGCCCATGGTTGGACTTGCTTTGGAGTCATGTGCTGTAGGTTGTAGAATTCGAGCTCAAGGCAAGTGCCTAGCTTGTTGTGCCTCTGAATTAACCTTACCGCCTTTCGGAAGGGCAACGATGGGTCCACACCGAGAAGATTGAAACAAAAACATTATTTATTTTACACTTATTAGAACATAGAACAGTACAGCACAGAACAGGCCCTTCGGCCCTCAATGTTGTGCCGAGCCATGATCACCCTACTCAAACCCACGTATCCACCCTATGCCCGTAACCCAACAACCCCCTCCTTAACCTTACTTTTTTTATTAGGGCACTACGGGCAATTTAGCATGGCCAATCCACCTAACCCGCACATCTTTGGACTGTGGGAGGAAACCGGAGCACCCGGAGGAAACCCACGCACACAGGGGGAGGACGTGCAGACTCCACACAGACAGTGACCCAGCCGGGAATCGAACCTGGGACCCTGGAGCTGTGAAGCATTTATGCTAACCACCATGCTACCCTGCTACCTTATTACATACAACTTCCCTGGGTCTTCTCTAGTCGATGCCTTACTAGCCGACTCTATTTATACAGAGCCAAGTATTGTTAAGGGTCCCCTTCCCTTTTATGGGGGGAGATTGTATTCTGCACGATCCACAGGGTAGATAATCATCCATACCCCGTACGACCCATGTGGGTTATAACATCACCCCAGTCAAATACAACCTCCGGCACCCACACCCCAATCTGCAAAAGCCCCTTCCGTCCCCACTTCTTCTCTAAATCCTGCAGTCCTCCCCTAGCTACAGGCTTGTCAAGGCAGAGTGAGGGAGTGGGTGGAAGGGTCTGCAGGATGGATGTGAATGTGGAGCTCTTTTTTAACCTGGTTAAGTCATTAAAGTTATTTTTGTATCTGAGAGTGTGACATAACACTGCTGCTCCCGGCCACTTCCAACATCTCCTTTGTGCCAACTGCATTTAATTGAGGAAGAATGGGTGGGATTCTCTCAGCCCGGGGCCAGGCCGGAGAATCCCTGCGACTGGTACGAATCGCGCCACGCCGCCCTGACGCCGGCACGCGATTCAGAATCGGCACCAATGGCGCCGGCGTGGTCGGCGCGGAATGGGCCGAGCGGCCGTCGTAAGAAAGCCGAGTCCTGCCGGCGCCGCCAACACCGTTTCGGACGGCGTCAACACTTAGCCTCAGGATCACAGAATCCCGACAAATGTCTGTCCAGTTCATCAGCTGGGCATTGCAATAAATGGGAGGCACAGCTTCTAACCATCCTAAACCTATCAGGAACATTCTCCCTCTCTTGGTGCAAACTCTAATCTCCGCTTAATTCCATTTTTGGATTGGATCTTTAATTACAGGAGTTCAGATCATGCAGGTCCATGTCACACCCATTGCAATCTAATTGATACCAGAAGTAAAGTGATAATGAGGTGGCCATATTAAAATGCCGCATGCACACACTCTGCAGTTCATTCTGTGTTTCCTAAGGGATATCAGGAATCTCCTTTCTCAATGTACCTCCAAGTTAACATTTGGACAATGTCTTCATTATGAATAACATATCATGTGTAATTTCTAACCACTTATACTCATAATAAAATATCTGAGTGGCTGACCAGAAAAGTGCTTTCTGTATTGCAAGCTGAATACAGGGGCCGGATTCTCTGTCGGCCGACGCTGAAACCAGGCAAGGCGATTGGGCAGAGAATCGGTCGTGAGACCAAAATGGTGGCCGGCACCAGGCACCCGGCAGAATGCCGTGCACCGGTGCCTCGACAGCGGCGTCAATGCGTCCTACTCCGAACAGTACACACCTTTCGCGGGACTGACCCGGTATTCTCTGGGGCCTCCCTGTGCTTCACCTCCACCAGGAGGCATTACCAACAGCGAGGTTTACTTGTGGTTCCAAAAATCTGAGGGTGAGAGAGGGGGGACGGAAAGTGTCCAACATCACTATAGTGTGCTGACAGTCATGCTGCTGGCTCGGGGGCTTCTGCCGGGGCTGGGTGGAGTAGCGGGAGGTTGGCCAGTAGGTGGGCTGTGGTGTCAGAGTGGACAGGCACGGAACACCACTGCTGCAGCCTGCAAGGTAGCCATGCGGTTGTGTACAGTGTTGACTGCCCACTGTGAACTTAGTGCCACAGGTCGTATGGCACCTCCCTAGATCCCTCTGGCCCCAGCCGACCCTTCAACGGGATGGGCGCACTCCAGCGCAACCAGTGCCATCTTGTTGGCTGGGTGAATGTGTGTGGGGAGTGGAGTGCAAATATACAGCTGCAATTGGTCAGCCTCTCGAGTGTCAATCCCGTCCCTGGTGAATCCAACATCATTTTTCATTGGAATCAGTCGTGATCTACGTGGCGCCGGTACGAGGCCATTAACGGTTCCTGAATTACACCGGGAGCAGCGCCAATTTTGCTGTTGTAGAAATCCATCGTTTCTGGCCCGGATACAACACTTAGGGCTGGATTCTCCTATTCTGATGTTATGTCTGGAGCAAGTGTCTAATCTTATGATGAAAAAGTCGGCGGCGCCCCCGCACAAATGCGGCGCCCGGTTGAGGGCTCGCAGCCGCGCCACGTAAAACCCTCGGCGCTCCCAACAGAAGCGGCTGGAGAATTGTCGGGTCAGTGGCCGCGCACGTGGGTGACCTGCAGCAGTCACGTCGTACAACATGGCAACGGCCACGCGCGGACCTGGCCCCCAGTAACCCCCCTGGCCACCCCTGGACTACCCCCCACTAGTCCCCCAGACCCCGCCAAAGCCCCACCGGCGAACGGAATGGCTGCTACCCTCCCCCCCCCCCCCGACTGTGGCAGCGCTGGGGACAGTACGCAGCCGCCATGCAAGGTTGACGAAACCTCAGACCACAAGTGATCCACAAGTGTCGGCAAGTCGGCCCATTGGGAGCAGAGCCTTCAGGTGACGTCCCGAGGCCGTCACAACGCCTGCGGCGTACCCACCAATGACAGCGTTTGGAGGGGGCGGAGCATCCGAAAGTTGGTGCTACCCCCAATTGCAGCGCCAAAAGGGATTCTTCGCCGAATGCGATTTCAGCGTCGGTAATCGGAGAATCCCACCCTTAGCCTCTGAAACAGAGTCCCGCCCATGGTCTTGTAATCTTCATTCCTCTGAATTAGTTTACTGATACAGAATTCGAGTGACATCATTTCAGTTAAATTCTTTTTTTTGTATTCCATTGCAAAACTGATATTACAACAATCCTGTCAAAAATTGCAATTTTTAAGGCCAATCAGAACCGCCTTGCCAATCAGCACCCTTTCCCCCACCCCCCCCCCCCCCCCCCGTGGTATAAATTGTTTGAAATTTGGTATTCTTGTGTTTGTCCTGATGAGCAAATGATGAAAAGCTCCAGCAACATGCCCACTTTTTCAGCAAAATTCACGTTCTGTGCTACCAAGCAACTGTTTTAAGAAATACGTTTCCCTTGATGTCCATCAAAACACAGGAGCATGAAGCACTTGGGGATTTGTGTTGCATTTAACCTTTTAACCGCTCATAAATATTTCTAAAATGAACACGGACATTGCTAAAATTGTTTTTTATTTTATTCTATTCTATCAGGGCATTTGCCTGCCCTCTCTCTGTATTCAATTGACTTTTCAAGCTTTCTTGCTATTTTTTTTGCCCTGGCTTCCATTGTTCCCTGATTGGGTATCTCTCTTAGTCTACTTGTTTCTTTGTTCACACCTTGAGTCAAGCAGTGCCGAAAAACTGCAAACTGAAAAGAGGAACTGAGACTCAATTCCACAACCATCTGGTAAGATCAAGGCACCTCAAGGTGAAAGCGCTTTAAATATTCTTCTCAGTTCCAATAAAATGAAGCCTTGTTCACCACAGCTTGTGGTGTATGAGTCAACCTGACATACAGGAAGATTGCACATTTTCGGCCCCATAATGGAAGCTTAGGCAAATACTTGACCTTTAAGGTGAGCACCCATTTTTCAGCTCACAATGCATGTTTAGGGTTAAGTCCGCCTGAGGAGTTGACCTCAATTTTTCAGCTCCGAGATAGATGTTTAAGGTGATAATCCCTATATAAGTCAGCGCATGGGATCAATCAGGCAATACGGGTTGTGTTGACAAATAGATGGGTGGGAGTTTAAGACACATCCATACCGAGTGTCAAGACCGAAGAACAGGAGTGGACCCTCCTCCACCAAAAACCACGGATCACATTTTATGCCGAAAAGTCGACCCCCATTTTTTGAAGGCACTTTTCAAAGCTTCAAAGGTAAACTTATGTAGAACCATAGAATTACTGCAGTGCAGAAGCAGGCCATTCAGCCCATCGAGTCTACACTGACCCTCTGAAAGAGAACCCGACCCAGCCCCACTCCCGCCCCTCCCCAACTCTATCCCCATAACCCCACCTAAAACACACAGCTTTGAACACCAAGGGACCATTGAATCATAGAATTTACACTGCAGAAGGAGACCATTTGGCGCATCGAGTCTGCACCGGCTCTTGGAAAGAGCACCCTACTTAGTTTAAGTCCACGCTTGCACCCTATCCCTGTACCTCAGTAACTCCACCTAACCTTTTGGACACTAAGGGGCAATTGATCATGGCCAATCCACCTAATCTGCACATAGAACATAGAACATAGAACAGTACAGCACAGAACAGGCCCTTCGGCCCTCAATGTTGTGCCGAGCCATGATCACCCTACTCAAACCCACGTATCCACCCCTATACCCGTAACCCAACAACCCCCCCCCCCCCCCCCCCCCCCTAACCTTACTTTTATTAGGACACTACGGGCAATTTAGCATGGCCAATCCACCTAACCCGCACATCTTTGGACTGTGGGAGGAAACCGGAGCACCCGGAGGAAACCCACGCAGACACGGGGAGAAGTGCCAACATCGCACAGACAGCCACCTGAGGCTGGAATTGAACCCGGGTCCCTAGAGCTGTGAAGCAGCAGCGCTAACCACAGTGCCACCATGCCAGGACCAACAACAATAGCAACCACTCTATATGAGCCTAATTCAATTATCCCTTCCTTTGTTTGACCCAAGATTGAAGTGGACTGTGGCTTCAAATGGACGGACAGCAACAAGTACATCACATGTGAGATTGGGTGATGACTGCCCACAAATTGTAATCAGAAGATTCGCATCTGAGTCGGAAGAGTTTGGGTTCAAGTTGCTTTCCAGAATCTGATCTAGCCTGTACTGCGAGATGAGCTGCACCTAAGGAATACTGTCTTTTGGGTGAGACATTAAACTGAGGCCCCGTTTTCTCCCTTGGATGGGTGTAAAACATCCCATAGTGCTATTTCGAATAAGAGTAGGAGGGCTATCTCTGGTGACCCGCCCAATGTTCAACAATCAACCCGCAACACAAAAAAAATAACCTGGTGATTCGGTCGCTTATCTCATTGCTCAATGTGGGATCCTGCTGTGCCAAACTTAGCTGCTGCATTTCTAACATTGTCCCAGTGGTGGTTGCTCCTCAAAGTTAGTTAGGGTGCTTTGAGAGAAGCTGAGGCCATGCAAAGCAGAACGTAACGGAAAAATGTTCACATAAATGCTCATTTCTGCCTTCTAAACGCAATCATGAAAAATGCGTGCGGAATAACACAGGAAGCGAGAGATGATTGAAAATTGAGTATTTAGCCCTAGGTCAGGCTCATTAAAGGTAAGTTTAAATGAAGGGCAAGGGTTGAATTATCATTCCATCAATGCCAAAAGTGAGTAATATTAGAGAGACTTTTTAGCCTCAGAGCATGCATGTGATTATTGTACCTAAGGTGTCACTGAGAGGGGAAAGAATAGGGCAAGGTGTCCCTGTGTGTGAAGGGCAAAGGGGGAAACATTTGACCCCCCCCCCCGAGAACAATTAACACAGGAGGAGGAGTTACCACAGCAGGATCAGCTCTGTGGGCATGGCGGAGACCACAGATGTCTTCTGGGATTCATGCACAACAGGGAGGTTGCGACTGAGGTTCGCTATCTGCTCCTTAATAATGTGCTGTGACAGTCCGTAACTTGGAATATCAGAGGTCATTACTGCCTTGCCTTTGGTTGTGAGTGCCGTTTAAGCTATCAACCCTCTCAATGCACAAGTCACCTGATTGTACATCTGAAACAATGTCTCCCGATGTCTTCCCTTTCATACATGTTCGCTGTGATTAACATTGGCAGCGGTCGGCATGGTGGTACAGTGGTCAGCACTGCTGCATCACCGCTCCAGGGTCCCGGCTTCAATTCTGACCTCGGGTGACTGTCTGTGTGGAGTTTGCACCTTTTCCCTGTGCCTGCGTGGGTTTCCTCCTGGTGCTCCGGTTTCCTCCTACAGTCCAAAGATGTGCGGTGGATTAGCCTTGCTAAATTTGTGCCCAAAATGGTTAGGTGGGGTTACAGGAATATAGTGGAGGCGTGGGCCTAAGCAGGGTGGTCTTTCCAAGGGCCAGTGCAGTATCGATGGGCTGAATGTCCTCCTTCTGCACTGTAAATTCCATGATTCTATGAACTGAGGCATTTGAAGTTTTTCAGTATCAAAACTTTCTCCAAACGAAAGGGCAGTATTTAGCTTCTTGTGTAGCCATTGTCAACTCGCGACCTGCTGAGATAGGATGGATCATTAACGTTAAATGCACTCCACATTTGAAATAAATGAACACAGCAGCACTGAGCAGTTTGCATTATTCTTTCATTGTCGGGGAAATGATAGAATCTTGCAGTACAGTGAGTCCTTTGGTCCACCATGCCTGTTCTCATGCTCTAACAGATCGATCCAATTAGTCCCACTCCTTTGCCTTTTCCTTACAGTCCTGCATATACTTTTTTCTACTTCACATCTCAACCCTGTTCCCTTTGGAAATTCCAGCTCCCATTTGAAAGTTAATCATAGGGTGAAAGGCTGTGAAATGTAAGATGTGCATGAAATATCTGCACTGTCCTTTTTCCTCAGCAGGTACAACATGTTTAGAGCATTCTCTCTGAGTCTGCAGCCAATGCTTTCGAATGATCGGTCTGGCTGCTGCTTGGGCAGGGAGTAAGGGAATTAGAACATGCCCTGGGAATTCAATTCTGCTGTGGGTTGCAGTGTTACTTCACAGGTCTCACCATTGAATTAAAAATCTGGATGCACAGCATGTTACCAGCAATAAAGCTCTGTATGTTGAGAGGCTAGTGCACGTTTAGTTCATTGCCTGGTCATTACTTGCTGTGTTTTAATATTGATATGAAAGCACTGATGATTCAACAGGGACTGGAAACAACATTGTGGGTCCGTCTATCAATTCCATGCACATGTGAAGAGATATCATGAACAGAAAGTTTGAAGGTATCAGGGTGCTGAGTTGTGTGTGTGTGTTCTGCTTAAAGCAAAATTGAAAGTTAAGCTGGATCGCATGACACACTTCCTTGCGAGTGATGTCATGCTGCAATTCCTTAAAGGCATATTGAGGCACGACTTGCATATTTATATCAGTATATCGAGATGGTCTCCAGCAGTGAAACACACACAAAAGCCTTTCGTCCACACTATCCCCCTATCCCTTTCTTTATGGAGGCAGTGACGTAGTGGTATTGTTGCTCAACTAGAGATCCAGAATCATATATTGGGGACCTGGGTTTGAATCCCGGCATAGCAGATGGTGAAATTTCAATTCAATTTTTGGCTGCACGGTAGCACTGTGGTTAGCACTGTTGCTCCACAGCGCCCGGGACCCGGGTTCGATTCCCGGCTTGGGTCACTGTCTGTGCGGAGTCTGCACATCCTCCCCGTGTGTGTGTGGGTTTCCTTCGGGTGCTCTGGTTTCCTCCCACAGTCCGAAGATGTGCGGGTTAGATGGATTGGCCATGATAAATTGCCCTTAGTGTCAAAAATTGCCCTTAGTGTTGGGAGGGATAACTTGGTTATGGGATAGGGTGGAGGTGTTGACCTTGGGTAGGGTGCTCTTTCCAAGATCCAGTGCAGACTCGATGGGCTGAATGGCCTCCTTCTGCACTGTAAATTCTGTGATAATTAACTTAATATGTGATTTGGTGCACATGGATAACATGTAGATTTGTGTGTCATTGATATTTTACTGATTGTGTTTTGATACACACTGAACCAGTATTGATGGAGAATTGCGTAGACAATAGATAAACAATAGGGGATGTGCTGCCCGTATCTGCGACTAATGCAGAGTTCTTTGTTGAACTTTGCTTCCTGAATTTAGGGCCAAGATCCAATGCCACTTGGCATGGCTACATGATAACACAGAAGTGTATTTGACCTGAATGACAGCCTGTTGTTGCTCTGCTACATTTCTAGGCTGGAGGATATCTCTTCACACAAACATTAATGAATAAATATTGCCCACCAATGACAAAAGTGATGTTCCTTTGTTTCAGCTCAAGAAAGGGTTTAACACAGAATCATAGAATCCCTACAGTGGAGAAGGAGGCCGCTGGGCCCATCGAATCTGCAACAACCATTTGAAAGGCACTGGAGGGCACAGAAGGTTGGGTGAGTAAATTTGCAGACGACACTAAAGTCGGTGGAGTTGTAGACAGTGTGGAAGGATGTTGCAGGTTACAGAGGGACATAGATAAGCTGCAGAGCCTGGCTGAGAGGTGGCAAATGGAGTTTAATGTAGAGAAGCGTGAGGTGATTCACTTTGGAAAGAATAACAGGAATGCGGAATATTTGGCTAATGGTAAAATTCTTGGTAGTGTGGATGAGCAGAGGGATCTCGGTGTCCATGTACATAGATCCCTGAAAGTTGCCATCCAGGTTGATAGGGTTGTGAAGAAGGCCTATGGTGTGTTGGCCTTTATTGGTAGAGGGATTGAGTTCCGGAGCCATGAGGTCATGTTGCAGCTGTACAAAACTCTGGTACGGCCGCATTTGGAGTATTGCGTACAGTTCTGGTCGCCTCATTATAGGAAGGACGTGGAAGCTTTGGAACAGGTGCAGAGGAGATTTACCAGGATTTTGCCTGGTATGGAGGGAAAATCTTATGAGGAAAGGCTGATGGACTTGAGGTTGTTTTCGTTAGAGAGAAGAAGGATGAGAGGTGACTTAATAGAGGCATACAAAATGATCAGAGGGTTAGATAGGGTGGACAGTGAGAGCCTTCTCCCGCGGATGGAGGTGGCTAGCATGAGGGGACATAGCCTTAAATTGAGGGGTAATAGATATAGGACAGAGGTCAGAGGTAGGTTTTTTACGCAAAGAATGGTGAGGCCGTGGAATGCCCTACCTGCAACAGTAGTGAACTCGCCAACATTGAGGGCATTTAAAAGTTTATTGGATAAGCATATGGATGATAATGGCATAGTGTAGGTTAGATGGCCTTTAGTTTTTGACTTCCCATGTCGGTGCAACATCGTGGGCCGAAGGGCCTGTACTGCACTGTATCGTTCTATGTTCTATGTTCTATGTTCTATGAAAGACCACCCTACACAGACCCAATCCCCACACTATCTGTGTAACCCCATCTAACCTTTGGACACTTAGGGGCAATTTAACATGGCCAATCCACGTAACCTGCACATATTTGGCCTGTGGGAGGAAACCAACGCACATGCAGGAAACCCACACAGACATGGGGCGAATGTGCAATTTCTACACAGTCACCCGAGGTCGGAATTGAACCCGGGTCCCTGACGCTATGATACAGCAGTGCTAGCCACTGTGCCACCATGCTGCCCATGCTGCCAAAACCCCCATCCATTACATTCAGACGCAACTGTTCCAATGATTTCCTGTCTTCCATCCACCACCCCCCAACCCGACCTGTTAAAGCAAGCTTTCATCCCCTGTCAGCTCCAACTATTGAAAACTCTGCACCCCATTTCCGGAACCTCCTCCAGTCCTGTTCACTCGGCACTCCAGCTCTCACTGACCCACAGTGACCCCCAAGTCCAACAGCACCTTGATTCAAAATTTCCCACCCTTGTTTTCAAATTCTGCCTTGCCTTTCACTATCCCTGTGACCTCCTTCACCCCTGTAACCCTGTGAGATCGGCTGCCGATGCCCTATGCTCTGGAGACTGCCCCAACGAAACATCCGCAGCTTTCCAATTCACTCTCTCTCCCTTTAAGACACCCTTAAAGCCTACCTCTTTGTAACCTGTCCAAACATCTCCTCATGTGGCTCAATATCAAATTTAGTTCAGAAGCACTCCTACAAAGTGCCTTGGGATATTTTACAGTGTACCTTGGGATATTTTACAATGTACAAAGAACAGCAGCACCCATGGCATGGCCCTCAATTTATCCCCCCCCTCCCTAACCCTCACCCACCTCCAATCCTGGTCTGCCAACCTGCTCCAAGAAGTCATTAAAATCTGGCCTTAGTGTCCAGAGGTATTTCCGAATTTCTGCCCAGAAATCTTTGGTTCTAATATTTTGAGTACCCTCCCTATCACTCCCCCACCAGTGGAAACATTTTCTCTCTCTGTATTCTATCGGATCCCTTTCATACCTTAAACCCTCAATCAGGGCAACCTTCTGAATTGCAGGGACTCCAGCTCAGGTTTGTGTCACCCCTCCTGATAATTTAACCCTTTGGAAGCCAGGTATCATTCTGGAAAAACCTATGTTGTACTCATTCCAATATGGCTCTCCAAAGCTCTTTTCGCACCTACTTTGCAATTTTTGTTATTTTTTCTTCGATGTTACGTTTTCTTTACCATTATTTTCGGCGAATAGAATATTCTAACAGAAAGGAAAAAATTGCCTCTTTCCTGACCATGAGACTTCCGAAAGTACTTTGCAGCCATTGAGGTACTTTGAAGTTTAGTCATTTTTGTAATTTTTGAAAGAGTATTATCTCTCTGTCAAGTGGAGCATCCTTGCCACACATTTAAAAAAAAAACTTTAGCGTACCCAATTCATTTTTTCCAATTAAGGGGCAATTTAGCGTGGCCAATCCACCTACACTGCACATCTTTGGATTGTGGGGGTGAAACCCACGCAAACACGGGGAGATTGTGCAAACTCCACACGGACAGTGACCCAGAGCCGGGATCGAACCCGGGACCTCGGTGCCGTGAGGCAGCAGGGCTAACCCATTGTGCCACCGTGCTGCCCTCTTTCTACACTTTTTTAACAACTCCGGCTCTCCTGGAGGTCTTTGTGAGGCTTGTGGTCACTTTACAGTAATAATCATGCCGTGCCTTTGTGGGCAGCATGATAGCACAGTGGTTAGCACTGTTGTTCACAGCGCCAGGGCCCCGCTTTCAATTCCCGGTTTGGGTCCCTGTCTGTGTGGATTCTGCACGTTCTCCCCGCGTCTTCGTGGGTATCCTCCGGGTGCTCCGGTTTCCTCCCACAAGTCCCAAAAGACGTGCTTTTTAGTTAAATTGGACATTTTGAATTATTCCTCGGTGTACCCGAACAGGTGCCGGAATGTGGCGACGAGGACATTTTCACAGTAACTTCATTGTAGTGCTAATGGAAACCTACATGTGACACCAATAAAGAATGTTATTAAACATGTGGATTTTTTTTATATAAGCCATGGGGAATCTGTCCGTCACCTTCAATCCTTTTCTTGTTTCTTTTACCTTGCTGGTGGCCAGTCAGCACTGGCAAAATATTAATGTCACGTGACCCCATTACACTATTGTTCAATTGCTCTTAGAGATGGTCTGTTAAACATAGCTGTTAAAAATACATAGAATCATAGAATCATAGAATTTGCAATGCAGAAGGAGGCCATTCGGCCCATCGAGGACGCACCAGCCCTTGGAAAGAACATTAAGCCCACACCTCCACCCTCTCCCTGTAACCCCGTATTCCGACCTAACCTTTTTGGATACTGAGGACAATTCAGCATGGTCAATCCACCTAACATGCACATCTTTGGACTGTGGGAGGAAAGTGGAGCAACCGGAGGAAACCCACGCACACACGGGGAGAATGTGCGGACTCCGCACAGACAGTGACCTAGCGGGGAATCGAACCTGAGACCCTGGCGCTGTGAAGCCACAGTGCTATCCACATGTGCTACCGTGCTGCCCGTGTGGGTGTGGCGTGGGGATGGCGTTGGTGGAGATGCGGTGGTATAGTGGCATTGTCACTGGACTAGTTAACCAGAGACCCAGAATAACGTTCTGGGGAGCCAGGTTCAAATCCCGCTACTGCAGATGGCAAAATTTGAATTCAATATAAATCTGTGATTAAAAGTCTACTGATGACCATTGTCGATTGTTGCAAAAACCCATCTGGTTCACTAATGTCTTGTAGGGAAGGAAATCTGCCGTCCTTACCTGGTCTGGTCGACATGTGACTCCAGATCCACAGTAACCTGCTTTACTATTAGCTGCCCCCTCAAGGGCAGTTAGGGATGGACAATAAATGCTGGCACAGCCCGCGACACCCACGTCCCATGAACAAATAAAAAAAAAATTAGATATATTTCTGCAGAATCAAAAATTGTGGAAGTCTGACAATTCTTTTACTCTTGATTATTCCGTAGCTTTTCCTTTATGTTGAAGGTTTATTCCTGGATTTCTTCCTGTTCTTGTCTGTCTCTTCCATTTGAACACCTTTCGCCTTTCATCTCCCCTACCCTCAATGGATGCCTTATCCTATGCACCTGCCCATGATTACTAATTTAAAGTGTTTTCATCAGCAGTCCCTCATTTCCCTCCTTCCGACGCAAATTAAAAATAACAGGATTTTACAGTGCGTGCTCGACATTAATCCCATGAGCGTTTCAAAGTTCTGTCGACTTTAAATGAAACTCCAGGAAACCAATGGACCACTAATTAAAAATATAATGAAGAATAGAGTTTAGCCCCTCAAAACTACTTTTTTGCACAATTCCTCTACCATCCACTCGGTCAGCAGTTCCACCCAGGCTGTGAGCTGCGAAGGTTCTGCAGAAATGTACCAATGCCCCAAGGCCATTATGTAAAAGTCTAGAGTATAAATCACCCCCCATTACTTTGTTATCTTATTCCGACCTGATGCACCTCACAGAATTTCCCCCATCCTACTCTCCGGATCTTGTTCATCAAGCAACTACCCTGTTGGACGGCTCAAAAAGCTGTAACACCTCCTGAAGTAAACAGATTGCGCTGAAATCTCATCCCAATCTTGTCACTTGTGTGTTATTAAAATGTAGAGATGGGTGGTGTGACTCTTGCAATTGCCGTGTATATATCTGCATTGCTTCTTCATGCTAATCACATATCAGCAAAACTAGAAATGCTTTTCGAAATTGTGCATGTTCTAAAATCCTCCTATTATTTGGACAGTCAAAGCTAAACTATTGTGTAGGAGATACCATACTGAGAGCTGCAAATGGGTAAAGTGTGATTGCATAAGAAAAATGCTTTTGGCTTTGAATAAGCAGTTGTTCTGTTTCATTAATAATTGTTTTTCAACACAGTGGTTTGGACAATTCATTGTGGATTGTGCAGTTTTAAGTTGAAGTTTGGAAGGAACACTCGAAATTTACTGCACTTGAAAATTGCCATGCAAGAGTCCAGTTGATCGAAACGAATCTATCCAACTCTAAATGTAGCACAATCGCCCAGCTTATGTAGCTGCTCCCGTAACTCCAAAAATATCAACATTTGTTGGCTCTGGGAGTTTGGAGTCCAGGTTTTTGTGTGGCAGTGACATTTTATCATGCATTTTAATTGCAGAAACAAGTCAACATGTGGAGCACGGAATTTTTAATTCTCGCGGCGGTTACGATCAAAAGATAGGGCATGTTATCCTCTGGAGGTGACAGGAGCTGAAGAACAGACCATCTGCCCCAGGCTGATGTAAATACAAATCTCCTGTCTCTTTGCATGAGAGACAATAAAAAAAACTAAGTGAAAGTTGTCGGGGAGGTAATTTATGCTGCTTAATGATTCAGAGGAAATACTTAATTCATCTTCAGCCAGAATCATTCAGAACTAATGATCTGAACGCTATCAATTGGCCTTGAGATTTGCTGATCGGATTCAGCATAATGGTTAACTTTACATCTAAATCGATGCCCTCCCACCAGGATCCATTAAAACATTTCATTGATTATAAGGTATCATTAGCAATTGAAGCAAACCAACTCGTGACCAGTTGAGGTGAGCAGCAGAGATGCATTTAAGAAGGAGCTGGATAAACACATGAGATAGAAAGGAATTTAAGGTTATGCTGATATTAGGAGATCAAGCGGATAGGAGGAAGATTGTGTGGAACATAAATACCAGTATCAACCAGTTATAGAGTCATAGAGTCGTACAGCACAGAAAGGTCCCTAGGCCCATTGAATCTGTACCGACAATAGCTAGTCTAAATCTGACACTAATTCCACTTACTAGCACTTGTCCCACATTCCTGAATGTGATGGTGTTTTAAGAGCTCATCCAAGTGTTCTTTCAAGGCTTTGAGGTTTCAAACCTGCACGACCTTCCCAGGCCGCGCATTCCCGATTCTCAGCACCCTCTGAGTGAAATTTATTTTTCTCAAATCCCCTCGGAGTCTCCTGCTCCTCACCCTAACACTATGCCCCCTTGTAATTGACCCTTCAAAAGATTTATCCTGTCACAACCCCACATAATCTTATACACCTCAATCATATCCCCCCCTCAGTCTTCTCTGCTCTAAAGAAAACAATTGAAGCCTACCCAGTCTCTCCTTATAGCTCAGATGCTCCATCCCAGGCAATAGCCTGGCGAATCGCCTCTGTACCCCCTCCAGTGCAATCACCTTTTTCCGATGGTGAGGTGACCAGAATTGCACACAGTGCTCCAGCTAACCAACGCTCTCTATAGCTCCAACATAACCTCCTTGCTCTTATAGTCTATGTCACGGCTGATACAGGCCAATGTTCCACATGCTATCCAAACTAGCCTCTTCACCTGCTCTGCTGCCTTCAGGGGTATGTGAACAAATACCCCAAGATCCATCTGTTCCTCTGAGATTCCTAGTGTCCTGCCATTCATTACATATTCCCTTGTCCTGTTTCTTCTTCCAAAGTGCATCACTTCACACTTATCAGGGTTAGATACCATCTGCCACTGCTCTGTCCAACTGACCAACCCATCTATATCTTCCTGTAACCTATCACCCTCTTCTTCACTGTTTAAACACCCTACCAACTATGGTGTCACCTGCAAACTTACTTATCATTCCCTCCGCGTTCTCATCTATATCATTTATATATAACAAACATTAAGGGACCCAGCACTGTTCCCTGTGGTACGCCGCTGGACGCCGGCCTGCAGTTACTCAAACAGCATTCTACCAGCACCCTTTGTGTCCTATTACGGAGCCATTTTCAGATCCACCTTGACAAGTTTCCTTGAATTCCACGGGCGCGATTCTCCGCAAATGCGGAGAGTCGTAAAGTCTGCCGTGAAACCGGCCGTGTTTCACGGCAGCCTCCGTGCCCCCTCCCGGGACCCGATTCACCCCCCCGGTCGGGGCTAGCATCGCGGGCCCGGGAAGAACGGCAGCGTGGGCTTAGCGAACGTTCGCTAAGCCCGGCCGCCAAGACTCACGGCGGCTGACGCGCACGCTGACGTCAGCCGCGCATGCGCGGGTTGGACGGCTCCAACCCGCGCATGCGCGGATGACGTCATCGCGCATATGCGCCAAACCCGCATGTCCGTCATGCCCCTCAGCCGCCCCGCGGACTGATCCTGCGGGGCGGCGTAGGGACAAAGAGTGCGCGGGAATCGGACCCACTGCCCGCGATCGGTGGGCACCGATCGCGGGCCCATGCCACCCTTGGCACGGCCGTGGTGCGGCCGTGCCAATCGGTGGCATGGTTGTGCAGAACAGCACTTTGCGGCCGTTTTCATGAACTGTGATAGCAGGTGTGTTTAAATTCGTGAAAACGGCCGTAAAGGCCTGGGAAATCGGCCCATCGGCTAGGGGGGAAACGCTGCTCGCCGTAAAAAAACGGCGAGCAGCGATTCGTGTCGTGGGGCGGCCGTGGGGGGGGAGAATAGCGGTTGGTCGGGAAAAATGTCGGGAAGGCCCTCCCGCTATTCTCCGACCCGTCGTGGGGGGCAGAGAATCGCGCCCCACGTGCTTCAATTTTCTCAATCAGTCTCCCATATGGGACCTTGTCAAAGGCTTTGCTGAAATCCATATGAACTACATTAACCGCACTTCTTTCACCCACACACTTGGTTACTTTATCAAAAAATGTATCAAATTTGTTAATTTGACCTCCCACTGTCAAAGCCGTGCTGACTATCCCTAACCAATCTGTGCCTTTCCAAGGGGAAATGAATTCTCTCATTCAGAATTTTTTCTGCCAACGTCCCCACCACTAACGTGATACTCACTGGTCTATAATTCCCTGGTTTTTCTCTATCACGCTTCTTGAAAGGTGGAACAGCTGTTCTCCAGTCCTCAGGTACTTCTCCCGTGACCAGAGAGTAATTAAAAACTTGTGTCGGAGTCACTACAATTTCCTGACTGCCCTTCCCCACACCAGCCTGGGATGCAATTCATCTGGGCCTGGGAATTTGTCTATTTTCAAGTCCATCAAAGCCTCAAATACCTCCTCACTTCCTATGTCAACCTGCTCTATGTCCTCGCATTTCCCATTTCCTGAATTCTGTACCTACGATCTCCTTCTCCTGAGTGAAAAGCGATGATAAGTATTTGTTTAACACCCGAACAATGTCCTCACACACAGACTGCCACTTGGTCTCTAATGGGCCCAACTCTTTTCCTGGCTAACCTCTTCCCCTTAATATATTTAAAGGATATCTTTGAGTTCTCCCTGATCTTATTCACAAGTCCTTTTTCATGCCCATTTTTGTTCTTCTAATGGATTTCTTAAGTTCTCTCTTACACTTCCTATATTCCTCTCCAGCCACAGTTGAATTTCTACCTTTGGGGCAGCACAGTGGTGCAGTGGTTAGCACTGCTGCCTCATGGCGCCGAGGTCCCAGGTTTGATCCCGGCTCTGGGTCACTGTCCGTGTGGAGTTTGCACATTCTCCCCGTGTTTGCGTGGGTTTCACCCCCACAACCCAAAGATGTACATGTGAGGCGGATTGGCCACGTTAAATTGTCCCTTAGTTGTAAAAAATGAATTGTGTATTCTAAATTTAAAAAAATAATAATTTCCCCCTTTGGAGTTGCTGAAGGCTTTTCTCTTCATCTTTATCCAGTCCTGGATTATCCCAGACATCAACGGTTCCCTGAAATTATTGCTCCCAAATTTTCCCCTATAGGGAACATGTTGGACCTGTATTCTCCCCATTTCCTTTTTGAATGCCCTCCACTGCTCCGCTGTAGATTTTCCCACAAAAAGTTGTTCCCAGTCAACTTTGGTCAGGTCCTGTCTTATTTTTTAAAATCAGCTTCCCCAATCCAAAACCATTTTTTGTAGGCCATCTTTTTCCTTGTCCATAACAAACTGTGTTGTGATCACTATTACTAATATGCTCCCCCACTGCCACATTGAACACTTGGTCTCCCAAAACCTGATCCAGCACTGCTCCATCTCTTGTAGGGCCGTCTAGATATTGATACAAAAACTCCGCTGAATACATTGCAAGAGATTTTCCCCTCTAAACACTTTACAATCTGCCTACCCCAATTTCTGTTGAGGAAGTTGTAATCCTGGAATATAATTACCTGATTGTTATTCTTACGCTCCTCAGTAAATTATCTACAAAGCTTCTCCTCTATTTCCCACTGATTCTTTGGGAATGTATGATACACTCCCAGTAATGTGGCTGCCCCCTTTGTATTCCTAAATACTACTCTTAAAGCCTCATTTGAAGACCCTTCCAAGATATCAGGCTGGATTCTCCGTTCCTGTGGCTAAATGCCGCCGCAAACGGAGAATCTGTGGAGGTTCATGACAGTAATATCGGCGCGAATCCCTCACCGATTCTCGTACTGGCGAGGGGCTCGCAACGCGGCACCGCGTGAAACTCCCACGGATTGTGCCGAAAATGGCCGGGTCCTGGGCCGGACATGCGCAGGACTGGCGGCCTGCACCTGTCGTGCCGTTAAACATGGCGCCGGCCATGTGCAAACTCTAACCCACTAACCGGTTTGGAGGGGGTGGAGCATTGGCAGACCAGCGTCAAACCGGCGCCGGTCCCAATTCCACCATCAGAATCCATTCTCTGCCCAGACGGCAATCACGATTTCGGCGTCAGGCTACGGAGAATACAGCCCATCATCTCTCCTCATTGCAGTAATTGATTCCTTCATTAAAAGTAAAGACCATCTTACCTTGTTTTACTCTCTTGACAGTCAACATAGCTGAACTCACTCTGACTTGCTTCCTAATGTGTCTTTATGTTACTAATACCCTGTGTCCCCCTCCCCGCTGGTCCGGTGCTCTTCGTTGCACGAAGGTAGGTGAAGGTCTCGCGCCCCACGCTCCCGGTTATACTCTGCCCCGAAAGCTTGTCCCTCGTAGGACCAATGCTGCCGGAAGGTAGGGATCGAATGACCTCCTGCTGTGCCACACGAGTTTCATATAATGTAACCTCAGTAGAGATTTCCATTTTAACTTTCAGCCTAGCTCAGAGATTGAACAGTTTTGGTGCAATCTCTCTATTTAATGGTTTGATGAAGTACCTAATTTAGATTTGAGAATGAATGACCTTCACATTGATCAGCCTCTAATTGACTCTACCTTGCTGTTGTAGGTGCAGTGACCTTGGTCTTTCACTGAATTACAAGCAGTCTCCCTTCTAAAGAATTGTTTTTCTTATATTTTGACATGCAATCAGTAGTAATGTGTAAGGTTTCAGCTGAGTATGAATCTTTGAATGTGCACTAACTCCACATAAATCCAAAAACTAATGGTACATTT